>NC_135338.1:88812598-89160098 GCF_023851605.1 Tamandua tetradactyla
TGAAGGATTTTGCAGAGTGCGGCATTTCCAGGCAACGTTTAAGATGTCAATCAGTGGTGTTTGAAATCATTCAGGCTGTCACAGCTGGGTGACACTGGGCCTGAGCCGGAGAGTCTTTAGAGAACGGGGAAGTTGTTGACATCAGAATGCACTTGTTTGTGAAATACAGTCAATCACAAATAATATCTTCTTCGAAGAAGCCAGTTCATTGTCATGTATCTTTAAAGCTTTATTCAGCCTGTTCATTCGGCGATACTCACATGTTTCAAAGAACAAAGAATGGCAAGTGGCTTCCAGCCATGCGTTTCAAATTTCGGCATGAACAGGGGTCACCTGGAATCTTGTTACAATGCAGATTCAGATTCAGGAGAGTTGGGGCAGCGGCTGAGATTCTTGCCTTTTCCATTAAGCTCCCAGGTGTTGCAGAACGCTTCCTAACCCCGGCAACTGTCGGAGTAGTAGGAGTTTGGATTGACCCTTTTTTTCTCTTACTAATCTTTCATATACTCTAATTCATCCTTTCCTTTGACATTATTTATTTGCAGCTTATTATGTATAGAGCATACAGCTATATACTAGGGTACGAAAGAAATCGGTTATAACATCTCTGACCTCTGGAGAACACATAAGGATATGGATGTTCAGCGTCTGTATGTGTATGTATGAAGTGCTACATAATCAACAATTCCAAAATGTGGTGGTTTAAAATAGCCACAGGGTAGTCGGACTTCTTACATGGTGGCCCGGATCTCCCCAACGTGCAAAGGCTGAATCTACCGAGGCTTGTCTGCTTTAGGCTGAGAACTGGGCCAGCACTTGTGACTATTGGTTCATAAGAGTCCCAGATCCAGCCTCAATATGACAAGAGAGACACAGTTCCCGAATCCCAGGAAGCATGGCTTCTCAGGGCGTCTGTGAAGACCAGCTGGGCAAAATGAAGAAAACAAAGACTGAGGACTTACACGTTCAGAAAAGAATGGAATCAGTGTGGACTGCATTTTTAGGAAAAGTTTTCATGTATAAAGTAAGGCAAAAAAAGAATTTTCATCTAAAATAGTTACATATCTATTCATGTGATGAATGTTGACTGAAATAAATGAGAAAATCATGAAAAGCAGGAAAAAAAACACCTCTAATCAAATTAATAAATAAATAAACTCTTGTAAGTGGCTTTCTATCCCGATGAAAGCAATGCAATGTCAAAGAGTAAGATCTAAAACAAAAAAAGCTGAAGGCCATATGGAAAAGTATACATTATGGGAAAAGGGCTCTCTTAAAAGCATAAGACAACAATATATAAATGATCTAGTTTGGTTTTAAATAATGCACTTCACGCTTACTGCAGGCTGCTAAAGGTATGCCTTAGCTTGTCACAAATCACCCACAAGTCCACCAGACTTCACTCAACAGTCAGATGCAATAATGTGCAAATACATACCTCCATGCACTTTTCAGCCACAGCATAAAAGAAAATACCAACTATGAGTGAAAGGGGCTGACTCAATTTTTTCTGAATTATATTTGTTTGGAAAGTGATCAATAGCCCTTGCATAAAAGGAAGATGGACATGTACATCTTAAATGGAAAATGAGAAGCCATTTCTTTCTTTCTGTGGTTAAAGCCCAAAAAGAAAAAGAAAAGAAAAAAATATATAGCAAATGTAGCTTAGGCCTGTTTTGGTAACAGTCAAACACTAATCGACCATCAAGCTTCCAGGTTTAACAAATAATGACTCAGTATGGTGACATACCCATACTGGTCCGCTTTCCCCTGCCTGCATGTTCATTGTATTTCTTTGCCTTCTCTATGCTTCTCTGGCTGTTCTGGCCATCCACCTAATGCTATTTTCTGGGCAGATTTCCAGGCCTGGTGTCCCTTGTTAGTTTTCTCTCTGGTTATTATCCTAAGAAAATAATGGTATAGCATTATTAAAATATCATTACTTTCTTTGGGGAAAAGCAGGAGTATGTTTTTTATTTAATTTACCATTAACGAGGCCCAGAGAGGTGCCCAAAGGACCTGCAACTCCTGTTTCAGATGATGGAAAAACAGACCCAGATCTTGGCGGGACCTGGCATCAAACTTCTGCGGGTGCGGGCAGGGGTGTACTCGAGACTCCCCTGTCATTTTCACCACAGCGTCACTCCTGACTGAACTGTTGTCCTTGGTTGGAGGTACAGAAACAGGGCCAGAAAGCTGTAGAGGGGAAATTTCTGTCCTGACCCAAAGCAGGCAGGCCTGGAACGTTTACAAGAAAGTTTGTTTTTAGGAAATTTCCAGTCCAATTACACTCTCCCCAGAGATCTGAACAGTTCAGAGAGCTTTCAGATAAGCATCCACAATTTTGGGAACTTCACAAAAAATAGAACTAGCAACTTTTTGAGGCTTGGCCTTCCCTGGCTAAAATAGTCTTTTGGGGTGAGGCAGCTTAGCCTGGTGGTCTCAGGATAGAAGTTAGAATCGGGAGGTTCTGAGTGTTTTCATTCCAGCATCCTTTCTGCCTTAATGGGTGGCCTGAAGGACGAAATCAGAGCCAACCTCTGGATTTGGAATGAAGGAGCAAATAATGATCAATCTCACTTTCTTTTTGAGTTGACGAATTGGTCTGATGAATGGGGCTAATAGGGAAATAACTTTCCAGCCTGAAGAACACATGTGGGGTGAATGGGCAAGACATTTGAGTTGTGCACAAATCCTTCAGAGCAAAATCTCACCTGCCCCCAAAACCTGTACTGTTACCTAATATTCCCAGGAGAAGGGTTAGTTTTCACGGCCTCTGTTCAATTGAGCTTTTGCTTTGGGTGGGTAATTTTAAATAGACCAACATGATATCTAGTATTGGCTCATGTCATTTACTAATCTTCCATTTTAGGCAAACCTATACTTAAGTGAAAGCATGCAGATTAGACAAGTTTTGAAAAGGGAGAGAGTCAGATTTTTGACTGGAAGAAACAGAGATCGATTTCAGAGAGACATCATTGAGACATATTAGAATTTGCCAGCAAAATACTTTTATTGAGTTCTTCTTCTTTGCCTTCCGCCATCTTCTTTAATGTATAACATCCTGCCTCTATACTAACACTATGGGTGAGTACATAACTTTTGATTATTTAGGTTACATGTAATAAAAATCCAAATCAACCTGATTTAAAGGTGAATGGAATTGTTGCCTTGAACGACTGAAAAACCCAGCTGTGTCAGAAGGTAAATTGTCTTCATAGACTCACCTCCATTTCTTTGTGAATCTTTGTCCTCTGCCTCTACCTTTGCACCTAGCTGGCTTTCCTTCATGGTGGTAAAAGTCTGTAGAGTTCCAGAATTCACATCCAGACACACTACTATTCAGGGAAAGGGTGAAATCCTTTCCCCACCCACATTCAGCATCATCTTCGTTCCGATGGGATCACTAGCCCACATTGGAAATTACCATCATGCCAAGGTGATTGAGTTGGGCTAATTTAGACTTGATTTGGAGCTTATCCTGGTGTCATTCCCATCCCTATCCCCCAGTTGCTGCCCAGTGGGGAAGAGACACAATGGATCTTGGGGGATAACCCACAGCATCCTTTATAATAGGAATTTTTAAAGGTGAAAAAAGCAGGTGTGTGCTTAATCTACTCATTCAAGATCACACAGCCAGGCTTGTGCTCAAGCAAAGAATTTAACCCAATCCAGGGTTAGATGATTCCCAAAATCTCTTCATGGCAAAGTGATCTTTCAAAATGCAAATCTGTCATATTATTTGATAATCAACACTCAGCAGCTTCCATGATCTTCAGGAGAAAGCACAAATGCCTTGGCCTGACGTTCAAATAGTTTTGTCTCCTGATTGTAGGTCATCCCATACTTATCTCAGACCATGTACTAAACCATTTGACATTCCCTGGGCATCTTTCTAGATTCTACCTTACATGCTGTGCCAGTTTGAAACTGTCATGCACCCCAGAAAAGCCAATCCTCATCCAGTATTGCTGGGTGGGATCTTTTTTGTTGTTTCCATGGAGTTGTGACCCACCCAATTATTGCTGGTAACTTTTGATTAAATGGTTTCCATAGAGGTGTTCTCTACCCATTCAAGGTGGGGTTGTTTACTAGAACCCTGTAAGAGGGAACCATTTTGGAAAAAGTTTTAGTGCCAACAGAGCCCACACAATGAGAGATCTTTGGAGACACAGAAGGAAAATACCCTGAGTAAAGTTTTATGAAACAAAGAGAGAAAACTAGCAGACATCACCATGTGCCTTCCCAGCTGACAGAGCTGTATCATTCTTTCTTGAGTGAAGGTAACTTCTTGTTGGTGACTTAATTTGGACATTTTCATGGACTTAGAAATCTAAACTGGCAATTTAATAAATTCTCTTTTTAAAGCCATTCTGTAACTGGTCTATTACATCCCAGTAACTCTAACAAACTAAAACACATGCTACCCTTCTGCCTCCCTCCTACAATTTAGCATTAGCTCGCTGTAGCATTACATCAATTTTAAATTGAGTTGCAATTATCCATTTTTCCATAGACATATAGAATCGGGTTCAAAGTAAGGTCTTTGGCTTCAGTCAGGCTAGGATTAGAATCTTGGATCTGCTGTTTAATAGTTAAATGGTCTTTAGCAAATTAACTTCTCTAAGCTTCATTTTACTAGCTGTAAAAAGAGAATGATGTTCACCTCATAGGGTTAAGGTAAGGAAGAAATACATTTACTACAAGTCCAGTTTCTTGGTAAATGGTGGCAATAATGAATACAGTGTGAGTGATCACTCCTGAAAGATGGGGCTGCATTTTCATCTACCTAGTCACTCTCCTGCTTAGCTTCCTGCCTGCCAAGGCTCTTGGCACCAGGGCCTGTCATGTGCCCAAAGAATATCCAAAGATTTTTCCAAAATAGCTTTAAGTCTTTATGTCTTTGCATTCTCATCGCTCCCCTTCCAGGCCTTTTTCTTTCAACTCAGTGGCAGCTACTCTGTGACTTTTACTGTCACTGGAGAGCCCATACCTACAATATGAACTTTGCCCTGAAGTATTTTAATCAATTGGGAGTTTTACAGGGTTCCATACCCTTAATTTTAATCTCTGCCCTGACAGTCTTCAATCAGCTGAAAGGTTAACCTGGCATTTGTCCCTTAAAGCCTTTATTGAACTCATCTCTAGAAGCCATCATGTTTTCCAAATCTGCAAGATTTAGAATATCTGAACTCACTCTGTTCACTCTGTTCATCGCCACCTGCAAACTGGCACTTGAACTCCTCGCATTCTTACAATATTTTGCCAGCAGTTTGTTTTCTAGGATCTTCTCTCATAGCTATAAGTTCAATAAGCAGAGTTCATCTCTGCAATGAACACGGATGATCATTTTTTCTGCGTGTTAAATCGCTGTGTGACAATTAGATTCCTATTCCCCACCTTTGGGACCCTTTTCTTCAGATCCACTGCTCTACTGCTAAGCCAATGCCGCATATTTAGTTTTTGTTATGATAGATCCTTGTTCCAGGTTAACTTCTTGTATTGGTCAGGATAGGAAAGGCTACACTGTGATAATAAACACCCAACTCCCAGTGTCTTATCACCTAAATGATATCTTCTCATTTATTCAGTTGCATCAGAGAAAGGAAGAACGTGTAGAACTCATACCCTCAATGACAAGCCTCCAACTAGAAGTCATCTTGTTTAATTCATAGTCTGTTGGCCTTAACTTGCTAAGGGCCTCATCTAGCATAGCCCTGACCTGACACAAGTCTGGGGACTGTAGGGAGCAAATGGGAAAAAATACAGAGTAGGCTTTCCTGTGTCACCACATCTCCCTTTCTTTCCTTCTCTTTTTCCCCATTCTGATGGGAGGGAACATTCTTACTCTGTTAAATACCATTGCCACTGACAGTTCAGAAAAAACCAGGACTGGGCCAGAGGTGAAACCCCCACTCTTTGCAGGACAGGGGAAAATGGTGTCTTCAAGTTTCCAGTTCAGTAGATAGAAAACAGGAAACATTATCATGTTTCAGTAACATCAGAACATTTATCTGAAATGAGCTTATCTTGGAAAGTACTGATTCCATGTCCCTAAAGGATTATTTTTTTGGTAGGGGGGAGCAAGATTGTTTGTGTTTTGTGTTTGTGTTTGTTTGCTTTTGTTTTTGCTTCTCTTTTTAAATAATAATAACTGGGCCTAATCATGGGAATTCCAGTTGAGCAATCTGGAGTGAGGGCTGGTTGTACTTGTGTTCACAGGTATTTTGGATGGTCTGCCAGTTGGATGACCAATGGGCATATGTCACCCAGGAACATGTGTGCTCTCCAGTGGGGACCCCAGCATAAAGGGCAAGAGATTGAAGAAGCTGGTAGGAAAGTACCAAGATGTTTAAAAGAGGCAGAAGGGATTTTAATGCTCCATGGGAAGGTCTAGCCATGAACATTTGCAACAGAAGAGGATATGATGGATATGGAGCAAGGAGATGATCAGATGCACACTGTTAGCAGCCCCAGACTCCATTCACTGTTCAAGTATTCATTCAACACCTACTTTGTGAGTTCTGGCCATTGATCAGGCTGGGCACCATGAATACAGTGGAGGGGAAGACAGCTGGGCCTGCAGTCCTCAGGATGCTCTGGTCAGGGGAAGCAAAGGCCAGAACTCAATGTGATGTACACAGGGAGAGTAGAAGAGCGTGGAAGGGTGTGAATGGGTGGGAAAGCCTCCCTGGAGGAAGAAAATTCTTTCCAGAACATTAAACGCAAAGTAAGCAACAGGTGCTGTCTTCTTGATTCTTTTCTGAAACAATTGTGGTAAGAAAAACAAACCGAGGTGGATTATGGCTTTTCTATTGGTAGGGTGCTGGAAAGAACAGGGACTCAGAGGCAGGCAGACTGGGAGCAGACCCCCTGCCCCAGCATTAGCTGGGTCCCCTACACATGTTACTCCCCAAGCCTCACCTTCTCAGCTGTGAAATAAGCTTCTTGACACCAGTTCTCAAGGTCATTTCTAAGGACTGAGTGAGATCATCTGCCCAACAGTCAGTACCGTGGCTGGCTTAATGTTGGTTTTCTTTCTTCTCCTCCCGCCATCCAACCCCTTCAAAATTAAAAACTAATATGATATTGATAGTAATAATAATACTATTATTAGGTAGTAATGCTCTAATGCTACTACTAAGGTAAACTCATCATATTTATATACCAATCTACAATGTACAACATAATTACACACCTCCTACTGAAGTTCCCATTGCCTGTCACACCTGCTTATCCTTCCTTCTTTGCTTCCTTCCATCTTTTTTTATCCCTTTATTTCCCTCCTTCCTTCCTCCTTTCTTTTCTTTCTTGCCTTTTCCCTTTCTTCTATGTCTCCTTCCAGAAATAGTTTTAGCTGCTGTAAAGGACACCTAAAAATAATGTATCACTGTAAATTAATTGAAAGTAATTGAAAAGCCTACAGTGACCCAGAGTATCCAATGTCAAGGTCACCCACTGTGTCCTTACTTACATCCTCTGGACAGAGATTTGGCTTTCATCTTTCTAGCAAAAAGAGTAAAAGGAGAAATAGTTGTGGGTACATCATTCACAGCCTCCATGAAATAAAATGACCAGAAGATTCACAGCTCTAATTTCAGACGGCCATCCCTCCTGGGTGGGGTGGGTTCTCATAAACATGCACTGGAATGAACATCATCAAGGCAACTTCCATGTAGAGATGGTGAGCATGATGCTAGGCTTTTTCTTCCAAGATTCCTAATATGGGCTCATGGTTGATAGAAATTCTTTTGGGGAAGAGAGACATGATGGTGCAGTTTAGCTCCAGCTCTCTCCTGACTTTGCCTGTTCTAAGATAAACACGACTGAGAATGTGGGGAGAGTTGCATGAGCTGTGCATTCTGTAAGCATTTCCTCATGGGCTTCTGATGAATGTTAAATGGCAGTGAGCTGGAGATCCTCCTACCCAGTAGCTTATATGAATTTGTTTCTGAAATCGGGTCATCCAACCAACAATCTTGGAATGCTTTCATTACAAAATGTCAAATATGTTGAAAGATCATGATGAGGTCCCTTCTTGCATCCATTATTCCCATTTCTTTTTAATTTGCCCTCAAGTGCTACCACAGGGAAAGCATGGAGGGTCACCCTCCTATGCAGTTTATCTGGAAACATGTTTACATTGTTACAAGTGCCTCAGAACTCCAGAAACTCTTTTCTCTGCCTATTGTGGAAGTTTCCAGAATCCATTTGATGTTCTTGCACTTTCTGTGGTTTCATGGTGTTTTAAAATAAACATTATTTTCTAACCATATTAAAGAAGAGCTCTAATTGAAATCTATCTGGGTTCAAGGAGGCCCTTCAGAACCCATATGCTCAGCTAATCAGCGGATCATTGGCACAGCAGATTCTGACTGCTCCTTTCCAGCATCGCCTCTGGAACGGCTCTGACTTATTGAGCCGATGCCCACTTGGCAACGCTGTAATCCTTGCTATGTCAGGATGTTCTCAGCTGCAGGAAGAAGCAACTTAAACACAGATGTTTCAGCTGCTGCAAACCACTGGCAATGAGTGGCACAGGTCCCACCACGACACATAATCTTGTGTGTCCAAGGACAGCTTTCTTTGGCCCACACCAGTAGTTACTTCAATCCACAGGAAATGGATCTCCAGTCAACCACAGAAGAGGGATTTACAAGTGGAGATTTACTATGTGACGTACTGTTTGGGTCATGGGTTGATCCAAACTCTCATTTTCCTTATCCACCTTTTAGAAACTCTTGTCTTCAGATGATGTGGGAAACACCAAGGCTAGACCACCTTAGATTCTGGGGCAGTCAAGCCCTGGGTAAGACCCCATTCATTAGCATGGCTCACTTTCCCGTGTCTTAGAGCAGGGGAGAGAGCTTGTACTCTGGGTCCACTCTGCTTGGAATCAAACCTCCTGGACTTGCCCTATATAGCCAGGGACTCCCTGGGCCACTTTCTTTACCATACCCTGCCTCAGTTTCTCCTTGTGTAAAATGGAGGGTAAACTTTATAGTTTTGTGGAGAAGACGAAGGGATTTGATACTTGACACAAAATATGCATTTTTTGTTACTAAAAGCCATGAGCTTGAACTGCTACAAAGGGTTTGGAGAAGGTTTGCAGAGAATACCAGAGATGACTCTGAGTGGTGGCAAGACTTCTTGCGGCTCTCAAATCAGGTCTAACTTTAGGGGGCTTCAGAACTTTAAACACATTGAACAAAGGAGAAATAAACACTGTTGTTTGCAGTAAAAAGGCAAACTTATTGGCAGAGAAAAGAAGAAAAATCCCTAATTACTAAGTACCTATGATTAATAAGCATTTCACATGCACAATCACCGACCTATTTCCTGGCTAGCTATGAAGTAGGTTTTATTTCCCTATCACCATCGACTTTCTCTGGAGAGAGATCAAATACCACCATAACGGATGGTGGGCTTCAGTACTCACCTCACTACATGTAGGGCCACCAGCAAAATGCAGGATGCCCAATTAAATTTGAATTCCAGATTTTAAAGAGAGACTAACTTTTTAGTAGAAGTATGTCCCAATTATCACATGGGATACCTGTAAGTGGAGAAGTTATTAATTGTTTATCTGAAATTCAAAGTTAACTTGGCGACCTATATTTTTATTTGCTATACCTGGGACCCTAACTCTAAGGGAGAAAGTGCCTTCTGTGGGCCAACCACGGTGCTTAGCCTTTCACAGTTGGTCACAGTTAAACCACACTATAAGAGATGAGCCCTGGAGAGGAACATTTATGGAGCAATTTATATACTTCTTTGCTGGCTGATCTAAGCTTTCACCCAGCATTCTGATTGCCAACATCTTTTATATCATTTGGGCGTTTGGTTATATTGCAGCAGATTTTTCATGAAATTGGCCTTCGGCTGAGTTGGTATGGTTCTCTAATGATGAACTATAGGCTAGGCTAGTTTTTAATCACTAAGAACAATCAGAATCAGATGGAAGAAAAGAAGAGAGCTTTGGATTCAGGCCCATGTAAAATTCAAGTTCAGGGTCTCCCACCAGCTATCTCTCTAAGAGCCTGGTTGATCACCTGTAAATTTAACGTTCTTCCCACAGAGAGTATGAGGATTAAATGAGGATGTGTATGGAAGTGTGGGGTTCAGTGTAGCACATGATACTGTTCAACGAGTGTCCTTCCCTATGCCTTTATTTTCCATCCTTTACCAATAGTGAACAAGCACAAAGATGCTCATTCTTCCCATCAGGACGAAAGAAAACCCACTTTCTAGTGTTCTCCTATGGTGAGGCCCACATCTAGAATTGCAATTAAGAAATTTTACCATGAATCATCCCATTTGGACAGATACTTCAACAGAGGGAGGAGGTGAGGGTGTGGGGTTATGAGCAGTTTCCAGAGCAGATTTACCTCCCAATATGTGTCATGTGTCTGATTCAGGGGAATTCTTCTGTGGAGAAAAACTGGGGATTTGCAGGACGGGATTTTTATCCAGGTATCAGAAGAAGTTTAGAGATGTAAAATATAACTTGAAACATTGTCTCAAGGAAATACTGAAACTCAGGTTATATTCTTCTAAGATTTGAAAAAAATGGTTGTGCCAAGTTCAGGCTAAACTGGTGAGCCCATGATTTTCCCCTTTGCATGTTGTTTACAGAATTCCCTGCTCTACCAACCAAAGGATGGCTTGGTGATGAAATTTGCAGTGGGCCTACCTTGCCGGCACAGCCATACTGTGCAAGCAGGAAAAACAGTCAACTTGGGCTAAACTCAAGTTTGTTTATCCATAGCCCCTTTAGATGAGCCCTCTTCATATTCTAAGATTAGGACCACCACTAAACATGCATCGGCTTGTGCCCTCTTTTATTTAAGGGCAGCATGAAGGAAATGAAACTGAACTTCAGCTTACTCATTCTCTGCAACTGGTTCAAAGGCTAAATTCCATCTCCCTACTTTTGCCGGGTTTTGTAGTCTCTCCACCATAATATGAAATTTGCTTGTGAAATAAAGACAAACATGGGCTTGACAGAAATGGCATAAATAATCAATCCTTCATATATTTATATAGAAGCCAGGTGCAGCTCATGGATGATTGCTTCATACTTTATTTCTTTGCTTTTCCACGAAATTCTGATAGATGTAGTGGGGCAGCTTGACATCATCTGGAAACGTCCCTCGTATATATCTTGAAAAATAATCAACCGTAAATCAGGTCTGGTTAATGTGGAAGGAAAACAGAATGCAACGCTAAGAAGAATCCTCTTCAGATTGAGTAACAATTGATTTTTTATAATCTTCATTTGATCAATTTTCCAAACAAACCTCATAATGTGTGCATATTGTATTACAGTTTCATGATAGAAAGTCTAGCATGAGGAGACTGAAACATTTTACTGGACAAACTTATCGGTTTGGTTTCCAGCCTCGGTATGTAATTCCCAGACACCAGAATAACTTTGGATGCATTCAGATATGTGCAGCAAAGCATGCGTAATGCCAAGTTCCACAGAGAAGGGTGTGTGTTATATGTTTGTTGAATACACATCTTCACAGCAATATGGTATTCCACTTATTAATTTTGTTTGCCACAGATGGCTTCATTATGTGTTTTTAATTTTAGTTTTGAAGTAAACATACACTGACGGTGTGTAAGAAATACTCAAGATATCTTTAAACAAAAAGCAAAGACTGTGTAATGGTGTAGGAGAGCCTGCTGGGAGGAAATCTATTCTAAAACGGTTTGGGGGAAATCTCTGTCTTCAAAAGACTTGAGTTTGTGCATCTCCTTATATGCAATGAGATGGAGAGTTTAAGGGGGAGAAAGATACTAATCAATGAGGCCGCAATTTGCTGCAGCAGTTACAGTGATCCTATTTTTTGCACAATAATTGCCACATGTTGACTGTGCAGATGTCCAAACACATGGGACCACTTCTCTTTCCTAAAGACAAATGAAGATTTTCACTTTGTTTGGTAAACGTGTCAAGATTTATCACATAGTCATGTGTCGTACATTAGAGTGTTTATAAAATATGGCTTTCTACACTCTGGTTATGTACTTTTATGATTTCAACAACACGGCAGCGGTGAAACCAGTGTTTCCCAGGCTTGAATTTGCCCCATATCTTGGGTTGTGACTATGCGCAGCACTTCAAGTTGTTAAAAACAAAAGAACACGAAATACCCATCTGTGTTCACAGAAGCCACAAACACCCTGGGCTCCACTCCTCTGCATCTAGGAAAATACTGCCCAGGTAACATTACCTTGTCCAATAACCCCTGACCAAAAGAGGCCATGGCATTTGGATCTTGTACCTTTTCAGAGGCAATGGATCACAGTAACTGCCTCCAAAATGGAATGGAATTGAACAGAATATTAAGCTTCCATCTTGTGAGATGTAAAAATGAAATTTACCTGCCATGCCGGAGACCCAGGTTCAATTCCGGGTGCCTGCCCATGAAAAATGAAAAATATGAGGCCAAAGAAAAACCTTTTCAGGTTTTCAGAAAGAGACAAATGCTTCCTCTGGTTCACTGGCAAACCAGAGCCTTTGTGGTAAAACAGAACTCATACTGTTTGGGAGACACTTTTACTGGACTCAACTGATTTAAAATGACTTCTCCAAAACATGTTTAATCCTCAAAAACTATGCTTTTATAAGAATGTTGAAAGATATTCATTGATTATGAAAACGTTGATTTACAGTTTAGAACTTAACATTTGGGAAAAATCAAAGAGACCAGAGTCCTTTGTAAGAACAGGATTTCTGATGTCTAGGCTACACAAGGAAACTGAGGATTCATGGAAAAGAAAATATTCTGAAAAATATCTCTGGGTGGGATGCTTTCATGCTCTGCATCATCTTAGAAACACATAATTTCACAAAAATGGAATCGGGAATAAGCTTTCATGGAATATTTTTATTGCTTATGAAAAAAAAAGGAAGTCTTATAGAATGGGGAAAGACTATTGTCCCTATTGCTTGATACTAGTTTCCAGTGTGAAAATCTTGGTTTCTTCAACCAGATTATAAAATCCGCAAGGGCAGAGACTATTCCTTCTGGTTATCTCGTATCTCAGTACTATCAGGCTGGGCACATGGGTGACACTTTTAGCTATTTATTGGTGGAATAAGCATTTCTCTTTTGTTAAGTACCATATGCCCAGTATTTAATATAGTACATGGAATGAAGTAGGAACTCAATATGTTTGTTGAATGGATGAACAGATAAATTACTGAAATTCCTCAGGCCAGGGCCAAAGCGCCATGGGGTACCGTAAACTCTGCTTATAGTTGTATCTGAGTAATTGGAAAGACCAGGCACAGCTAGGCTATTCCCAAAAAGGCACCCCATTACCGAGACTGGAATTTCCTTCAGGTGTCATGGGGTACCTCAACTGACTTCTAGATGGAGCCAGTTCAAAGCACTGTTTCAGTCCTGGACACTAAAGTTGCTTTAAAGAATCAAAGAAAAATTCTAGGAAGGACTCAGTGCTAAAGGTAAAACAGAGTATTTGAGGCAGCAGCAGGAAGCATTTCACCATCTTTAGGGGGCCCCTCGAAGATCTAGTTTTTACCCTATCCATGTTCTTACCTGGCGGTATAATAATTGCACAGGAAATGGTGCCCAGCAGCTCAAGTGTCTTTGTAAGCTTCTCCAAAATTTTCAGGAAAATTCTTATAATTGTTTGCTTACTCAAATTGATAAATGGCCCTAATTTTGAAAAACCGTACTTCTCATTACCTTACATTGTTCTGATCATGTTGACTTTATTTAAAAAGTTAATCTGGAGGAGTGGAATTCAAAACCTAAACCAAAGGAAAAAGTTACAGAGAATGCATGCATGCCAGACCAATGTTTAATGCAGCAAGGTCCAGAATATTAGGAAAATTAATGGTAATTGATTATTCTTAAATATATGAAAAGTGTGTTTTCACTATTGAAGAGAAATTTAACTTTCTTATGTATTCAGCACTATGATATCAATCATGGAATAAAATATTCTAAGGGTGGTAAAGGTAGCAATCTCTGGGGACAGAATCCCAGAATAGATTTGTTTCTCCACATCTGAATTTTTAAAGAAGGGATGAATGGAGCTAAAATTTAAAAAAAAAAATCTTTTTTTATTTTGTGCATTTTTTTTACCCCCATATTAAATCTATTCTCTGTTGAGCAATCAAGGATTTTTTTTTTCAAAAGCAAAATACGCAAAATACTCAACAGATGGGCAAAAGTTGCCTTGAGGAGGGCTTAAAGTAAACACATCTCCCTCTTTTCTGTGGAGTTCTCACAATTTATGGGCATGTCACACGATAATGGCACATTCTTATTAGGGAGATACAAATTCTGGGGTCCTAAAGGAGATGCTTTTACATCTCCCCCAGGGGGAGATGAGGAGACCTCCTGATGTTGGAAGAAAATGATTAGTCGTGTTGGATTTTCAAACCACATGCTTTCTTTATATAGATTTAAGGGAGGATAAAGTGGTGGAGACATAGAATTGAGACATTCCTTTGATTTTGTGTGAGAATAAGAAATGTTGCTCTCTTCTTGTTGCCGGAACAGACGCCATGACCAAATGAACATTTAAAGTGTTAAAAAGCAAAAACAAACAAATGGAAAAACAACACTTCCATCAGAACAGGACCCTTCCAGACACTGGGAGTTAGTGTCTATCACACCAATTCAAGAGCTTAAAGGAGGTCCCGCCATTTTTCTGTGTGAGGATTTTATCAACTAGGAGATTCTCTCTTTTTTTTGGCATGGGCAGGCTCCGGGGATCAAATCTGAGTCTTCAGCATGCCAAGCGAGAACGCTGCCACTGAGCCACCGTGGCCCGCCCGAGGTTCTACTTTTATACTTCAACATATGCAATTTTCTCACAGCGAGACTTTGTTACAGGGAATCAAAACCATTGCATTATGTTTTTTGGACAATTTGCCTTTTTGTTTCTCAATTCAAAATAACCATATAAAATCTCCATGGAAGCTATAAAGATGTCCGCCTTTGGTGTGTCCCCTTTTGGATGGCATGCCTTTGTGCATACAGACTTGGGGGGGGCATGGGTGGTGGGTGGGGGTGGAGTGTGGGTTGTACAAAAAGCCATCACTATCTTTTATCAGACAAAGAATGTAAAGAAATCTGGACAGAATCACAGTACAAAAGCCTGAACTCTCTGACCTTTGGGGCCTAGAGGCCTATACGATCATTCCAGCCTGGACCTTTCCTGAGAACTGCTGCAGGGAAGGGCTGAGAAAGGACAGATATTGTCCCTTTCAGAAGCAAACTCTGAGGTCTGTGGATCTAAAAGGTTGTAACTGTACAATGAATAAAGTTGAATGTTCATTCTTAAGGTAACTGGATAAAGGAAAAAGTCAGCAGAACAGATCTTAATTCTTTAAAATTTAAAGGCCAATTTTGTGTCTTTAAGTCAATTTCCTGCACAGGAAGGAAGAATTTATTAACTGCCTTCTGGTATTAAATGGAGTGCTAATGGGTAAGTACAACAATTCAACAGGTGCCAAGTAGAAATATAGAGGCATTATATCAATATTAATCGCAAAGCCTTGCAAATGCACTTGTAGAGTAATAGCTTTTCTTTTTTTTTGTTCCCATTGAGTTTATTTTGGGAAGCTTCACTACCTTCAAATAATAAAGTGGCTGTTATATCTTGTTCTGGGAAACAGAATGCTGTATAGTCTTCATTATGAATCCTTCATATGAAAATGTCATTGCATATTCTGCATAAGTCGGACCAGGCAAGAGCATTTGTTCAGCTTTGTAAAAAAATAATAATGACCAAAGAAGTTGAGGATCCCTGACTCGCAGTCCAAGATCACAACCCTAAGCCATGAACATTTGTATAAAATGTACTTGCAAGTTCTACAGTAACAGAGAAGTAACTGCTTCTCTACTTACAGCAAGAAGAAGGTTTTCTGTTTTATATACTATGTTCTGTGTTTGCTCTTTGTTGCATCTTTCAGTTGTCAGCAGGATCAAAGCACACAAAGCCCCAGGTTCTATAAAAGTCTGTGTAAAAAAGAAGACTGATAATTAGTTTCCCCTCTCAATAAACTTGCTCAGATTAAACTGTTCTCTTACCTGGCTCAGGTGCCACTTAGAAGAATAACAAAAAAAGTTCCTTCCAGAAAGAATTTTGTTTAAAACATTCTTTCCACAGAAGGAGTGGTTTCACACCCTGACCCCACCCGATTTACCACTCTTGGCCATTTCTCTGTACGAGTCACTTAACCTGTTGTTTTCTTTCCTCGTGGACAAAGCGATGACTTCAAATGGAAAATGCAAGACTTCTGAATAGATTTATTTCTTCAGGGTTTAGGGTAGGGGTGAGACTTTTGTTATTTTTGGTTGATATTCCCAAATTTCTTTTACTATTAGGATTCATCTCAACTTCCCTTTTCAACAGTGCACCTTTATCACTGTGTTTAATTTTAATGAACAGGAAAAGATAGAGTGCTGACCAGGGAATCTTCAATGTTGAGCAGAATTTGAATCTCAGGCATGATCAGGGAGGAACTGGCAAAACAGGGTGTCATGAAATTTTAAAGCTACGGAAAACTTAGGAATCTGATAATTAAGGGCATAAGGTCTACCCTCATCAATATTCACACTTGCTACCTCGAGACCACCATTGAGAGACATAGAATGTAGGAAGGCTGAAGAGTGGAAAAGTTTTAGGTCATCTTGGGCATCCCTAAAGGCCAAAAGGCTCATTTAAGATTGTTCCTTGGAGAAAGCATGTTGTATAATCACAAGCACTAAAGATGGAAAGTATTTTAAACATCTTTCAAGACTCCACATACCAGATCACAGGAAATGTCATGCAATTTTGTGAAGAGGCATTCCGGCAGAATGCTGCACCGGACACTCCGTTGCAAATGGCCCTTTTCTCAAAGATAACATCAGGGGATCTTTAGTGGTCTTACATTTGGAAATATGGCTCTATTTAAGGATGAAAGTTTTTCTCTTGAGAGGATGTTTCCTTATGCTATAGTATGATAAACCAAAATTCTAGAATTCAAAGTTATGGAATTCAAATTAGTATAGAGAACTTTCTAATTTTTATTACAGATATACAGCCTCAATTTGAAGTGTAAACATTCAGCTGTCTTATTAACTAGAAACATATTTTTTTAAGGAATATTCTGCCTCTATAGCCTTCATAATGTTATTTTTGGTAGATTTTTTTTTCTAAACTAATGCTTGAGTAGATTAATTGAAGAGTTATTTAACATCCTATCACTGACTGTTGAGTTGTTACTTTCCCAACTATGCTGAGTTTTACACATTGAAAAAGAAAGTAGCAAAACAAAATACACACACACACACGCAAACAGTTCATAGTTCTTAGGGAAACTTAACAAAAAAAGTTTCCAAATTTCTAACTGAAGTGAGAATCAGTAAGCTTGCAATGGAAATAAATTCAGCCAAGTAGGAGAAATTTGAGAAATAATAGCTATGGAGTGTGAATTATATACACATACAGAGACATGGCCACCCAGATGTAAATAATCTTTCTTCAAATGGACCATAAAGTTTAAATTACTTTCCACACCAACAAAATAAAACCAGGGAAAAAAAGCAAAACAAAACAAAACTAACCTTGGTTAAAATAACACTGTGACCCTCTGAAGAAAAACACAAAAGAGGTAGTAGTTGATAATTTAATGGCTGCCCTAGGTTTTCATAAACACACCACTTCCACCATGAAGAATATCATTAGCCTCTAATTTCCTGAAGCTTGGAAACAAGAGAGATAAGTATGGACTCTTGGCCCTTCACCTGTGCATGTCTCTCAACTTGTTATTTATATGTTATAAGATTGTTGAAAGAACTATTCCATGAGGACATAAAAATGCCAGTGCGTAGGAGCCAAAGATAATTAGGTAAATACATGCGATCTTATTTTAGAACATGTTATTAATTCTACTATTTAATCTCTTTGGAGTTGTGATCAAAAGTTGTGATTAAAACTTTTTACACTAATTGGACTTTCACAGCCCTCGGGTATTCATTTCTGTAAAATAGTAAATGATTGTACACTATTGTAGGGTCTAAGTCAATAGGAGGACCACACAAAATATTTTAGAAAATGTCATAAGAAAGGAATCTAACTTTATTTGTGCCCAGTGGAGTGTTTCAATACAATGATATTTAGTGTTTAATTCAACCTTTCCCATTTGGTTTAAAAAGCCAACCTTATCATATATCTTTTAACAGAAGCATACAAGATATAATTATGTGTCATACATGATATTCTTCTGTGACTGCAGAAGATAATATTAATTTCATACTTTGAAAATGTAGGTGCAACTTGCTACTTCAGTAAATGTTATGTTTCTTAGAGAATTTCGCTGATACCAATTAGAAAGTTAAACCTTCTGTTATAACTTACAGTTGTACTATCAAGTCTCGATTATGTACCACCAAAGAATATGAAATAATGCTGAGTAGCACTTTTACTATAAAATCATAACTAGAGTCAGTGGCGTAAACCTTCTCTTAATCATTTCAATAGAATTCTTACTAGTGAAAATACTGTACGTTGATGTTGCATATCAAGGTATATTAAAAAGCCATAGTACAAATAATGCCAACTCGAGTGCAATTTATAAGCCTTATTTTATGTGTGCAAAAATACTAAAATATTTCAGATGAAGAATTAGATTCCTGTCAGGAAAAAAAAATTAAATCAGAACTTCCTGGTTTACAACTTGACAAAATTGCCTCTGAAGCCCATTTTTCGAAGTTCTATAAATCAAAGGAGCATAGTAGAGTCCAATTGTGGTGTTGTTGTTATGAAAGTATTTCGATCTGGCCTGGCAGTGTTTCCCAATCTTGCCAAGTAAAAGCAATCACCTAGATATTACATTCTGGAAAAAAAAAAGCAAGGAATATAAATGTATAAAAGAAGCAAAAATCAACATGAAGCACTATTTCTCTGTACAAGTATGAATGCTAAAAAAAAATTGTGGGCAGAATCACTAGAACATGACCAGCTATTTAAAAAAGTATTAATATTAATCAAATTCTAATCAGAAGAACTACTTCTCTTGCAAATTCTTAACAATCTGTTTGAAATAGAAAATATTTACCATTTTCCTTTAATCACCTTTCTTTTCTGTACAGTAAACTATTTGGGTTTATTTTAGTGGACAGAGGAGTTTTGATTACTTGCTTCCTTCTTGGATAAGAATTGCCTCCAGGTACGAACCTGGTCACATTTGATGGCTCTGTCCAAACGTCCTTTGAAAGAACGTGTTAGAATAGATACACCTGTTGGAGGAATGGCTGCAAGATAATTAGCATCAACTTTTTCACAAATGATAAACCAAACCTTCTATTTCCCCATTCCCTACAGTAAGAAAAGTGGATGTCAGACTGAATTAGAACCACATTAATTTATGATATATTGTAATCGCATTGTTTTGTCAAAGAATTTTTGGAATGCACTTGCTGAGAAGCAGATGGCACAAGAAATGAAACGCAAAGACTCGGGAGCACGTGGTTTTGGGTGCCGAGCTCAGCTGTGCCCTTGCTATCTCTAGGATGTTGGGAACCTCATTTCCTTTTTGGGAATCAGTGTGCACATCTGTAAAAGGAGAATAAAACGGCACCTACTTGAGAAGGTGGTGGTGAGACATGGACCGAGTCAATTTATAAAAGCACTTGGGACAGTTCTGAGCACATGACATTGTGCTAGATGAGGCAGAGTTGTGCCTGTTTTCCGCCTGCAAATCGCACAGCTTTTTCTTTAGTCCTTTGCAGCTTCGAAATTGATATCAGCAATGTAACCAGACTTTGCTCCTTGATTGGAACAGAAAATAAAACAGCTTTAAGAAGTCAAGGCATGCCATCTAATTTAGAAAATCATCCTGCCATTGGATAACTGAAATAAGGTCCTAAATGAAAGTTTATGGGATAGCTAAAAAGTGGAAATTTATTTTTTACTTTTCTTAAAATAATGCTAAAGAAAAATAAAACATTAAGTTCATACTTTATTCTTATTTAACGAAAAGATTAACACAGTGTGTTACTGGTTTTCTTCTATTTTTCTTTCTCTTTTTTCTTTTAATTTTCCATTAAATAAGTTCTCTTAAAACAAATTTGAACTTTTCCCATCCCATCCCAGTGATTCCCACGGACAGTTGGCAAAGAATCTAGGATAACTTGCAAAACTGGGATTTTTTCCAGGCATGAGTAACTTGTTAAAAAGCCACTATTTCCTTAATACTAACAGTAAATAGAGTTCACATCCACATAAATCCTCAGTGGCCCATTGGGGAAAATTTTTATGTATGTGTGTGTGTGTGTGAGTGTGTGTATGTGTATGGAATCTTTTTTTATTCATAAAACACTTGGCTCTCAGCATGTCTGTTTATATTCCACTTCTTAAAAATAAATACATGCGTTTATGCCAGTTGAGGTTAAAAGCTATCCTTTTTCCAGTTGCCTGCTGTGTGCCAGTCATTTTATGATGGATGGGTTTAAAATACCTGCCTGGAATTCTTGAAGAGTGTTTCTCTCCTATTTACTCTAATTTTAAACGTTTTAAAAACAGCATAACACTTAATCACCGTTTAAGTAAAACACATGTTTTTTTAAAATGTAATTTTATTGGGAAAACTCAAATATTTTCAAGACAGAGGGAAAATCTAATTTTAAATTCAAATAACCAAGTCAGTTTTCTGTTATACATAGGGATGGAGTAAGTTATACTGGTAATCTTCAGCTGTTACTACTCTGCAAATAAATCTTCTCCTATTTGTCAGGAGATAATAATAGGCTTTTTCCCATATATGAGACTTTGGAAAAGATATGTGCTTCAAAGCTATTATGAAGACTTTTTTCTAGCAGTATTTAATGAGGAAGGCAAAGGTTAAGTTTAGACTTTGCAAGGTCATCTAGTGATCAGCGGTGGCCCAGGGACTAGAAACTAGGAGGGACATTTTTGGCCACAATCCTTTCAACAGTGATATGTCTGTACCGGAATTCTCCATGGTTCTCTTTATCTGGGTGCTTGACAAACAAACTACTCTTGTCTTTTGTCGAGCTGGACTAGGTATATTTTGATAACAGGCAGTCCCATGAGATATCTTGCATTTCCTGCTTCCGGTCAGATGTTCCACCAGAATAACTTTTTCTACATATGTTTTTGCATTTTTGATCACAATCCCAGCTGGAATCAGGAAGTTTGGAGGCAGCATGGAAATGAAAAATAAGTGGAAGTCACAGAAGCCTTTTATTAACTTTCAAAAATACTTAATCTTCTGGTGGTCCAGAAAGAAATAAACACCCATATCATTTATTATCTACTTAAGACTATTGTAGAATTTCATTTTTCTTCAATATATGCTTTTCCCCCTGGGGGAAAAATGTTTCCCTGCCTTTCTTGGGAATAAAAATTGCATGAAAGATAACAATGGCATCAGACCTCTATAGATATTGTCAGAGGAACAAATAACACACTCCCTTAATGTTCAATTTAAAATGAGACATAAAGCAAGAGTACAATAAATATAACACATCTAAGAGAATCCATTACCAGATCTATATTGAAATATTAGCAAGAAGATATGTTTCCATTGAATTATTTAATAGCGTTTTCCTATGGTACTGTGAAGGGATGCACAGACAAAATGGCTACATCAAAATGGACACATGAAGCCATCTGCATGCTCTCCTCCCCCCACACTGCCTTCTTCTACCCCCCGCAGCCAACCAAATGAACGAGACCTGATGCACATCACTCAGAGATGGTTTAACAATCCCGTGTCCAAGATTCATTTTTTCTATTAATTTAACAGAAAAGATATTCTGCAATTCGATTAGTTCACCAGTTCTACTTTTTCTTGTACATTCTCGCCTCAAGATAGTTAAAAAGCTTAGATGTTGCAAAATAAAGAGGGAGGCTTATCCTCAATAAACACAGGTTATTTCACAACAATTGTACATAGGACAATGGTTATGATCTAAAACTGTCTTCTAAACGATAGAGATTCTAACAAAGAGCCCTCCCCTTTTCCCTTCCTCTTGTTCCTCCTCCACCATTTCAGTGACTAAGTGGAGAAATACGTCTTAACTCTAAGAGGTGGATTAACAAAGGACACTCCCAAGAGACAGTCCTTCCTATAAACCAAACCAAGGACATTTATATAGAGATTACCTTACTGCCTTGATTTGAAATATACTTTGGATATTAGGACTTTTCTCTTAATTCACAGCAATAGCTAAAATGCCTATGTAGATCTATGGTCAGACAATCTAAATTCATCTAACAACTCACAGGAAGTTCCCTCTGAACTTCTCCTTGCTTGGCCCCCCACCATCCATCAGCATACTGCTCCAAGACATCTATTAAACATTGCCTTTCCTCAATGCATCCATTCCTGTATATTAACAGAAAAAATATTTAAAGTGTATTTTACACTCTCTACTTTTAACATGTATAATTCTAAGCCTCTAGAAAGATTGGATGTTGCAAATAAGGACTTAACTGTGTCCAAGGTACACATAGTGGCTTTGAATAAGCCAGACATGTGCAACAAAGGATATAACCTGAAAGTGTCTTCTAAATAGGAATATACTGGCCTAGAGCCCTCCCTCTTCTTACCTCTATCCACCCAGGGGTTTCGTGTGCAATATATAGAGGGGATTGGAACAATTTTGCTTCCACAAGTAAAATACCATCATTTTCAGAACAAAGTATTGCTTAAGAATTTTAATACAAAATGTATTTCTTCACTAACTCTACTTCTGTCATACACTGACAACTTCTTCAACATCTAGAAAGATTAAATGATGTAATATTAGAAGCAGTTTGCCCATGATATACACTATATGAAAAATGAAATAAATGCACAGAACATACAGGTACAACCAAGAGATGCACACATACAATGGCTACATCAAAATGGAAATATGGACCCATCTGCATATATTTATCTTGCCCAACTATAGACTTACTGGCCTAGAGCTCTTGGCACTTCCTTTTCCCTCCTCCCTGAAACAGCACAAGCATAACCACTGTTGCATGTGTGTAGTTTCAACACTACTGTGTATATAGTGCACAAATTAACCTCTTTGTTTGAAGTATCTAGTATTTCTAGATGTTTAGAAATGCACAAAGTATTTTAAAAGTAGAGGTAGTAAAATAACACATAGTTATATATTGTTTTGTTGAAAACATATGAATGATCGTTTGGAAATGAATGGCCAAAACACTTCTACAACATTACACATTATGTTAATGCTGCTTCAAAGATATGCGTGCATTTAAAAGAATAGGCCCATGGTCATATGGGAATAGGAGATTCCCCAAGGCCAGAAAACCAGTCACAGAAAACCATGGGGTTGGAATTAAAAAAGAAATTCTTCACAGAGGCTTAATCAAAGCAACATTAGGCAATATCACTAGCTTTGGGTATTTCTTAACTATGTCAATGCTGTATCATACTGTATCATAATTTCTCTGATGAAGTAATTTAAATGGGGTGGGGGACAACAAAAATAAAAGTCTTCTCAAAAGGCTTAAAGGTGAATTCTAAGTATTGATTTGTTAAACCATCCTTAAAAAAACCATCCTCTGCTCTTTCCTCGACATTTGGACCTGACACTTCTCACCAATCTGGGATTTTCACAGGCACAACTGCAACTATCAATAACAACCTTCTCCCAGGCTGGAACCCATTCTGTTGGTTGTAAGATAATGGCCTGGAGCAGAAAAGGTCAAAGGGGGTCGTCCTGTTAAATTCCACCACCACAGTTCACAGGATTAATGCTTTATATAAAGAGAACAGTTAGACACATTGCTTAAGTAAAATGAACAACAATGTGTATATTTATTTCTAAAATCCTGACCCATGCACCAAGTGGAATCAGGTACCATTGCTGTCTTCGTAATTAAGACAAGTCAAGCAGACAACCAGTCCTGAGTTGCAGGCCCTGACATTTTCCTGTGCTGCATTTGGAACCTCAGGAAGCGTTGATTTCAGTTATGTAGCTTGTTTTGTTTTGTATTTGTTTTTGCCTGTGTGTGCGTGTGTGTAAGATACCTTTTTCAATTACAATTCCAAAACATTTTTGATATGGAACAGACTGAAAGAAAACCAATATTTACTGAGAAGCAATTATGGGTCAGGTGCTTTGCATGTCATATCTCCTTTAACCCTCATGATAGCCCAATGGCACAGGTTTCATTATTCCCTTTTTACAGATGAGGTAATGGGGATCTGTGGCACCATAACTGGGTCAAGTTTATGGATAATAACTGAGGAGTTAAAGTCAGCTTTGTGCACCTCTAAGAACTCTGTTCTTTCCTCTGAATTTCTTGCCCTTCAGTTTGTGTTAAGGGTGAGATTCTGAGCACCCATCTCAGAGTTAATAGAGGTCGTCAAGAATAAGACACACACCCCACCCCTCACCTTCCCCAGAGCAAGCAGAATGAAGAATTTGGTTTGAAAATGAAATGCAGTTGGGAGACAGTTTCAACCAATGGGAACTTTCTTGGGTGAGGAAATGACATTCTGTTGACGCAGGAAAATGCCCTTGGAGATGCCTGTGGGAGGATTTACACTCAGAGGTGGCTGTGTCTGCAGCTGTGTAGTCAAAGGATGGCGTCAAATAGTTGGTGAACCCAGTGCAGGGGTATTTAAATTGTGTGATTCTTTCACCTTTTCCACAGGCTTGAAAATTTTTCAAAATAAAAAATGTAAGTGGGGGATTTTACTTTTGTGCATTTTTTATATCAGCCTTCCTTGTTCTCCCTGTCCCCCCAACCCCTTCTCAGTGTGACACAGTGAATCAACTTCCCTATCTCCTGACTTGCCTGTCTCTTCATCTGTAGTCAGCATGACAAAAACAGTTTCAAAATTCTAATTTATAGAAGACAGCCTGGGCAAGCAGATGTTCCACTGTTGGTGATAATGAGTTTCAGTGTTAAGGTGTATTACAAACCAAAATGTCATGTCAGTTTCAGGGGTCCCTTAAGCAGTAGTGAGGTAATTAAAGGGGTCCTCAGGTCCTATGACAGATAGAGTTCCCTTGGTGCTTGAGGTTCTTGATTCATTGTCCTGTTGATAGCTAGGGACATAAGGGGCTTACTAAATGTCAGTAAGCTGGGGAACATCAATCCCACCCTCTTTCTCAGGGTCATCATTTTTGAGTGAAAGAGCAAAATGGAAAAAGGGGGATGAGATGTCATCAGATCATCTGATGTCAGAGAAGAGACATTGAAACAAGTGAAAATATGAACCAAAAATTAGTTGAGCTCCTAGTATATATCAGCATCCACATGAGACTTTCTTATTCTTCCCAACATTTTTGTGGAAAAGTATTAGGATACCCTTCTATTTGAGAGCGGGGCTCAGCATTTCAGTAAATGCTAATAAGTGGTGGATTCAAACTCAAGTTGCCGGGATCCATGATCATGTACCACTATGTATGGCAGGCACACGACCCTTGCCAACAAGAAGTTGGTTAATCAGGTGGGGGAGAATTGAGTATCCAAATCCATGCTTTGGAAGGAAGGAGGGACAAGAGGTAGAAGGAAAATATTTCTTTGGTACCAACAGTGTAACAAGCTTAATAAAAGACCTAAATTTTTAGGTCAAGCTGAAACCACTTTATTATAAAAGCCCTTTCTTTGCTATCTTACACAAGTTTTCATTCCCTTTTTTTGAAGTTTGCTACATCACAAGAGAGTGTCCTGTTTTCTTCTCCCTTCACAGCACCTGCTAAATCGGTTCTGACCAATTTCAGCTACAAGGTCATGCACTGTCAGGAGTTTTGACCAAAACTCACCTTTGTCTAATTATAATAGTAAAAAGCACACCCAGTAAACATGCTAAGCTGCCATTTTTGAACATGTGACACTTAAATCACCATGATTTGGGACTCTGCACGTTCCACTTAAGCCTATCCCTTAATCTACGTCCCCTTGCCTTATTCTAAACCACTCTCTTAGACCCACTTACCCAATACTGAACAAATATCTTAAGTCTTTTCAGGACAGAGAGACAGATCTGAGGCTTGCCTCTTGTCTCCTTACTGGTTGACCTCACAATAAAACTCTTCCCTCGAAATCCACGTGTCACAGCATTGAGCTCTGTGCACATCAGGCAACGAGCCCATTGCGTGATGGCAAAGCTTGTCAGCATATGGTTGCAGAAGTAGAAAACAGAGTCACATGTAGATCATCATCTGGTGGGAGAGAGACACCAAACAATGTTAAGATGATGGCCGTTGAGAGGCAATGGCACTGGATGGAAGTTGTAGCTAACCTGAGCCAGTAACATCTCCTTCAAAGGAATGCTTCATCTCTGTGCTTTCATTCCTCATTCAACCTGCTCTATAGTTCTATCTAGAGAAAAATAATAAACAGACAGCTGTGCTAGAGATATCAATAGAGCATGCTTAATCAATTTGCATGAGGACTATAATTTTTTCCAGTGATGGTAGGCATGGCAGACTCATGCAAATCAAATAATTTTATCTTGAAGATGTGGGTATTTACATGTGGGGTGGAGGGCTGGGCAGAAAAACAGCAGATAAGCTGGTCTTGGGAAGCTAGGACAAAAGACAGTGTGTCCCCAAGTAATCCTCTGAACCAACTTCTCTGGATCAGGTGGAAAACATGGGTACCAACAAAGTGCAAGAGTCCTGGAGTCAGGGCCACTGTCCTGGAAATCTAGCCAACTACAGGACTGAGAAGCAGACTTACAAATGCTCAAGCTAGAGCAGACACCTGCTATCAGCTGGTGCTACACTGCATCCAGGAACTAAGAGAAATTGGATATTGCAGCAAGACCTTGAGAATTCCTGGCCAGCTCACTCTGCAAACTGATCTGGACCTCTTCAATAGCCTCACTGTAATGTAAACCCACATTTTACGTCCTTGACTATCCTGGATGCTACTTTGCTTTAATTTTCCTAAGGCTGTAATCATGAAGTTCAATCTCTCTTCTAAGGAAAAAGTAGAGCAGGATATTGTAAAAAGCCATTTCAGACATACTGCCCTCAAATACAGGCTTTCTCCTATATGTAATTAAGGTTAGAAAGAAAACTGGGTGGAATATTATGCAGATAAATAAAAGCCTAAGGAAACTTTTTATATACTGATACAAACTGATTTCAGATATACATTGCAAAGGGCAAAAGAATGTGTATGGTATGTTTGTACTCATGTCAAAATGGGGACTACACATGCATATATTTATTTTATACGAGCAACTTATCATTAAAAAGATACACAAGAAACTTATAGCATGGGAAACGAATAACTGGAACATAAGTTCACAGTATACACTTTTGAATTCTGGATCACATGTATATGATGCTTATTAAAAATGAATAAGATGTGATTTTTTTAAAGTAAAATAATTAAAAAGAGAGTGACTTTATACCTACATGATTTAATGTATCCATTGTGTCTTTGTGCCACTTTAGATTATCTCATGTCATCCTTTGGAGAGTACTTGAATTAGTAAACATATTCAGCATGGTTTCAGGAGCTTTTAAACACTCATTAAATAAATGATAACTCTTATTAGATAATAGGTTTACTTATTTTTAAAAATAGATCTCTCACTGAAATATTATACCCACACAATCACAATGTCTGTCAGACTAATGGTGACATTTTTCTAAATACTGGGGAGAGGTCTTACAAAGAAAAAGCCAACTGAATTTAAATTTAAAAGAACACTTTAGTCAAGCATGGATGTATCTACTAGGTTTCAAGGACTGGCATTGAACTGTAATTAATTTAAAAGCTATTTTTGTCAATTCAGTGCAGCCACTGTGCATTTTTAGCCTCTCGTGCTATCTTGATATCCTTTATGCCATCTCAAAACTATTTTTAAACCATGTATATTTAAAAAAATCCAACTTGGGCATTCATTAGGTTAAGATGGATGAGAATAAGGCTTTTTCCTCAACAGATGCCCCACTTAGGCATAACAATCTAATTCTATTTAATTTTGTCACTTGCATCCTTGCCTTCTCCTGTCAAAGTGAATCAACCTGAGTGCTAATTTTTGAAGCAAAACCTCTGTGATCATTTCACTCGTGATTTAATCCAGATCTAACCTCAGGCCTTTAGAGGTTCGAGGTCAATGACCCAATTTACTCTGCCATCAGCCTCTGTACCGGTAACCATTGTTATACACGAAAGGCTTTTACTACAGACATTATTCCCTCCTTGTGCAGCCCCAACAAATCGGCTACTTCAGAGAGCAACTTGGAGAACCTTCGTAAGAAGTTTTGGAGATTATGTTTCTTGTTAAACCCAGGGAAAAACATTGAACACGATATTTTTCCTTCATAAACTGAAACCAACAGCTCAGAAATTATTTGACTTTCTCCATTGAGAAGAAATTTAGTTATTGGCTTTCTGGCAAGCATAAAATAATTGTTTCCAGAAAATTCCTGGAGGTTAAAAACATGACATAAAATTTTTAAGGAAAATAAAGGTACGGGTTTATACTAAATGTTCTGAGAGATGAATGAACATATATAAGCTCAAATTCGGGCCCTTGATTTACTTTTTTTTTTTTTTTTTAGCAACTTACGCCTTTTTAGTCCACAGCAGTTAATATATTTTGTGAATTTCTCTTTATGTTTTAAATAATTTTCCCTTCCCAGGTGTCCCACTGCCACATCTTCAGGGAACACCTGGTACAATAGAAAAGTTCTCCTTAAGTAAAGGAGAAATCCCAAAGATGCTGCAGCCCACTCAGGGAATTGCTGCTCCAGGGCTTTCACCATCCCAGGAGGAGGTAAACTGGGTTTCTGTGTCAGAGATGTTGAATGAAATTGGGGGTGGAATTGTTAAATTTGGAAATGACCTATTTAACTATATGCACATTCCCCAAGACTGGTATAAATACGTTCAACTTTCTAATTTTCTCAGCAGAATGAACTTATCATATACTTTGATACAGAAACTCTTTTTAGCAATGTGTTGGAGAGAAAGGAGTCTTTATCGCTGGTCTTTCAGAATCTTTATAAGCTTGACGATTGAATATTTTCCACTCTTATACTTAATAATAAAAACATAAAGATGACTGACTTAAATCCCACTGGGGTTTTAAATTTTCACTGGGGAGAAGAAGAACAAGGACATGGGGATGCTAAGATAGAAAATTATAACGGGGTGGAAGGTGGTATGGTTAGAACGATAATGGAAAAGAGCTTGTAAACTAAAATGATTGATTTTTGGCTCCATTATAGATCAGAAACAGAATGTGTAGATACCTAATAATTGCAATATAATGTTAGACTGCATTTTACTTCTCAAATTCCACTGCTATGGGTGCCCAATTTGGTTTTTCATAAAACTGCATACTTAGTAAATCACCCAACAATTTTCATGTCACCCTTCCTAAATCATTCAGTCAACAGATATAAATCTAGGGAAAATTCACAAAGTTATTGCTAAAGAAGGTTAACCAATATGCCCTGCTTATAATGATTACACTATTCACAGATAAAAAATGTGTATATCTTAGTATTGATGTATTTGTTACTTTAAGGAACATGCTGACAATTGTCCCAAAATCAGAAATGCATACATCAGGCGGAGCTTAAATGACTAAATTCAGCCAGGAAGGCACTGCAATGTATCCTAACCAGAGATGTGCCACCACCAGATTTGCATGTGTACATTAGAAGAATCTAACATTTCGTCAAATGGAATCTGCATCTAGAACTTAAAAATGCATAACTTAAATGTGGCATTTGACTATGGACAAATAAGTGCTTTGACTGAAATTCTCTCAAACTTGATATGAACTTCAGATAAGGTTTTGTTTAATGTTTTTTAAACCAAAGAATATTTTGCTTTTAGAAAGTTGCATTACCTTCCAGGTTTTGTGCAATTTCTTTTTTGGATAAGTGACATTTAAGAAAAGATTGTGCTGTGTATTTCAACCACCAAGCTTTGAGAAAATTGCATTAAAAGTAAAATGATATCCTTACCCCACATGTACAGATATTCATGCACAGCAGTCTTGCTCTCCAGGGCCCCAAGCAGTGCTTTAGTATGCTGGCATGGCTGCCTGTCAGAAGGCTTTCCTGAAAGCTTCCCAACCCTCTGACATTCACAGCTTTCCATTCAAGCTTGCTCGGTGTCCACATTGGCTGACTGACCACCACCCCTAGTCCTGCCCTCATTAGTTGGCAAAGGATTTTTGGGGGAGGATCTTGTGTTCTGGGCTGACTGATGGGGTTAACTACTACAGAGAGAAAGTAGGAGACTCACAAAAAGATGGTTCTGTATGCTAGCTTAGGAGTACTATGCATTTGTGTACTCACATCTATATATTAAATATATGTACACATACACACATTCTATGCACATAAATATAGAATACTTTGCTATTTACAAGGAATTTGCAGCTTGTAAATGTAATAAATGTATATTTTTAAAAGGTGTGTTGTTAGGGGAAATGTTATTCCCTTATGGAATTTTTTCCTTTATATTTTTATCAAGCTGCAGAGGAACTTCTGTAAAAGTTGATGATTCCTATATGCCTAAAATACTACTTATTGTACAGGACTGATAATCCAGTTCGTTTAAATTAGTGTATAAATATACAGTTTATGTGAGTCTTACTTGGGGTTATTCTGTCTAAATCAAGAAAGGACACAAAGATGAACAATGCTGTTATTTCATCTGATTTTCATTATTACCAATGAATTCAGGTTGGATTCTTTAAAATGAAGTTTCCTATCTTACTCATTAGTTTTAGGAAGCTGTAATGCTCTGGGATATGTGTGTGTCTTTGTGTGTTTGCGTGTGTATCTGTGTAGGTCGCGGGTGGCTACATGTGTAGTGTGCCTGTCTGTGTGTCCATATGGGTTCACATGTAGAGTGTGTGCCTGTGTTCATGTGTGTGCACACATGTACTGGGTGCCGGTGTGCCCATGTGTAGTGTGTCCGTGTATGTGTGCACGCATGTAGCGTGTGAACATGTGCTAATGTGTGCCTGTGTATGCGCACATATAGTGTATGTATCTTTGTATGTGCACACATGTAGTGTGTGCCTGTGCCCACATCCAGTGTGTGTCTGTGTGTCTGAGCAGTGCACATATGCAGTGTGTGTCTGTGTGTGTATGCACTATGTAGTGTTTATCTCTGTGTGCACATGCATAGTGTGTGCCCGTGTGTGTGCACATGTGCTCACATGTGCCTGAGTGCATGCTCTTACTCCCTCCCCCAGCCACTCGTCTATGCCTGGGAGGGTCAAGTCCACAGCAGGTTCATTTCTGGGCCAGCTCTGCCAAATTATACGATGTGAATTGATGTCCACTATGGCTTAGAACAGCAACCCTGATTTAAGTTCTTAGATTGAACTTGTCTACAATTGTTGGGGTGAAAGGCCAATTCATACCCATTAATTAGCCTAATCCATCTCAATCTCCTTCATTTTATACCTTTTAGGGAAGATAGCAACGTGAGGCATATGAGGATAAAATAGCCCTGTTAAAATCCAGAAATACAACTGCTCCATGGAAAATTCCTACCTAGCTGCATCTTAATTTTCTACCCCAAGATTTAGGATTTTAGAGGGTGTATGTATATGGATTAGCTGTGGTAATTGAATCACTTTATGTGAAACAACAGTGGGCAGATTAGTCTATGGGCACTGAACCGAAATATTAAAATCAGAAGGGCCAATTGATTGTGTTACAGACTATGGCAGGTTGGGATTCTGGAAATTAATTTGCCTCATACAAAGACTTTCTTTCCAATATAGAGGTTCCATAAAAGTGCTAAATCTCAAAGCAAATTAATACATGCCTATCACTTGAAATTTTTTATAATTTAGACATTTAAATATCAGAGTCCCATTTAATGGTACGAACAGGTTGTAGAGATTTGTTAATTTGAAATTCCATTTGGTAACAGATGCAATAACTTGTATGGCATTAAAACTGAGTTTAAGGTAATCACTGCACTTGCTCTTTTGTTCTAAGTGCTTTACAATCCTTAATTCACATAAAACATCTGTGAAATTTAGTTAGGAGTGTGGTGAGTAAAATTTAATCCCTGTTTTTATACCAGCATGCTCAGAAACATGCCTACATATATTTCAATCTTCCCTGTGTGAAAAATCCATATGGGAATCAACGGGAAAGCATTTCCGTGATATTCTAAACCTTTCGGGCAATAGAAGATTAGCGTGCTAACAGAATTTAAACTATGCCAAGCTAAAGAGTATTTCCTCTGTTGATTCTGACTGCAATTGGAAGAATAACTGTGGAAACAGTTGAAGATTTGAAGGTCAGTTTAGTTCCCGGGTATGTCTTTGTCAAAGCGAAAGCTATTGGTTTCTTTTATATCATGAATGAAATGCAAGTGATGTGCAGACAATTATTTGTGGACAAGATCACTGTTGGGTAGGAATGCTGAGTGTGTGGCACTTGTACTCCCACTTATGCCCACTGAGGACCACGCTAATCAGTAACATGCCCTTTCCTGCAAGCCTGGACTCGTTTCCAGTTTCCTCAGCCTGTTTTCCTCTGGTCATTAGCAGGCAAACATAGTTACACCAGAGGGAAAAATCTTTTTGAAGTTCCTTTGGTAAGTGAAAACAAAGTATATTCCTTGGCAACATTTACAAGTGTGGATATAATGGAAAGGTTTCATTAATAAAGCTGCCAGAGAATTAAACATGGAAGTGTTTCAAGTAAATCTCATCATCCCAGTTGCTCATCTTGAAATATTGATCTAGCACTTTCTATGCATAAGGTCCTGTGGTAGGTCTTGAGGCTGTACGTATCCAAATACACACATGTGCACACATGTGTGCACACCATTATATCATCATGTATTTATTTGTGCCCTACCCATTTCATAAAGGCTGTGTGTGTGAAAAAAGCATAAAAACAAATAATTGAGGGACTGCTCCTATGGTTGTAGAGTGGGTAGGGAGCCATTGAGGCAGGGTGAGATGAGTTTACAAGGCATGACTTCAATTAAGTTTGAAAAAGTTTCTGGAAGCTAACCAAGATTTTGACACTAAGTTTCCTTCTGAGTGGCCAAAGCAGTGAAGGAAATACGATCAGTTTAAGTCTCACCAACATCAAGGCCGGCCGTGTGATAAAATCCATTCACGTACTCGTGAGAGCTTTTTCTGTTACTGTGACCAAAGCGAACATTTCCCCCAGATTCTTATTTAGAATACCTAGTACGCTATGGCGGGAAGAAGACCATGCCAACATCAATTCAATACTAAAAACATTCAGTTGCTACGACACTTCTTCTAACGGTCCTTAAATATGCCACTGACTTAATCTCCATGTAAAATACAGCAGGAGGCAGTATGTAGAGAGGTCAAACAATGCAGGAAATATTGAGAATTACATACATTGCAGCTCTTTTGGGATGTGGCATGAAACGGGAGTAAAACTTAGAAAGCTGACTGTGGTGGTTTGGAGCTATGGCCCCCCGGAAAATGTTTTCTTAAACTGAATCCATTTCCATGGATGTGAGTTCTTGCAATATAGGATCCTTCAATGTGATGACTTCACTTAGAGTGTGGCCAATTAACTCAGGATGGATGTTAATCCTGTGACTGAAGGCCTTATAGGGAAGGTCACACAGAGAGAGAAGACACACAGAAGGAGCAGCCAGATGCTGAAGTCAATGGAACCATGGAACCAGGAGAGGCCACCATGTGTGACAGGAAAAACAAAGACCAAGGATCACTGGCAACCAGCCCCAGATGCCACAGTCCTCTGAGAGAAAGCATCACCTTGTTGTTACCTCGATTTTGAACTTCTCCTACCCTCGAAACAGTGAACCAATAAATTCTCATTGTGTAAGACCATTGCATGGTATTTGCTTCAGCAGCCCAGGAAAACTCAAAAGTCAATTTCCAACTAAATTACTTAGTTGGGGAAGTGGGGAGGGATAGTGGTTAGTTGTTAGTGAAATCCAGAGGGCAGGTGTCGGTGCTCCCATTCTGACAGAGAGATGTCTCTCTTTCATCTGTGTTGGACATGGGGCTTGGGAGCATTACATCTCACAGTCAGATATTTGGTAAGGGTAAAGCCACAGAGTTGAATGTCTTAGGCAAGAAGCTAGAGTTAAGGGTCTTAGGTAAGAAGCTGGAGTGCAGGTATTATGCAGACCTTATTAAAGGCGCTCCCCTAATGCTTTGGCAATCAATTCTAGGCTGAGGGATATGGAAGATCTTTGGTGATAGAGCAAATAGTTTTCCCACCACAGCCTAGAGGAAACCAATTTTTCTTCAGGAATGGTTCCTCGCCTGTCCAAGATGGGAGAATGGACTCTTCCTGGATGTCTGCAGGCTCTACCCCATTGTCTTAGTTGGCCTAAACTGCAATCACAAGTACCACAAACTGGTTTTGATTTAAACAACAGGAAATTGTTGGATCATAGCTTTGACACTAGAAAAAGTCCAAAATCAAGGCATTGGTGAGGCTTCCTTTCTTCCCAAAGAATGTAATGTTCTGGTGCTGGCTGCTGGCAATCTTTGAGGTCCCCTAACTTGCATTTCTTCCTCTTGTCACATGGCAGTGTCCTCTCCTTCCCTGCTTCTGGGACCTCAAGGTCCTTTCTGTAAGATCTCCAGTAATCTGTATTAAGACCTACCCAGCTTCATTTGGCCACAACTTCATGAAAAATAATATCTTCCAAACAACCCATTTACAATAGGCTCATACACAGAATGTGGATTAAGAACATGTGTTTGTTGGGTATGCAATTCAACCTACCATACTTACAGAACAGAGTTTTCCAGGAAGCATCATTTCTAAAGGATGGTATGGATACTCTGTGAACAAATAAATGTGGAAAATAGGCTAAATATGACTCTTTCTTACAGGGCTTCTCAGAGCCTTTATTAGGTTCATGTGAGCTGCAAATATCTAACAGCAATTAGTTTTCCCCAATCAAATTTAATTATGGATCCTTCCTTTCATGAACTGTCTCCCCAGACTAGCATTCTACAGAAGAGTCATAGAGCATATCGGTAACCATTTCAGCCTAGAACATTTCCCTGGCAGACATTGCCAAGAAACAATCATAAGGCAATATCAATACAGTTAAGTGAATGTAATATATATACAGCCCTACCTTCCCTGGTAGCGCCAACTGTCCTTGAATGTATTCTATGCACATAAGCTTTGCATTCCAATCTGATAGAAATCTTGTTTCCATGCTGACCTTGAGCGTGTGTCTCTGCCTTACTGAATCTCAGCTTCTTTATATGTGAAATGGCAATAATGAGGCCTCACTTGCAGGTTTATCATAAATAACATATAAAAAGCCCCAAGCAGAATGCTTCACATTTTGAGGTACCCACAAAGAGCTAAGGGAGTGCACAAAAAATTTTAAGGAGGGTATCAGAAGAAGATGATGCCTAACTTGAGTTATGAATGACGGATAGCATTTAGTCAAGACAAGAGAGTAGCTGTGCAAGAAACAAAGTAGCGGTATACTTCTCAGCTCTGTGATCCCCTTGGTAAAAAGTACAGGAGGTGATGAGATGCTTGTAATTTCTAGGATGGTGGAAATGAAGTATAAGTTGGTAAGCTGGACTGCTGACATTTTTAAATATCAATTTGCATGTTCCTTCAATTTAAAATTAAGCTTTATTTTAAAAATAAAAAAAGAAACAGACTTACTCTTTCTACTTTTTCATTTCTAATTGAAAGGGGGAGATATTCCATGAAATGTAATGAATAGAAAAATGACTATTGGACATGGCTCAAATTTATGGCTACAATGAAGAAAACTAATAGGCTTTTCACTTAAACCCTGCCTAATATTTTGGCTCTAAGCAAATCTTGAAACCAAGGAAAGATTCACAGGGTGTTTTATTAGTTTTTCTTTTACTTCTCAAGCCAAAATAATTAGTTTTTGGAAAGAACATATAATAAAGGCAAGTATTGTCTGCCTGATATTTCCATCTCATTTTTCTCTGCTTCTCATCTCCTGCCAACCCCAGGAATAAGTACTGTTCTTTGGATTCTGTAGCAGGAAGAGACGAGGGAGATGATAAGGGGACAAATGAGTGCTAGACTCAGTGTCTCATGCCTCAAAAATGTCTTCTTTTATTTACCCATGGTAGCGAGACCGAAAAAGACCTTGGGCAGGCTATCTGATTCTCTGAAAAATTTTCCAATTCCCTGCCCATATGTTTGGATCTGGCATATAAAACTCGCAGTCCAGGCTACAACAAAAGGCAAGACCAATAGAAAGCTCTTGCATTCGAACAGCAGCTTTGCTATCTCATTTTACATTATAAACGGTGCTCTGTACATACTTTTCAACAAGTCAAGATTGCTCATCAGAATAGGACCACCAGTCACAGAGGGATAGGGGAAGGGAAAGGCCCAAAATGATCAGAAAGCCCATAAAATTGAGTTCCCAAGATCATGAGAGGGAACTGTAGGAAAGTTTTAAAATACCTTGTTAAGTATCAGCTGTTAGGGGTTGAATTATCTCTCTCCAAAAGATATGTTGGAGTCCTAATCTGCAATACCTCTAAATGTGACCCTGTTTGGAAATAGGGTTGCGTCAGACATAATTAGTTAAGACGATGTCATATTGGAGTGTGGGGTGGGGTGGTGGCATCTTTAGTCCAATATGGATGGTGTCCTTATAAAAAGAGGAAACAGTCACAGACACACAGGGAAGATGGTCATGTGGATGACAGAGGCAGAGACTGGAAGAGGCAATGAAGGAGCCTCCCCTATAGCTCTCAGAGGGAGCGTGGTCTCCCAAACTTGATTTCAGCCTTCCAACCTCCAGAAGTGTGAGCAAAGACATTTGTTGATTTCAGCCACCCAGTTTGTGATAGTTACAGCAGCCCTGGGAGACTGAGACAGAAGGTTTGATCTTTTAAGTCCCCAACTCATTATCTTATCACCAGCCCATCAAATCATCAAATATAGATGCACAAATAACAAAATTGTTAAATCTTGGCCTCTCTCAGTACTGTAGACTAGAGAAAGTGTTAGAACCATTCATTAAACAAATGATCCGAACTTTCATTCTGTTTCCTTATCTTTGAAGAGAGAGAAAGCTGCCTTTCTATCTTCATCACAGCGAAGTCATGCAAATCAGATGAGATGATAAATGTGAAAACACTTTGAAAACCGTAGATTGGATTATTAATATTAATAATATTATTACTCCATTTAGCCACTTCTTAGATTCTCTGGCCGCTCATTGAGAATCATTACGAAGGGAAGGCTGAAGCCAGCTGCCAATTTAAGATTCGGCATTAATCTATGAATTTTCCTGTCCTATGAGATTTCCCTGGTAATTGATTCCATTTGTAAAAATGGGAAGAGAAACCCTGACACTGACTTACCAAGTTTTCTGTAAAATAAATGTACCTTTGACAGGGTAAGATAATGAGGCCTGAGGGTGGAGCTGGATGAGGAAATCTCTTTTTAATTTCTACAACTGAGGTATATCAAAAGGCAAGGTGATGATGCCATGGAGTGAACAATAAACATGCATTGAAGTAAAATTGTTCCTTTCCAGAATGTTCTAAATGTTGCTTCCTCAATCCTTTTGTCCTGAAACATTTGTTCCTGAGAGTTGCCAAACTACACATTAGAAGTGGGAGATGCTGGGAAGTGCAGAGACGGCAGACTACATTTTCTTCTAGTGTCAGGACTCAACTAAAAGTGCAAAATAGAAACTCCAGCAGAGGCCAAAGAAATGTCACCACCAGTAAACAGTCCTAATGAATGCATGGATTTAGAGCCTTATTTATGTAGAGATTTATTTAGTAAGAGCACTTGGAGTCTAAACACTGGAACAAACTGTTTCTCCTCTGGTTTAATAACTCCAAAGACCTTGCTAGTTTTAAAAGGCAAAGAGTTGCTTCATACACTTACAATTCAGAGTCACGTTTCTCAGACTCGAATAAAGTGGCAGTAATAAAACACCTACACAAACACATGCAGATCGTTGAGTAAGTGGCTTTTAGCTTTGCCTTCAGCCGAGCGAGGTTGAGAAATCATCCTCAATGAAGCCTGGCCAAAACAAAATCTCTCTCCCAGTGGCCCATTGGTTGTCTTCATTCTTAAAATAACATACTCTTAGAGTCCATACCTTCAGGGGATTTGCATACCTGGTCAGGCATATTAGGATATTTTATACTGATATTTTACCTGCCAACAGATATTATTTCTCTACCAAGGATGTTCTCAGATGGATTGTTTTACCTCATCTGGGCATGGGGAATTTTCTACATAGTAAATTATGGAAAGGACAAGAAAGTCCTTTACACTGCCAAAGCAAGGAGAACACATAAAAAGAAACAAAACACCTCCAAAACCTTTCTCTTGGATGTCATTCACACTGAAGTGAACAACATTGCCCTTAACAGAGAAAATGGCAAAAAAGGGCCAAACAACAGGAATATGACTATTACCCCTTCTTTTATCTTCTGAATCATCCCTTACTAGCGAGTCCACCCTCAAGCATTGTATTAAGCTAGTACCTTAAACCAGTGGTTTTCAATTATGTTCTTGTTGGACCCCCGGATAGCCCACGGAGGTCATTGTAGGAGCCAGAAATGTGTGACGTCAGAGCTCAGCTCTCAGTCATAGTTCTGTTTGTACATCTTTCTATATTAGATCTCCTCTTAAAGATTTCTTTGAGAAAAAAATTGAATTTCCCTTATTGAAATAATAGAGTTTGAAAAAAAAAAATCTCTTTTTGGAATCACCAAGTTCTTCTTTTCTGTAGGGACAGTTCTTTGTTTATTTTGCCAAGCCCAGGGATAGACCAATCCCCTGCATGCATTGAGCACACAGAACATGCTCTGCCAATCTGCTCTGAAATATTTGACATGCCCAAAGTCTCTAAGATAGTGGGGAAAATGGGACTCTGGATTCTTTACTCGGTATGTTGTCCAATTCTGGACATGCCTTTGCATGGGAGAGACAATAAAAATTTGTAACAGACCCATTTATGTATGAAGTGGTAGGTTTGCTGGATTTAGCAATTATTTGGCACATACTTGTACTAAAAAAGTAATCATTGTTGATCTGAAATTCAAATTTCACTGGGCATCCTTTATTTTATCTGGCAACCCTATGTGATTGGGAAGGAGCAGGGATGAACGAGAGTCAGTATTTGGTGAAGAAATTGAATCATTGTGCACAGACTATATATTAGAGAACACATTGGGGCAAGATGACAAAAGTGGTAGGTTGAAGTCATAATAAATTGTCTGGAAGTGTCGTTTTTGTATTTCGGTTTGTCAAGACTGGAAACAATAATATATTTGTAGCTAGAATCGGCCAAAAATATGTACTTAGAGCACCAGCAAAAGCAGGGCAAGAGAAAGATCAGCTTTACAGAGTTTATTAAGAATATTACAATATGTAAATCTAGGCAGGAGCTATTAGAATTGCAGGATGTACCTGTGTGCATGCTTGCATGTATATGTATACTCACACATGATGGATAAACACACACACACACATACACGTACACAAACATATATGAAAATTCAAAAAAATTTTATTTTGAACATGTGGAGAAATTTACCTTGAGCACCCTCACCCCATTCAGTTTTGTTGCTTTTTCTAGGAAGACTACAATGACAGACTCTGACTTGTAAATGCATGCACCAGTGGGCATGTTCTCCGCCTGTCTTTTATCCCTGAGCTTTAAAGCTATTACAAGCCTTTCCCACGGACTCATGGCAGTACATGTTGGCTGGGGCTCTCCACTTCTAAATTATCATGGCCATCTCATTCCATGTCATTAAAAGTCCCATTCTCCCCAGCCGTATCTATCAAATCTAAACAGTGGATAAATGCATCTTAGATTAAACTCGTTTACATTAAAATATGAATGTGTTGACATGTTAACTCCCTCCTGGGTACATTTGCCTTTTAAAATTAAAGCTTGAGCTGATCAGGCCATGGATGGATTCTGAGTAGGTTCGCTTGAGTATGTGTAAGATAAGAGACTTCTTAGGCTTCTCCATTTACACAAGATAAAGTCTTTTTCATGTAGGGATATGTAGAAAAAGCTAAAGCACGTATATTTGTGAGAATCAAATTCTCTGGTTAAAATTTGTGATTTTGTTATTATCTACATGGGATCAAAGTTCAGAGAACACAGGTAATTTTGATGGTGAACTTGACAATTCAACCCGACAATAGTTCATTTGCCAGTTCTGTATCTTATTAAGTCAAAACAAAATCCTGAAACTGTTTAAGCTTCAATTTTAATTTTTTGGCAGTATCAGCTGGTTACAAAGAGAAAAAAAAACTGGAATAAGGTCAAGTTGAATGTTCAACCATCAAATCACTGACCTCATGGCCTTTCTTTTCACACAGAGACACATCGTAAGAGTGTATTATGTACACACACGAGTCATGCAATATATTTGTTGCATTTAAAAATTGCATCCTCGTTCAAAGCTTCAGTGCAGAGGCCTAATTAAACCATTCATTAGAATATATTCTGGAAATAATCACACTAATATTAGCAAATAAAACTTGCCTCCTAAAGCATATATATAAATATAAAATGACTTCAACTGGCAACCTCTGCTTTATAGAAGTTCCTTACCAGTTTTACTTCATGGCTTATGATATAATATTGGGATTCTTTCTGAACCATTGATAGAGTGAGAAAAGGGGACAGGGAGGGAAGAAGTTGTTTTTAAAATGCATCTGGTTCTCTTAAAACAAATTGAAGGAATGTGTGACTTTGGTTAGAAAAAAATGGAAATCTGTGTACTTTAAAAACAAACAAAAAATTACCAAACCTGTTTGGCCCCCTTTTTAAACTGTTTTAAGAAAGAAAAAAAACAAAAGGCATTTCAAACTTAAATTTTTTACTAATATTTCATCATAATTCTTAAACCTTGGCACAGTTTCTTTCTTGTTTTGTGCTATTCCTGTTGATAGATTTTTTTCTCTCATGCATTTCTCCATTGTACCATAAACCTGTGTTTTCCAGCATCCGTGTTGGCTCATCTTGGTTCTCTGTTACCAGAGGGCCCCTTCTGTTAACCTGTAAATCTCTTTCTCTAAATGCATTATGGATAAATTCTGAAAGCATTGATTTGAATTCCCAGTGGTTAATATATATAATAGTTGGGAAATATTGTCACTAACTAGAATGGTATATTAGTTATCTATTAGTGTGTAACACGTTACTATAAATTTAGCAGCTTAAAACAACCTGTATATATTATCTAAAAATTTTTGTGGGTCAGATGTTTGGACATGGCTTACCTATCTCCTCTATAACACATTAGAAACTAGGCTTTTGCTAAGCCACAATCCACGTGTTAGCTGGGGCTGGGATTTCATTTGAAAACCGTTCTTCAAGTGGAATGATCTGCTTCTAAGCTCACTCAGGTTGTTGGTAAAATTCAGCAACAGGAAAGCTATTTCACTGAGGATCTTAGTTCTCTGCCACAAAGCCAGGAGGCAATAGAGAAAGTCTGCTAGCAAAAACTGAGCTTAATCTCTTGTACTCTAATCGTGAAATCAAAAGCCCATCACTTTTGTGTATTCTTTTGGTTAGAAGCCTTCATTAGAGAAGCCCACACTCAAGAGGAAGGGGATTACATGAAGGACAGAATACCAGGAGGTAAAAATCATCAGCCCACAACAAATGGGTAGCTTAGAAAAGGGGTCAGCAAAAGGTATGTCTCATCTCTAATCATAACACTAAGTCTTATTTTAACTTAATCCTGCTCCAACTGTTGATCCGTTGGGCTGCCAATGTCTATCCTTTTATCAGTACACCATCCATTTTCTCTTTCTGTATGGAAGGGATGTCCTTTCTAACCAGAAGGAAAAATTTAAGAGACAGGCACAAATATAGAGAGGTAACTAGACAATATTGGTTTTAAGAAAATAGTTCTGGAACCAGTTGGGAAGTTGAAATAATAATATTAAAGGAGAAGAATAAGATGTGTGGTTGGGAGCCAAAGAGCTGAACTAGTAGTCAGGAATGGAGAGTATGGATTTTGAAGACTGCAAGGATAACATGAAAGGAGTTGGTGATAATTTGGCTTGAGGATTCTAATCCAAGTGATTAGAAAGATAGTGTGAATTAATCAAGGTGAATAAATGGAAATTTAAATTTTGTTCAATTAAAGTCAAACATTTATTGAGCACTAATACAAAGAGATGTGCTTGACATTGTGGGAAGGAGGATGATGAATTAGACCTGGTTCTTAGAAGGAGAGAATGATATTTTGTTTCTGTAGATGGGTTTGAGATACTCTGGGGAATTTAAGGAGAAATATTTAGAGGCACTCATTTGGTTGTCTTCCATCTAGAAGTGCAGATAAAAATAATGGAAAGGATAAGATTATCCTTGGATGAAATACACTTATTTCCTCTTGAAATATAAGCAAAATGCTATACAAAGAGCTTTGGACTAGAAGTAAACATATCTGAATTAATTTTTATTTTCTCTGAGAAAAATTTTGGGGATTGTGAAAAATTCAATTAAAAGGGCATTGCACTAGGGTGCATGGCTGGTCCGGTGGTTAGAATGCCTGCTTTCCATGCAGGACACCTGGGTTCGATTCCCGGACCACACACTCAAAAAAAAAAAAACGGTATTGAACTAGGGAAATCTTAGGGCCTCTTTTGGTGATTAAGCTTTAGCCATGAAAGAAGAGATTCTTCTTTTCATGTGTAAAAGTGATACTATCTTTAGCTATGTTTCAATCAAGAAAAGGATGTGTTATTCTGTGGTAACAACATCAAAATCGGAGCAACTCAACCAAACAAATGTTCGTTTCTTAGCTATGCAAAATTATTCAAACCAGATTGGCATTTGAGCAAATCTTATGGGCAATGAACTTTCAAGCAGCAACTGATCAAATTATACATCTGGAAGTCTTATCCTCCCCCATGGCCATGGCAGAAGAAGGAGCTGGTTGGCCCAAGCCCTGCCAATTAAATGCTGTAGTTTGCACATGCCATGTGTCACTTCTACTCACATTTCATTGGACAGAGCTACTCAAATGGCCATACTTAATTTCAAGGAAGTGGGGAAGCATTTTCCTCCATGTGTCTGGTCTTAGAGGCAAACCAAATATTTGTGTGCATCAGTAGCACAGGCTGCCATGTTTACCAAAGTGTTCAGAAGCACAATAAACCTTTCCCCCTTACTTTGTTTGAAAATTTTACTGGTTTTAAATGAAGCTTTATTGATATCTCTGAAACAATTCACTCTCTGTCCCCAAACCTCACCCTTTCCCTCACTCAATCCATTAGAAAGTATCTTGGAAAGCAAAGCCTCCATCAGAATATGGTATTACATGACATTGTAACCTTTTTCCCTCCAGAAAACCACCCTTTATGAATAAAACATGGGTGACCTTTAAAAACTTAGCAGTTATACTAGGTGATTGCATATTAACAAGCTTTTTGAAGAAATAGGACAGGCACTGTATGTTTCAGTTAAGGATAGATAATAGAACTATTCAAAAAATTTATTATTTTACTCAAGATGAGGAAATGCAACAACTATTTTACAAAGTCTGCTTGCATTTCATTGAATGTAATTGTATGTGGCTTGCCATTTATCTAAATTCTGCTTTTTACTATTAAATTAAGATTCCCAAGGAAATGAAAATTCTGATCTACTTGAATTTTTCCATGGTTTGGTTAATGATCTCTGAAAATTCCAAGATTTGTTTAAGTGGGAAGAAAAGTAAGGTCAATTTATGTACAATGGAATTGACTCTCCAGGCTTGTAAATACAAATCTTCAGGTATTCCAGCACCTGGTATATAGAAGATACTCAAATAATTTGCAAATGGGAAAGGTGCTCTTGCTGTGAGTTGAACGAGGATGAAGTAAAAGAGTCCTACTATGAAATTATGGTAGTAATATGAGGGATTTAAGCAAATCACAACAGAAAAAGGGACTTGAAGATTGGGCTCAAGGAGAGAAATGTTTCAAAAGATGTAAATGAGCAGAGGAAGGTTGAATCAGCTCACCAATAACATAACAGAGTGGAACCTCTGCTCAAAGCAGTGTGCCTCTAATTCAATCTTTTGAGACAATTATTTTCATACTTGTCTTTCCAGAGTTCTAGGGAATTGAGGGGTATCTAGAAGGCACTAATATAGCACAAGGAGGAGCCTCCATCTAGAAAAGCTTGGTGTATGTCTATTATAAAAAAGGATCTCAGTGTCCGATTTAATTTATGAGAGGGTTCTATTGCTTAAAAAAACTGGACAACTATATACACATATAGTATAAACCATGTTACAAATATAGTATAAGCTTTTTTTTAAACTAATGAAATTTCTTTGGTATATGAATTCAGACAAAATTAGTCCTCTTAGACATATTGGGAGAACTTTTTTTTAAGTACTGTTTTTAAACTTGACACTCTCCTATATTAAAAAGCATTAATGGTTTCATTTTTAAAATTACAAACTTGAGCAGTGATTTCTTTAATTGATGTTGAATAAAAGTACAAGTAGGAAAAGTTTGAAAACTGCTTTACTTAATAGTGGTCAGCCTCTACTTTGAAGACAGTGTCTTGGTCAACATATGCTTTATGGTTTTCTTAGGGAAATATCTGCATTTCTTGAAGATCTGCTTAGATGACAATATTTAGAATAAATATTGCACTACATTTGCTGTAAGAAGACCAAAGCATGCCTGGTTCCCAACCTGCTAGGAGATAGTGCCACTGGGACCCTGATGTTTCACATAGTCCCATCATAAACACTCAGGTACATACTGGGGAGGGTTTCTCATACCAGGTAAGCAGGATGGAACAGAGTGAGGGACTAAGAAAAGTTGAAGAAGAGGCCAGCAGAGTGTAAGGTTCAACCTGAGAATGGGAGAATTGGATTCCTCCAGGAAATTGCCAGGATCTTGCTGGCAGAGAGGCATGATCTTGGCAGGGGAGAACATTAAGGTCGCCGCTTGAGAGCTTTTGTATTCATGTGGATAATACACTATATGCGTTATCTCTAGTAAAGGAACTGGTAGCTTTGCCTGTGTCTACTGGCCACTAATTATTCAATCAAATTGCCATCACTCTGTGACAACTGCTCAATGTTCAAAACTACCAAATGAAAACAAGTTCATAAAGTTTAGTTTCTTTAGAACTCTAAAAAGTATATAATGAGAATATAAAATTTTAACCCAGAACTGCAACTGAGAGTGCTGGTGTGATATCTACATCCAATCAATTTTATATAAATTTTGATCAGTGTGATTATCAAGCATATAGAAAATATTATATGGATAATTCGTAGAATATATTGTCAATGTTTGTGATACTCAATAGACCCAGTTAGAGACTTACACAATCAAAGATATCTGGGTCTTCTCGAAAGCAATGAGAACCTCAACTGGTAAAACATTAACACAATTTTTTTCTCTTGAATTTCTAGAAATTCCCATAGTAACTGAGAATTTCGTATTTATTAAAAATGCTGGTCTCTTTAGATCCTTCTGATCATTTTTGGTGTTTCTTAGGTTATCACTAACTAATTGTAATGGAATGGAATTGATCACATTCCAACAGTTATCAATCCATCTCACTAGGGAATTTACCATAAGGAGATTTCTTAAATTGTTTAAAACTGAGGGCTTAATCAAATTTTTCCATCTTCTATGGTATTCCTTTAATTCAAGTATATTGGTAAATCGCCCTTTTTACTCCCTGTGAGTAAACTAGATGGTTTCATTTAATCTACAATTATGGCAATAAACCTCATAGCTTTGCTTGCTTTGCTGGGCAAGTTTGGATAAGATTGCCTGTAGATGGCTGGTGCTGTTTCCTGTTTGTGCTCTATGCACTGCCTCTCCAGAGAGCTGGGGATAGATATATCTGAGCATTAAGAAGACAAAATCACTTACATTTGTCATTTTAACATTTAGGCTCTTAGAATCATCTAAAGGATTCCTGATATATGAAATGAAGACATCTCAGTGTAAGAGGCAGAGGAGGAATTTTTGCAGGGTGCTTTCCCTAACGTATGCAGCAGGCACAGCAGAGCGCTCTCCTAGCCAATGCGGGGAGGAAAGGAGAGAACACGGCATGAGGCCCACTTGAGAAGTGTTCTCCAATGTGTCATTAAGGTGTTTCAGAGCATCTGTGTGGCTGCCATACGAACTGGATGGGAATACAAAGTAATCAATTTCGGTTGAGAGCACTAATTTATCACTTTGCCATCTTTTATTGCAAGGTAGAGAATCTCAACCTCTTGTTCTCTTGGTTTCTCTCTCTCACACACACATACTCCCCCTGCACACACACGCTCACAATCTCTTACACCCAACTCATCTTTCATAAAGGACTAAAAAAATACTGCAAAATAAGAAGCTTTTAAGTTTTTCAACATTAGCTTGGATTCCCAGCTAGCTGGAATTTGGGGCTTGGAGGGCAGATTCATCAACATTTTGTTTTCATTTTGTACTGGAGGAGTTTTGCATTATCTGCTTTTAACTAACCTCTACAATAAATTTGAGAACCACTATAATATTGATGTAGGGGTGAGCTCCAGGTGAGCCTTTGAAATGAACATTTTTGCTTTCCAGCAGTGAGCAAGGTATTTAGTTTGTTAGAGCTCAGAATTCTAATCTGAGGGAAAAATCTACCAAAGTGCTTCATGTCTTAATTCCTGGGGTTAAGATAGCTAGGAAAGTCAAATTTTCCAAATGGGAGCTCAAAGCCTCCAAGTATTTAGAGGAAAGCTTGCCCTAAATGGCTGTGAGATCTTTGCTTTCAATAGGTCAGCCAGAAGCACCATCGTCATGCTTACACCTGGGAGGACAGAAGAGGGTCTGACTTTGCAAGTCCAAGGTGCACTTTCTTATCAGACACAAGAAAGGAAAAAGACCAGAGCAGTCCAAGAAAGAGCGTGACGAGACAGCAATCCTCCTCCAAAAATAAATTCTGGAAGACCTTAAAACTCCCCGAGGCTCAAAAAGAAGTTTGAATTATCTTTTCTCACCAAAGAAAATTAAGATTTCCAAGGAGACTGATAAGGCATCTGGAACAGCATATCGAGCCATACTTTTCACCATTTTTAGCTAAATCTAGATTTAGCATTGCCATTCTGATCGGTTAATATTTTCATTGAATTGTGACATAGAAGCTCTCATTATTTGCAACGAAAATCTCGAGAGTGTGCTTTTTCAGAAAGCCTGGAATTTGTGTTTATATTTATATTGTGATGTGGTAAACTACCCCATCCTCTTCCAAAATTAATGTCTTTTGGCCTTTGGGACCAAAGTTCCTCTGTGTACCCAGAAACGTTTCCTTTCAAAAGCCCTATAAGAGCTCAGTGTTTCTTTCATAAAATCGAAAATCCCACCACAAACATTTTTTTTCCTTTTAACTCCTAATATATTTTTTTTCTGCAAGCCCTGATGTTCTCTCAGTAACTCCCAATATTTCTCCCTAGACCCCAATTTCCTAACCAAAGCACATTACTGATCTGATGCTTTCAACAGCCTGGTAGCACATCAATAAACTAAAGATTATTGTGCTTTGTCAGGTTTTATTTTGTAACATTATGGGAAATTCTCCACTGTCTTGGATGAGTGCATAAACTCTGATTGCTTGACAATTAACAGAGCTAGTAATAGAAAAGGCAATGTAATTTACCTTCGTACAAGGGATCTCAGTTAACAAAAATTAAACTATTGAACTCTCCTCTCCAAGGAAAGGGATGTCGCCTCATTATGCTAAAAAGAAAAACAGATTCCAATGGCAAGTGGGCTCTCAGTCTGGCTGGGTGGATTTATTGTTCAGATTATGTGTTTTTCTGACATGCATACAAAATTATGGCTTTTAAACTGGACAAAACTCTCTCTGCATTAAATGAGTATTTCCCCCGTTTGGTACTATAACTCAAGGCGAGGGTTCTATGTAAATGATGTCGAGAAGGAGTATCTAAGTGTGCTTCATGGTTTGGATTGCAAAGAAGTCCCTTATCTACAGGGCTCAAGTAGAAAACAGCTCTTGCCCTCCCTATCTCTTCCATTCTCTGTGTCTCTGTCTTTCTGTATCGCGGCACTAGAGAGGAAAATATACAGTGTAATTAAATACAGAGCCATCACGCTAAAAGTGAAGAGCTCCCACAGAGCAGAGCGCGGGGTTTTACAGACTCCCACGGAGACCATATGAAGCCTGCGTTCAAAATGGCATCTGCGGCTTTGAGCTTGCCTTCTGCCCTTTCCGAGATTTCTGCTTAGTTCAAAGAAATACTGTTTGAGCATAGACATCCCGATAACACAGCAAAGTTGCAAGAGAAGTTGAAGTTTGCTTCCTTCTTCTTTGTGAATCTCAAGCTCCAAAATCTTTTAGTTATTATTTTTTAGAATCCCTACATGCCCTTCAAACATTCTCAATTTAGAGACTCAAATTGGGGGGTCCACTGACTTGAACTCTGTGAACAATGAGCAGCTATCAGGCCCTAGGAGAAGCCGGTTTTACTTCTGGTTTCTAGGGCAGGCACATAAAAATGTGACACGCTTCTGCCTTCAAGCAGCTTATAATTCATGGGTTGGCAAACTATGGTTTGTAGGACACATTCAACCTGCTGTCATTTTGGATATGGTCTGTGAGCCATGTATGCTTTTTAAATAGTTGAAAAGCAATCAACAGAAGAATAGCGTTTCCTGAGATATGAAAAATATATAGAAACTCAAACTTCAGGGTCCTTAAGTAAAGTCTGAGTGGAATACAAGCATTCCCATCCGTTTACATATTATTTATGGCTTCTTCACAGTAGAATTGATCAATTTGGATAGAACCTGTATGGCCAGCAAAGTCTAACATATTTACGCTCTGGTCTTCTACAGAAAAAGTTTGCTATGGTTAATTGAATCGTGTACTCCAAATTGACCTGGTTCTTGGTCTGGGTCTACATTCCCGTGGGGGAGGGACCCATTGTAAATAGATTCTCTTGAAGAAGATGTTGTTTTAGTTAAGGTGTGGCCCAACTGAATAGGATGGACCTTAATCTGGATTACTGGAATCCTTTATACACTGAAGAGATTCAAACATAGAGAAAACCATAAGGAGAAGCCAGAAGTTAATGCATTTCTGGAAGAGAAAAGAGAGGACATGGAAATGTGATGGGAAAGCCGAGGAACCCAAGCATTGCTGGCCAGAGAAAACTCTATTGACTCCTGGTGGACACAAACCTTCCAGCCTCTGAAACCATGAGACAATAAATTCCCGTTATTTGAGCCCACCCATAGAGTGGTATTTGTCATAGCAGTTCAGGAAAACTAGCGTATTTGCTGAACCCTGTTACAACCTCAAAGGAGAGTTAACACAAACAGTCATAAAATGAGTGAGCAATGAAATATAGTTTGTAACTGATTGGTAAATGGAAACCATGGAGAAAGTTGCCATATTAACCCAGGAAGATCTATGTTACCGGGGAGTGTTTGGTTTGGAGAATCTTTCAAGAGTAAAAGAGGACATGAGAAGAAAAGAGGACACTAGAACATTAGTACATTCTTAAATGAATGGAGAGCTGTGGAAAGTGCATTTCTGGGTGGGCAGACAAAGTGCAAAGAGGTTGCTTGCCAAGAGTAAGGTTCTGTGAAAAGATATTTGTGATCTATAGTAAGAGTGAGAAGTCCCAGTTATTTAAATATAAATGGTAAATGAATTGTCTTCAAATCAGATTTTGATATTTAAAGAATATGAGGAAAATCACTGAGAAGAAAAAATGTGAAATTTAAAAGTAAAATCTAGTTAAAGGAAAGAAAGGCAAAGGAGGAAAGAATTGTGCTCGGTATCACAAAAACCGTTAGTAGTATTTTAAATGAATGGAAATGACAGCCAGTGAAGAGTCTTATTTTATTGACACAGAAAAGGTGAGCTGATAATACTATCCTAAGTTAAAAACCAGAAGAACATACTTGCTATGCTTCGTATTGCATTTGGGTCATTTTTCTGTAACTACTCTTCAACAGAATGAGGTAACTACTATGATTTTAATTACATGGTTAATCCCAAACAATTATCTAATAAAATCACAGTGCATAAGAAATATGCAATGTGCAATTTTACACATGGTCATTTCAACTTTAAAAATAGAACACAGGATGCAGGGGGTTAAGCATATTATGAGTTTTTTGCTAGTACATTCCTCCACACTTACGGAACAGTGGGTGCAGGATTATTTTAAAATGTGATTGGCTTTGCAATTTAATTAGAAAGTAATGCAAAAGAAAATGCTTCAATTATGAAATTATAATACAGTTGCATTAAATTTGACTTATCATGGAATTCAAACATATTTATCTTGTTTTCTTGCTGTCTTGAGTCTGGAACAAAATAAATGGCTCCCTTGCTTTTTATTTACTATCTGTTTTGTCCAAAAATGCTATTTGACCTTATTTATGATATTATTGTATTATTTTAAAGTAGTTTCCTCTCTCATTTACAGCTATGGTATAAAGGGCAGAGAGAACCATATAAATATTTTACTGCCAGGTGTTTAAGATGCCTTGCATAACTCAGGAGAAGTTACAGAGAAGTCATGAAAATAGGACCAGGCAATGCTCCACTACAGAGTTTAAGGACAAAGGGTTGTGTCTAAAAAAGAACAATGCAATCAATTACCCAAATGAAATGAGTTTTCATAACCCTGAATATTATGTGTATACAAGCATGTCAGAGGAGTTAAACTGGGGGGGGGGGGAGGTGGGGAGTGATCTTTTTGCGCTGGATAGATTTGATTTCATTGTTCATTTATTTATTCATTAAACATTTGTTGAACACTATTCCATCCATGGAACTAAGTCAGGTGCTAGGGACACTGAAGCAAATGAGACAGAGTCCCTGTGCTCAAGTTACACATAGTCTAGCAAGGAAGACAGTCAAGAAAACACACGATTAAAATATAATGATACATTTAATGATAGAAATACAGCGGACTTTCAGAGTCTTCAACCAAGACCTGGAGGCAGGTGTTGAGAAAGTCAATGCAAAACTCTTGGAGTGGGTGCAAGAGAATTTCTCCCTCTTCCCTTCTGACCCTGCAGTCCTCTTGAGGTATATCAAATACTTTTGCAAGGCTGAAGTTCCCTTGTAAGAGTGGAGGGTGTGAGGCAGGGGTCAGGAATCCTCAATCTTTATAACTTTTATTTAATTATAAAATGTCTCTCTGGAAAAAATACAATTGTGAAAATGATGGTATCTTAAGGTAGGTGGAACTTTCTACATCATACTTGGAGATATATAAAAGTATTTGATTACTGGAATCTGCCCTCATTATGAGTAGTAACATGTTGAAAGGATAAGCAGTCATCTGTGAAAAAATAATGATCATTAAAGACTTAAAAAAAAAGAATACAAAGTAAATATAGCATTTAAATATCCAAGGCAACTCTTTTGTTTGCTCCTATGAATATTTAGTTTTGTTAATTTCTGTTAAAAAAATATGTAGTCCTCAATTTGTTTCTAATTCACTAACACAATGCACCCTGACCTGGTCAATGCTAATGCAACAGCCATGTTTGAACAGGGAGCTTTGAGGATGGATAATAGTTCCTGAAGTCAGATAATGGATTTGTGCTTTGGAGTTTAAAATTGCCCTGAGCCTCTTTATGTATACAAGCACACAAAGAGTTAAAGCAGGGACATTAGACCCAACTGGAAAAAGCCTTCCTCTTCTCCTAAAGAACATAACTTTATCAGATGTGTGGAAATCTCCTGCTTGACCCTGTCTAAACTTCAGTCCAAAATGCACAAAGCGAGATAGAACTAATCCCAGAAAATACAAAGAAGCCAAGCGTCCATTACTTTTGGGAAGCCTGATTTTCATATTTCCCTTACACACGTTACTTTGGAAACAGAAAGCCTAGGGCTCTGAAGTAGGTTACAAAACTCTTGTTTTGAGGTTGTAGGCTCACAGCAACAATTTGAACACTGGGATCCAAAAAGACCTGGTTGATATACTTTTGTCCCATGTCTGGGCTACACGTAAAAGAAAGGAACCTCTAATATTTCAGAGCAGGTGTTGGTCTTGAAATCACATCCATGTTGCCTGGTTTTTCTAGAGTGAGACTGTATGGTTCTGCAATCTTCATGGATTTTCAGAATCTAGAAGAGTTTAAATTTTCCTAGCAACAGTATCTTAATTAAGTTAAAACACCCACATTACTTAGTTGGAAATATTTAATAATTTCTTTTAAAAAAAGTAGTATAATTAAAAACATTATTGTGACTATCATTCTGTAGGACTAACCAACAGCACGTCTTATTTAATCTTCCATCTCTGTTACAGCTGGATATTCGAAGTGTAGATAAGGGAAAAAAAATTGAAATATTCCAACTCAGGATGAGCTTTTCATTACTGGTGAAATTTAGACAATTCTTATACCATAACAAAATATGTAGAAAATTATTCCTTCTCATTACACTTGAGATATTGAATGAGAATTATAAAAATATATTGCAAAAATTTCCATTAATTGTATAAACAGAATTTCCTTGGATATTTTGGTTTTATATTGCCTCGTCTTGACTAGCTGATACAATACACAGATGCTCTCAGCAGAAAAAAATCCATTAATTAACCTGCATCCATTCACACTCATATCAAGTTTTACAAACACCAAATGTTTTTGACTTTAGAGTGAATTTTAAGTGTGTGTGTGTGTTTAGGCCTTTCTCTAATGAGAATCAGACACAATAAAATTCTCTGCATCCACTTTTAGTCCAATTCATGACTCAAACACTTTGGATGTGATTTCAAGACCAACACCTGCTCTGAAATATTAAAGGTTCCTTTCTTTTACATGTAGCCCAGACATGGGACAAAATTATATCACAGATCCTGGAGTTCTTAGGGTATGTGAATGGCAGGTCCTAGTCCTGCAAGCTCCAGTGGAGGAGGAACAGGGGAGCTGTGGGTGAGGATGTGAACTGAATAGGATTCATATCAGGGAGAATATTCTAGGAAATTATCAAACTGCACCATCTTTGATCCCCAAATCCTAAGTTCAATTCTCCAGGAAACAGAAATAATACAATGAAAAAACCTGGAGGCAACATTTATAAAATCACAGACTTTTCAGCTAGATAAGACATTTGAAAATATTTTATGATGAAATAATAAGCTTGACAAAAGCACCCTCTCCCTCCCAGTGGGTTTAAAATGAATTGACTAAGCCATATAGCTAAATTAGGGGCTGAACTGAAACCAGATCATTCCCCCCTCTCTCTCTTTTTTTTTAATTTGATACTCAATGACCTTAACTTCCAGAAACACTTGGAATGTCTAAAGTCCATCTCAGTGGCATGCCTTGATATACAATGTGTCTTTCTCTTCATTCTAGAGATTTTGAAAGGTCATTAAAAATATCTGGTTGATTTAATCAAATGTTTCCTAAGTATTCCTTGGTAAGAATCCTGGCCACTTGAATTTTCTATTTTCTGAAATTGTCTCATACCTTATTGCCTTGAATACTGACTTTCCACTATTATCTCTAGTTTCTCATTCAGGGAAGCCCATCAGATGCACTTAGTGCTCCTGTTCTCTCCTCCAAGTCTCTTAGCACCTCTTCCATATTTTCTGTCACTTTATGTCTCTATATTATTTATGTTTCTGTCTTCCAATTCCTTAATTTTCTTTTCTCTATGTCTAGTCTACTGTGATGATGGTAAGTTTTATATGCCATCTTGGCTAGGCTATAACACTCTGTTATTTAGTCACACATTAGTTGGTGCTGAATAGTATCACTATAGAAGTATTTTGTAGGTGTGATTAACACTGAATCAGTTGACTTTAAGTAAAAGAGATAACCTTCGGTAATGTGGCTGGGCTTCAGCCTATCAGTTGAATTCTTTACGAGCAGAAACTGAGGTTTCCTTTAGTAGAAGGAATTCTGTCTCAAGACTGTGCATCAGCTCTTGCCTGAGCTTCTAACCTGCTGGATTTTGTAGGAATTCCAGCCCTATGGAATTTGGGCTGACCAGCCACCACAACCACATGAGTCAATTCCTTAAAATAAATCTCTCTCTCCATAAACATTTTGCTTCTCTGGAGAACCCTGGATGATACAACTTTTTGATTTGTCAACCCATTTTTTTCGAGGATTTTAATTTCAACTGGTAGATCTTTTTTCTTTTCCAGAATTCAGCTTAATTCTTTTATTACTCATTATGTTTTGTTTTATAATACCTTATTACAGTTTTCTGAATGTTGTCCTTTCTTTCATATTCCTGAATTTTTAAACATACTTAAAGCCTTTCAAATTGCTCTTTCCCTTTCTTTAGTTTCTCTGATTAAATTCTCACCATTTGGAGTGCCTGCAGACTATTTTACAAGGCATTACACTTACTCAAACTTTATAACTCTTGTTAGATGAATTTATCTCTTCTGCTAGTTATCTCATTTAGGATTGTTGGGACTCTGCATCATGTAGTTGAGGTTGCTTCTGTCCTATCTCCATATCGTTTGTCAGCTCTAAATGATCTTTAAATTACTGTCTCATTTTACATCCACACCTCACAAGTAGTTTGGATTCTAGATCCAGATCTTCCTGCAATGCAGGCTCAGTGCCCTAATCTCATTTCAGTGATCCATTTCCACCATAATCTGGGGTTCCTGGTTTGCATTCAGGTGAAACCCTGGGCTGAAGGATGGAATCATTGGTCTTGTCACAGATTGTGAACCTATGTTATGGTACCAGCTCTAACTGCCTGCAAAGAGCAGTTTTATCTCCCCAACATAGCTGGAGCCTGCAACCTTAAATCTTGTCTCCAATGCCTCAGCTTCCCAGCTCCAGTCTTCAAGGCCTGCAGCCAGTCTATAAATACTCCACTGTCGTCTTTACTCACAAACATCTCTCTTGCCTTTGAATGAACCGATCCAAACTCTTATCTAGACTCTTTAAACAACCTAAGATAGCTTACCAGTAGTATGGACAAGAATAATAATTGGAGAATGGAGATTTAGTGGAACAATGCTCACATGTCTTTCATCTTCAACTGAGGCATTCCCCTGACGTCTATTTGAGTTGAAAACCAGGATTCTTTCTTTTCTTAAAATTGGCTTGGTCAGAATGCAAACTCTTAAAAATGTATGTGTGTGTGTGTGTGTTTGTGTGTGTGTGTGTACATATGGCTATGTGCTATGCTTTTTAAACAGGCCTACCTAGACTTCTTTGATTTTTATTCTCTTCATCTTAGTATGGTAGATTTTGACTGTATCTGTTCTGTATTCATTGATATAAAACCCCACAATTATTTTTATCTATATTAATTCAGTTTCCATTTAAAGTATTTTATACATTTTGAAGTACTCCAATGAATTTTAAAATCTTGGATCTGAAAGTTACCTGCAAAATCAACCTGTATGATGTTTCTAGGAGCTGAGCCACAGATTGATGAGGCCATTTGTATTGCTCTGTGACTCTTCTTTTGACCGACTACCCCATGGGAAATTTTTATTCTGTGGTTCTCTCCTCTCCCTGCCTGGTGACTTGGGATTTGAGTGGTGGATCCAGTTTATAACTGCACCGTTTAGTGTGGGTTGGGAAACAAATTTAGTCAGGTTTCTCATTTCGGAAGTGAGGACACAACATCTGCAAATACTTAGTCGGTTTGATCAATGCTATGTAGCCAGTGAGTAGACATGTGACCAAAACCTGGTCATGTATCTCTCAGCTTCTTCACTTTCCAATAACTGATCTCTGTCATATGTGGTCTCCAAAGATTATGCCAAAGGCCACATAAGGCTTTGGGCTTACTGAGGTAAAAACTGGGGGAAGATCAAAGTTACTAACTATTTTGCCTTTTAAATTGTCAATGAAAAAAAGCATTATCTGCAGTTCCTTGCCTTTCCTGTACACAATTTAGTTCTAACAATTATGGATTTGATGTTTACTAATTCTGACTGAATTATTTTTTCCTGTGCATAAAAGATTCTGAACTGGCAGAAACTATTTAAAATAGGTCTTTAACATTTTGTTTCTTAAAATTCTTACTAGTTCATTTAACAAAAGTTCACTGAGTGACTACTATAGTTATTGGCTCTCTTAGCTTGAACTCTCCATGAAGTAGAGACTCAAGGAGAAACTGATGTGCCACTGCTTTGTTAGAGAACCCCAGGAAAGTAGAAGTGAAGGAAAAGGAGAAAGGAAGGGAAAATGGAAGACTCTACATGAAGGTGTCTTGTGATCCAGGAACTGCATTATAATTAATCTTGTCTGTCTCTCAAGAGACCATTTAAATCACCGTGTGTCAGGGCAATAACAGTCTGGAGGAAGAAGCAAGAATAGTTTATCCTCTGGCTCCTGTTTTCCACTGGTCAAATATTTGCCACACAGTGTCAATCCCCCTGCATCCCTATATCGGCATTAATGTTTTGGGGAAGGATGAACATGAAGTGAACTGCTGTTGGGCTGTGTCTTTGGGAAACCAGATGAAGCCCTAGTAGAGGAGGTTTCTTCAATGATGGCTGAGTTGGGAACAAGTAGCCAAAAACTCTGGGCACAGGTGAAGTTAAGAGGATCTGATACATGTACTATACAAAACCTACAGAAAACAGTTATGGTTGGTATCACAGGGAAGGTGATATCTAAGCTAATGTCTGAAAATAAGGTGGAAGTTAGCTAGTTAACAAAGAGAATGGAGGTAGAGAATGGAGGGAGGTGTGTTTTAGGGTGAGGGTACAGAATGGACAAATCATAGAGGAGTGTAACCAGGACTTTGGAGAAATGCAAAAAGTACAGTATGGCTCCATAGCAAATGAGTGGACTGACAGTGAAGAAACATTTTTGGTTTGGAAGAAAACTCATGCCTTGCAAAAGAGGGTATAGCAAAAACATTTTGTATTGAGAGCCTCTATGGGAGAAAGAAGGCAGCTGTATTTGAATGAGGAAAAGAGTACAGCTCACTGGCAAAACCATCCCATCCCTATCAAATATTCTTATTAAAATATAATAACAATAATCAATAAGGATGATAGACAACCATTTGTATTTGCAATAAAAGAGTAATTGTTGCTCATTTTCTTTTGGTAATGCCACTATTGAATTAATCATACCCTTGATGAAGTACTGAAACACAGTGTTGTGCTACTGTAGGTGTCCCCATCCTTTGCAGCTGTTACGATTGTTTTTATTATGAAGTGTTATAGCTCTGCAACGGGAAAATTAAAGAATTGATAGCGGATGGGAAAAAGAGGGCTTTTTTGTATGATTCTTTAAAAATGTGTGTTTTCTTGTGCATGTATATATGTGTTTTAATGTTATTATTAACATTATTATTGTTATTCTTGATAGAGGACCAATTTGACTTTTTAAAAGAAATATCTAAGCAAGAGAGATGGAATAAAGAATAGAATTTCTTTTCCCCAAATTTGGTGGATTGAAGCCAGGAGTATAATGACAATTTAATGTGCTTCATTATGTCACTTAGAAATAGAAAACCCATTAATGTAGAAAGAGCAGGAATCTCCGGTGTAAGGTTAGGGGATTAGAACATGCACTTTCCTTAGCCATTCAGAACCATTCAAACTGGTTGGTTTGGCTCTCCTCTGTTTAGCATAGAAATTCAAAGTGACAGCTTCAAAAAGTTTAGAAACTTGTTGTAAGTATCGTGCTCTAGAAGTGATTTGTTCAGTCCACTTAGTCTCACAAAGCAGCTAAATTAGTTCTACAGGACAAACTCCCCTTAGTGATTTCCAATTCTCTAAATGATCCCCGAATTCCTTAGTGTGATGATTGTAGCAAAACTCTGTAAAATGTCCACTGCATTTCTATGTGAGTGAAATGCCATATTGTTGAAAAGATTCTATTATCGTGCTTTGCCAATCAACTTTGGTAACTGCCTCAAAATAGGAGTAACTTTTTCACTGTTAATTATGAATTTGGCTAAGTAACTTGATCTTTTGCTCATCCACTGGGTATTACTGCATAACAAACAGCATAATTATATTAGTGAAAATTCCATAAGCCCCAGCATATCGTTCTACATAAGTGAACACACTGTGCCCAGTATGGCCAAAATTGTCAGAGATTCCTTGACTGACACTAGCATAATGCCGGATGACATCAGGGACTTTTAACAATCCTGCCATTACAAATTGACAGCATTTTAATGATATGCAAGAACAAGATAATATTTTTCTAAATTCAGAAGAACCGTATGTTAGCACAACTCATTATTACATGAATTTAGATGGAAAACGAATCCTACCTTGCCCACTGAAATAGAATTACGTGATCACGCTGTAATATATCTAGCATATAAAGCAGCTGTTAAGTTCTCCCTGACCAGTCTTACAAAACTGTTCAACTCTACTGGCTAAATATATTCGTTCTGTGCTAACTACCTTAAAATCCCAAGTTGCTGATTCAGTGTTTGCTCCTTGAACTATTATTAGGGTTTGAGGGAATTATTTTGAGATAATTGAGAAAGACAGGAATCAGATAATGGGAGAACAAAATATTAGCTTTATTAAGGCTTGGTTGGAGAACGATGCTTTAGGTTTAGCAACAACAGTGTTTTTTTCCCACCCAGGACTATTAAATTCAACTCACCATTGTGCAGCAGACAGCACTGGAAACTAGGAAGCTCCCCGCTGGCAGTGAGGTGTCCACTGCAGGTCAAGAGAGTTGGATCCTCAGCAGGCGGTCAGGGAAGCAGCTGAGATGGGCAGACACAGGCACTCTTGCCAAATGATCCATCAGGTAAGGCAGCCTTGCCCTGGGAGGAATAAACCATGGAGAGGACCTGATGATTTTGCCCCTGGGGTTCCTCGCATAGGAAAACATTAAACCATCCTAGGAGGTCTCTCTTCCAACACTCAGGAGATCAGCTCTCAAGTCTTTCTGTGCCTTCTGTATACCACGCAGTGCTCGGTTATTTCCTACGACAAAATGGATGAGTTATTGGCCAGATACGCAGAGCAATTTTTAACATCCTGTCTGATAATTCCAGAAATGCTTTAAAACCCGAGTTTTTTTCATTCAACCAGGCAGTGGTTCCCTGTTGCCCTCAGGATAAGGTAAAAATGTTAAATCCAGTCCTCTCTGGTATCTGCCCTGCTTAAACTTCTTGCGATTATCACCTTCACCCTAATCTCCAGCCTCACTGGGATTCATAGGTCCAAACAGGTGCTGCATGTCTTGTTTCTATGGAGGTTTTGCATAATTGCTCCCTCAGTCTTTCTTTGGCTCAGATGAAATGGCTGACATTATGCTCATTTTTATAGATAAGGATTCTGATCCTTGGGTACATTAATTGCCCAACATCACATAGTAGGTTCTGGAACAGAGAATAAAACCCAGTTTTTTTAATCACCCCTGAGTCTGAGTTTCTTAGCTCTGGTTTGCAGCCTCTGAGAATTTAAAGCAGCTCTAACACTTTCTAGAATAGTAAACATTCAATGAATATTTGTCTCTTCCACCACTGAAAAACAAATTTCTAATTTCAGTGGGTTTTTTTTTTTTGTAATAAAGTAGGGGGTTAACCCATCCCTATAACTGTATTTCAGATTTGATATAAAAATAAATTGAATAATAGTTTATTTGAAGTTTCTATGATTAGGGCTTTGGTAATTGTTTAAAATTTGCAAGCAATAATAATAAAATCACCTTGCATTTTATGGGAATTAAATCCTGGCTATGAGAAACTGGTATTAGTCTGAATTTCATAACTTTTAAATAATATTTGATCTACTTTCTTTGAACACCTAGACTTTTGGGGAAAGTAAGCTTTATTGTATCAAGACTTCCTGTGTTATCTCTAAAAATTTCACTTCATTCATGATGCAATTTAAATATTAAAACCACTGGGAAATTGGAAACAGAGATAATTAAATAAGGCTGATCAATCCCATTGCATTTTAAAAATAAAGTTGTTTAATTTATTTTTATTATAAAATCACATTTTCATTCTGAAGAATTTGGCATATATTAGTATCAAGAAAAAATTATCTACAATAATACCGCCCAAAAATGACTCAGAGGTACTTTGGTAACAATGTTTTGTGTATATTGTATTACTTTTTGGCTTTGTTTTATCATTGAGATTATTGCATATACAAGATTTTAGATTCTATTTATTACTTAGAGTCTAATCATATTCAATTTCCTTGTTGCTACAAACAATTCGTGGTACAGTGGCTATTTATCATTCTACCATCAACCCATATTCTAGTTTGCAAGCTGCTGGAATGCAATATACCAGAAATGGAACAGCTTTTAAAAGGGGGAATTTATTAGATTGCAAGTTTGCAGTTCTAAGGCTGAGGAAATGTGCAAATTAAGGCACCAACAAGAGGTTACCTTCACTCAAGAAAGGCAGATGAAGTTTGGGGTTTCTCTCTTAGCTGGGAGGGCACATGGTGACGACGGCTAGCTTTCTTTCTGGGAATCTTCACCGGCTTCCCCAGGGCTCTGAATGTTCTATTGGCTCTGTCAGTTCTGGTGGCCCTAAAGCTTTTTCCAAAATTGTTCCCTGTTTAATGGCTCCAGTAAGCAACCCCACCTTGAATGGGTGGAGACACATCTCCACAGAAACCATCTAATCAAAACTTACCACCCACAATTGTGTGGGTCATATCTCCATGGAAACAATCAAAAAGGTCCCACCCAGCAATACTGAATGGGATTAAAGACCTTGGCTTTTGTGAGGTACACAATAGATTCAAATGGGCAAAGCCTGCTTTATAATTTTCTAACCATTTCCCTGTTTTGGGACATTTCTTATACTCAAGTTTTGCCATGATAAGTTACATGATGATGTTGATCACCATGAGCAAAGGGCATAAAACTTTATTTCTTTGTTTCAGATTATTTCTTTGGTCTGTTTCCTGAAAGGTGAATTACTGGATCAGTGAGTGTTATTTTCTGAAGTCTTCTGATGCTTATTTTCAATTTGCTTCATTACCAAATATGTACCATTTTATCAGTTTATGTTCTCAGGAGTTGTTTGTCTTTTAGTGTATTAAGTTATGTTTCATTTATGTATAGAATTTAAAAATAATAATAACTCATTTGAAAAGTCTGATCTGCCTGCTTGTAGAAAGGTTGCAAATACACCAAATTCTACACACAGAGTCTTTATTCTGGACATTATTTCCTTTCATCACCATACTGTTTTAGCTTTGATTTCAAAGTGAGTCTAAGAGAGTCTTTGCCTCCAACCTTTCCATAGATAAACTGTTAAGTAAAAACAAACCCTGCTAGTCTATATGAAATCATTAAACTAGGAAGGAAGGAAGGAATGAGAGTCAGATGGGAATATATTGTCAATAATTTTATTATTCAATTTCTCCCCTCTTGGCCTCATCATTTCCTGTTCTTCTTATCACCAATCAAGTTGCAAGTGCTAACCACTACCATGAAAATGCACAAAGAGAGAAAATAGTAAATAAAAAAAAAAGGTGTGTGTGTGTGTCCCAGAGAAGGAACAGAGTAAAGAAAGCTTTCTCCTATAGGTGAAATAATTACTAGTAAAAGGAAAATCTCAAAAATTGTACCATATATCCAGAGTAAAAGTCAAATGCAGTAGATCTGAAAAAATATGCCCAGTTAAACACAGGCAACTCCAAAGGTCCAGAATAAGTTGGACTAAGTGTCTAAGAACAGCCTTAACACAAAGTCAAGCAACAATAAAACCATAGGCAAGAGGGAGGAACTGACATTTAGAGTTAGCACATCAAACTGATGCCCAGATATGAGCAAAACATTACTAAAAACAGGGAGTCACAGCACAGTCAAGGGAACGAATTAAAACTTCAAAAGATGCACAGAATTTGGGACAAGTAATTAAGGAACTTGAAACAAATCTCCTACATAAATTCAAGGAGATGAAGGACAATATGGACAGAAATAAAATAATGGTGGGAATGTAGAGCTAAAGAATATTAAGAAGACTGTGTAAGCCAAAAGAAGAATTTGGAAGTTTAAAAAGAAATAAAACAAAAATTATGGACTTGAAAGTCACATTTTATTGAAGACTAAAAATACATGAGAGGCATATGACAGCAGATTCAAACAGGCAGATAAAAGAATCAGGGAACTAGAGTACAGGACAATCAAAATCACTCAGAAGAATAGATAGAGAAAAAAAATTTTAAGAAAAATTGAACAAATTTCAGAGATTTCAATGACAGCATGAACCATACAAACATGTGCATCATGAGTGTCCCAGAAGGAGAAGAGAAAGGAAAGGGGGCAGAAAGAATATTTGAGGAAATAAGATTGGAAATTTCCCAACTCTTATGAAAGACATGAATCTACATGTCCAAAACTATTATGTACCCTAAAGAGGGTAAGTCCTAATAAGCCTACTCAAATGCTAAAGATAAAGTGAGAATTTGGAAGGAGCAAGAGAAAAGCAATTCATCACATACACATGTCAATATGTCATGTGTATGTCAATTTCATGTCAATTTCTCATCTGAAACCTGGATGGAGGTAAGAAGGTAGTGATAAGATATCTTTAAGGTGCTTAAAGAGAAAAACTGCCAGCCACAAATTCTCTATCTGGAAAAATAGTACTTCATAAATGAGAGAGAGTTTAAAACAGTCACAGATAAGCAGAAGCTGAGAGAGTTAGTCAACAAAAGATCTACGCTACAATTATTGTTAAATGGAGTTCTTCAGTTTGAAAGGAAAAAACAGACGAGTGTGAAGACGTGAAGATCTTCAGTAAAGGTAATTAAATGGGTAAATGCAAATCAAATAGTACTGTATCCTCAGTAAATAATTCTAGTCTTTTTTCCTATAAAAGTCATAGTACAATTTTAATAAGAAAAAGTCATATTCCTGATAATGGACTTGCAAAATACAAAGAGGTATGTGGTACAAAAAAAAGGGTAAACAGATGAATATGTGAGCAGAGAATGTGAGTGCTATTAAAGTATATAATCCTAATAACTACATCAAAAAAGAAGAAAGAGGTAAAATCAAATACCTGAAGCAACTAGCAAAAAATAGCAAGCTAATCCTGTGACAAGCAGAAGGAAAGAAATAACATATTAGAGCAGAAAGATATGGAATTGAGAATAAAAGAAAAAATTAGAGGAGCTTGCCAAAATCACAAGTCAGTTCTCTGGGAAATTCAATAAATTTAACAAGACCTTAGCTAGACTGACATAGAGAAAAAAAGGGAGAAGCTACAAATAAGTAAAATCAGAGAAATGAGAGGGACCACATTACTACTGACCCTACAATAATAAAAAGGCTCACAAGGGGATACTATGAACAACTGTATGCCAACAAATTAGCAACCTAAATGAAATGGACAAATCCCTGGAATCACAAGAACAACCTGCACAGACACTAGCAGAAATAGAAGATCTCATCAGACCAATTACTCATAAATATACTCAATCAGTTATCAAAAACCTCCCCAGAAAGAAAAGTCCAGGACCAGATGTCTTCACAGATTAATTCTGCCAGACATTCCAAGAAGAATTAATACTAATCCTGCTCAAACTCTTCCTTTCAAAAACAAATAAAGAAGAGGGCATGCTACCCAGCTCATTTTATGAAGCCAACATTAACCTAAAATAAAGCCAGATACTACAAGAAAAGAAAATTGCAGACCACTTTCTTTTATAAATAGAGACGGAAATATCCTCAACAAAATACTTGCTAATTGAATTCAACAGAGCATTTAAATAATTATATGCTATGATTAAGTAGGTTTTATCCAAGGTGTGCAAAGGTGGTACAACATAAGAAAACCAATTAATTTCATGCACCACATTAACAGAAGAAAGGGGAAAAATTATGTGATCATCTCCATTGATGCAGAAAAGGTATTTGACAAAATTCAGTATCCTTTCTTGACATAAACACTTAGAAAAGAAGGAATAGACGGGCATTGCTTCTGCATGATAAAGGGCATATATTAAAACCCCATAGCATACTCTGGTGAAGTACTGAAAGTTTCCCCTTTAAGATCTGGAACCAGAACAGCCCACTGTTACTGCTGTTATTCAACATTGTATTGGAAGTTCTAGTCAGAGACTTAGGAAAACAAAACAAACAAACACATATAAATTGGAAAGGTAAAAATAGAAATTTCACTATTTGCAGATGACATGATTCAGTCTGTAGAAAGTTCTTAAAAATCTACAACAAAGCTACTAGAGGTAAGAAATGAATTCAGCAAAGTGGTGAGATATGAGACCAACACACAAAACTCAAAAATGTTTGTATATACTAGTAATGAGCAATCTGAGAAGGAAATCAAGAAAAATATTCCACTTACAATAGCATTTAATATAATCACACATCTAAAATAAATTTGACCAAGGATGTAAAGGACTTGTCTATGGAAAATGGTAAAACTTTGCTAAAATAACTCAAAGAAGATTTAAATAAAGGGAAGGCCATGCTATGCTCATGAATCACAGGCTAAATATCATATGGGTGTCAATTCTACTCAAATTTATTTACAGATTCAAACTAATCTCAATCAATAGTTCAAGTGCCTACTTTGCAGAAATGGAAAAGCCAATCATCAAATTTATTTTGAAGGGTAAGGTGCCCCAAATGGCCAAAATCATATTAAAAAAGAAGGATGAAGTTGAAGGACTCACATGTCCTGATTTGTAGCTTATTACAAAGCTTCACTGGTAATAACAGAATGGTACTGGCACAATGACAGATATATAGACCAATGGAATTTAACTGTGTTCAGAGATAGACCCTCACATCCATGGCCAATTGAATTTAGACATGTCTGCCAAGACCACTCAATTGGGAAATGATAGTCTCTTCAACAAATGGTGCTGACAGAACTGGAGATCTATATACAAAAGAATGTAGGAGAACCCTATCTCACACCATATAAAGAAATTAACTCAAAATAGATCAAAGACCTGAATATAAGAACCAGGACTATAAAACCCTTAGAAGAAAACACAGCAAAGCATCTTAAGGATTTTGTGATTGGCAATGCTTTCTTACACTTTACAAACAAAGTATAAGCAACAAGTTAAAAAATAGATCAATGAGACCTCATCAAAATTTTTAAAAAATGCATATCAAAGGATTTTATCATGAAAGCATAAAGACAACCTACACAACGGGAGAGAAATATTTAGAAAACTCATACCCAATAAGGATTTAATATTCAGAATATATGAAGAAATACAACAATTCAATAATAAAAAGGCAAACAATTCAACCCAACTAAAAATGGGCAAAAGCAGGAGAGCAGAGTCCTGAAGCTCTGCTAAATATAGAGACTAATTTCAAGTATGAAAAGGGCCATGAAGGCTAAAGAAGACTAGAGTGATATTGTGTCACAGGTGATCATGGAAATAGGACCTTTGTGGGTAGTAGAATCAACCTCAGTATACAAAAGAATGTGGTTACCTGGAAGGAAAGATATTTTCATTGCTGGAATGATGTAAGGGGTGACTGCCTACGAATTAGAGAGGAGAGTCCTATATTGGGCAGAGAGGTTGCTCTAGATCCAGATGGCCTCTGAGATCTGCTTCAGCTCTAAGGTTTTATTACCCTCTATCCCACCACTCTCTGAATCCAGGGGACAAGTTGCTAATCCCTTTGACTGTTTGAAGCGCCTATGGAGAGGCCAGGTCAGCCCTTGTTGCCTAATATGTCACTCTAACTGGTGAGGATTTGACTGGGCATGAAGGACATGTTAGGCCAGGGACAGCCTGGACTGCTGAGGGAAATATTTGGGGAATGCAGGCCGTAATGCTCCCTTAAGTCAAGTTCTGTGAATTACCATCCATTTTACCTTGTTTGGAACCAGTCTTGGAATTCATCAAGCATAGCAACTTTGACAGGGACACAAAACCTTTGCCTTGTGTGGCTCACCTGCCCATGATAAACCCTCACAAATGGAACACCTGCCATGTGGATGTGGAGAATACCAAAAATAAAAATATGAACCAAAGATATCACCCAAAAGAGCTTACACTCAAAAAAAACTGCTTACAACAACAAAATTTCACAGACCAATTGGATGGATAAGATTCACATAGACTGATGTAGAGAAAAGAAAAATGAGCTTTGGATTCAGAGAGTCTTGAATGTATATCCTAGTTCTGGCACTTACTAGCTTGGCAGCGTTGCTGGGCAACAATAACTTCATCTCTCTGAGGCTCATTTTCCTCATTTGCAAAATAGTGTTAATAAATACTTATTTGTAATAGGAATAAATGAATAATTATTAATAGGTAATATCTATTATAAAAAGTATCTATCTATCTAGTGACTGGTACAAAGTTTGGCATATAATAAACCTTAATAAATCATTTGTAAAAAAGGCAAAAGACTTGAATAGACATTTTTAATGGAAATACAAATGGCTCAAAAGCACATGAAAAGATGCTCAACATCTCTAGCTATTTGGGAAATGCAAAATAAAACCACAATATGCTATCATTTCACACCTACTGAATGGCCACTATTTAAAAAAAAAACAGAAAATTTTAAGAGCTGGAGAAAACATTGAATAGGAATGTTCAATGATTGCTGGTGGCAACGCAAAACAGCGCAGCTGCTGTGGAAGAGAGTTTGGTAGTTCTTCAGAAAGTGTGTGGTAATTGTCCTACTTTTGGGGGGTGTGGGTTAAATATCTGTGCCCGTTTGAATCTTTTCTGGACCCAGAGAAGCCATGTCCTTTGGTCCTTATTCAATATTGCTGGGTGGGAGCAGTTTGAGTGTTTCCATGGAAATGTGACCCACCCAATTGTTAGTGGTAACTTTTGATTAGATGGTTTCCATGCTTCACCCATTCAAGGTGAGGTTGCTTACTGGAGCCTATTAAGAATGAACCATTTTGGAAAGAGTAATAAGAGCCCACACAGCAGAGACCTTTGGAGATGAAGAAGGAAAACACCCCCAGGGGAGCTTCATGAAACAAGAAGCTGGGAGAGAAATCTAGTAGATGCCACCATGTTCTCCATGTGCCTTTCCAGGAGAGAGAAATCCTGCACTTCACTGGCCTTTCTTGAGTGAAGATAACCTCCTATTGGCATCTTAATTTGGACATTTTCATAGTCTTAGAATTGTAAACTTGCAACTTAATAAATTCCCCTTTTGAAAGTCATTCTGTTTCTGGTATAGTGCATTCTAGCAGTTTTCAAACTAAACAATATCTAACAATGAGTGGTGGTACTTCTTTGTTGACTACTTCTTGGTGGTAATCATGCTAAGACAATTAAGTCAAAAGAAACCTAGACCACTTTTTATTTTAGCTATTTAATTGCAGTGTTATAAGAACCTCAGAATTCCTATCCACTTTTTTTTATTAATTAAAAAAAGATTAACTAACACAACATTTAGAAATCATTCCATTCTACATATGCAATCAGTAATTCTTAATATTATCACATAGATGTATGATCATCATTTCTTAGTACATTTGCATTGATTTAGAAAAAGGAATAGCAAGACAACAGAAAAAGAAATAAAACGATAATATAGAGAAAAACAAAATAAAAAATACAAAAAGTATATATAAAAAAACACACAAACAAAAAAAAACTATAGCTCAGATGCAGCTTCATTCAGTGTTTTAACATAATTACATTACAGTTAGGTAGTATTGTGCTGTCCATTTTTGAGTTTTTGTATCTAGTCCTGTTGCACAGTCTGTATCCCTTCAGCTCCAATTACCCATTATCTTACCCTGTTTCTAACTCCTGATGGTCTCTGTTACCAATGACATATTCCAAGTTTATTCTCTAATGTTGGTTCACATCAGTGGGACCATACAGTATTTGTCCTTTAGTTTTTGGCTAGATTCACTCAGCATAATGTTCTCTAGGTCCATCCATGTTATTACATGCTTCATAAGTTTATCCTGCCTTAAAGCTGCATAATATTCCATCTTATGTATATACCACAGTTTGTTTAGCCACTCGTCTGTTGATGGACATTTTGGCTGTTTCCATCTCTTTGCAATTGTAAATAATGCTGCTATAAACATTGGTGTGCAAATGTCCGTTTGTGTCTTTGCCCTTAAGTCCTCTGAGTAGATACCTAGCAATGGTATTGCTGGGTCGTATGGCAATTCTATATTCAGTTTTTTGAGGAACCGCCAAACTGCGTTCCACAGTGGTTTCACCATTTGACATTCCCACCAACAGTGGATAAGTGTGCCTCTTTCTCTGCATCCTCTCCAGCACTTGTCATTTTTTGTTTTGTTGATAATGGCCATTCTGGTGGGTGTGAGATGATATCTCATTGTGGTTTTGATTTGCATTTCTCTAATGGCCAGGGACATTGAGCATCTCTTCATGTGCTTTTTGGCCATTTGTATTTCCTCTTCTGAGAGGTGTCTGTTCAAGTCTTTTTCCCATTTTGTAATTGGGTTGGCTGTCTTTTTGTTGTTGAGTTGAACAATCTCTTTATAAATTCTGGATACTAGACCTTTATCTGATTTGTCATTTCCAAATATTGTCTCCCATTGTGTAGGCTGTATTTCTACTTTCTTGATAAAGTTCTTTGATGCACAAAAGTGTTTAATTTTGAGGAGCTCCCATTTCTTTCTTTCTTTCTTCAGTGCTCTTGCTTTAGGTTTAAGGTCCATAAAACTGCCTCCAATTGTAAGTTTCATAAGATATCACCCTATATTTTCCTCTAACTGTTGTATGGTCTTAGACCTAATGTTTAGATCTTTGATCCATTTTGAGTTAACTTTTGTATAGGGTGTGAGATACAGGTCCTCTTTCATTCTTTTGCATATGGATATCCAGTTCTCTAGGCACCATTTATTGAAGAGACTGTTCTGTCCCAGGTGAATTGGCTTGACTGCCTTATCAAAGATCAAATGTCCATAGATGAGAGGGTCTATATCTGAGCACTCTATTCGATTCCATTGGTCGATATATCTATCTTTATGCCAATACCATGCTGTTTTGACCACTGTGGCTTCATAATATGCCTTAAAGTCAAGCAGCGTGAGACCTCCAGCTTCGGCTTTTTTCCTCAAGATACTTGTAGCAATTTGGGGCACCCTACCCTTCCAGATAAATTTGCTTATTGGTTTTTCTATTTCTGAAAAATAAGTTGTTGGGATTTTGATTGGTATTGCATTGAATCTGTAAATCAATTTAGGTAGGATTGACATCTTAACTATATTTAGTCTTCCAATCCATGAACACGGTATGCCCTTCCATCTATTTAGGTCTTCTGTGATTTCTTTTAACAGTTTTTCGTAGTTCTCTTTGTATAGGTCTTTTGTCTCTTTAGTTAAATTTATTCCTAAGTAATTTATTCTTTTTGTTACAATTGTAAATGGAATTCATTTCTTGATTTCCCCCTCAGCTTGTTCATTGCTAGTGTATAGAAACGCTACGGATTTTTGAATGTTGATCTTGTAACCTGCTACTTTGCTGTACACATTTATTAGCTCTAGTAGTTTTGTTGTGGATTTTTCCGGGTTTTCGACATATAGTATCATATCGTCTGCAAACAGTGATAGTTTAACTTCTTCCTTTCCAATTTTGATGCCTTGTATTTCTTTTTCTTGTCTAATTGCTTTGGCTAGAACCGCCAACATGATGTTGAATAATAGTGGTGATAATGGACATCCTTGTCTTGTTCCTGATCTTAGGGGGAAAGTTTTCAATTTTTCCCCATTGAGGATGATATTAGCTGTGTGTTTTTCATATATTCCCTCTATCATTTTAAGGAAGTTCCCTTGTATTCCTATCCTTTGAAGTGTTTTCAACAGGAAAGGATGTTGAATCTTGTCAAATGCCTTCTTTGCATCAATTGAGATGATCATGTGATTTTATCTGCTTTGATTTGTTGATATGGTGTATTACATTAATTGATTTTCTTATGTTGAACCATCCTTGCATACCTGGGATGAATCCTACTTGGTCATGATGTATAATTCTTTTAATGTGTTGCTGGATTCGATTTGCTAGAATTTTGTTGAGGATTTTTGCATCTATATTCATTAGAGAGATTGGTCTGTAGTTTTCTTTTTTTGTAATATCTTTGCCTGGTTTTGGCATGAGGGTGATGTTGGCTTCACAGAATGAATTAGGTAGCTTTCCTTCCACTTCAATTTTTTTGAAGAGTTTGAGCAAAGTTGGTACTAATTCTTTCTGGAATGTTTGGTAGAATTCACATGTGAAGCCGTTTGGTCCTGGACTTTTCTTTTTGGGAAGCTTTTGAAAGACTGATTCGATTTCTTTATTTGTGATTGGTTTGTTGAGGTTGTTTATTTCTTCTTAAGTCAGAGTTGGTTGTTCATGCCTTTCTAGGAACTTGTCCATTTCATCTACATTGTTGTATTTATTAGTGTAAAGTTGTTCATAGTATCCTGTTATTACCTCCTTTATTTCTGTGAGGTCATTGGTTATGTCTCCTCTTCCATTTCTGAACTTATTTATTTGCGTCCTCTCTCTTCTTCTTTTTGTCAATCTTGCTAAGGGCCCATCAATCTTATTGATTTTCTCATAGAACCAACTTCTGGTCTTATTGATTTTCTCTATTGTTTTCATGTTCTCAATTTCATTAATTTCTGCTCTAATCTTTGTTACTTCTTTCCTTTTGCTTGCTTTAGGATTAGGTTGCTGTTCTTTCTCCAGTTCTTCCAAGTGGACAGTTAATTCCTGAATTTTTGCCTTTTCTTCTTTTCTGATATAGGCATTTAGGGCAATAAATTTCCCTCTTAGCACTGCCTTTGCTGCGTCCCATAGGTTTTGATATGTTGTGTTTTCATTTTCATTCGCCTCAAGATATTTACTAATTTCTCTTGTAATTTCTTCCTTGACCCACTCGTTGTTTAAGAGTGTGTTGTTGAGCCTCCACGTATTTGTGAATTTTCTGGCACTCTGCCCATTATTGATTTCCAACTTCATTCCTTTATGATCCGAGAAAGTGTTGTGTATGATTTCAATCTTTTTAAATTTGTTGAGATTTGCTTTGTGACCCAGCATATGGTCTATCTTTGAGAATGATCCATGAGCACTTGAGAAAAAGGTGTATCCTGCTGTTGTGGGCTGTAATGTCCTATAAATGTCTGTTAAGTCTAGCTCATTTATTGTAATATTCAAATTCTCTCTTTCTTTATTGATCCTCTGTCTATATGTTCTGTCCATTGATGAGAGTGGCGAATTGAAGTCTCCAACTATTATGGTAGATGTGTCTATTTCCCTTTTCAGTGTTTGCGGTGTATTCCTCACGTATTTTGGGGCATTCTGATTTGGTGCGTAAATAGTTATGATTATTATGTCTTCTTGTTTAATTGTTCCTTTTATTAGTATATAGTATCCTTCTTTGTCTCTTTTAACTGTTTTACATTTGAAGTCTAATTTGTTGGATATTAGTATAGCTACTCCTGCTCTTTTCTGGTTGTTATTTGCATGAAATACCTTTTCCCAACCTTTCACTTTCAACCTGTATTTATCTTTGGGTCTAAGATGTGTTTCCTGTAGGCAGCATATAGAAGGATCCTGTTTTTTAATCCATTCTGCCAGTCTATGTCTTTTGATTGGGAAATTCAGTCCATTAACATTTAGTGTTATTATTGTTTGGGTAATACTTTCCTCTACCATTTTGCCTTTTGTATTATATATATCTATCTGATTTTCCTTCTTTCTACACTCTTCTCCATACCTCTCTCTTCTGTCTTTTTGTATCTGACTCTAGTGCTCCCTTTAGTATTTCTTGCAGAGCTGGTCTCTTGGTCACAAATTCTCTCAGTGACTTTTTGTCTGAAAATGTTTTAATTTCTCCCTCATTTTTGAAGGACAATTTTGCTGGATATAGAAGTCTTGGTTGGCAGTTTTTCTCTTTTAGTAATTTAAATATATCATCCCACTGTCTTCTAGCTTCCATGGTTTCTGCTGAGAAATCTACACATAGTCTTAATGGGTTTCCCTTGTATATGATGGATTGTTTTTCTCTTGCTGCTTTCAAGATCCTCTCTTTCTCTTTGACCTCTGACATTCTAACTAGTGTCTTGGAGAATGCCTATTTGGGTCTATTCTCTTTGGCGTGCGCTGCACTTCTTGGATCTGTAATTTTAGGTCTTTCATAAGAGTTGGGAAATTTTCAGTGATAATTTCTTCCATTAGTTTTTCTCCTCCTTTTCCCTTCTCTTCTCCTTCTGGGACACCCACAACACATATACTTGTGCGCTTCATATTATCATTCAATTCCCTGAGCCCCTGCTCAAATTTTTCCATTCTTTTCCCTATAGTTTCTGTTTCTTTTTGGATTTCAGATGTTCCATCCTCCAGTTCACTAATTCTATCCTCTGTCTCTTTAAATCACCATTGTGGGTTTCCATTGTTTTTTTCATCTCTTCTACTGTGTGTTTCAATCCCATAAGTTCTGTGATTTGTTTTTTCAGACTTTCCATTTCTTCTTTTTGTTGATCCCATACCTTCTTCATGTCCTCCCTCAATTTATTGATTTGGTTTTTGAAGAAGTTTTCCATTTCTATTCGTATATTCAGAATTAGTTGTCTCAGCTCCTGTATCTCATTTGAGCTATTGGTTTGTTCCTTTGACTGGGCCATATCTTCAATTTTCCTGGTGTGATTCATTATTTTTTGCTGGCATCTGGACATTTAATCAGATTTCCCTGATTGTGGGACCCAGCAAATTCAAAGACTTTCCTGTGACATCTCTGTGCTCTGTTTTTCTTATCCTGCCCAGTATGTGGTGCTTGTCTATCTGCGGGTCCCACCAGCAAAAGATGTTGTGGGTCCTTTAACTTTGGAAGACTCTTGCTGCTGGGTGTGTGGTGGAGACAGAAGAAAGGTTGTAGGTTGGTTTTAATGGCTTCAAATTGTGAAGTCCTGGGATCTGAGTTCCTTGAGAGAGGGAATCCACCTGAGTTGTGTTTCACCCCTCCAGCGGGGAAGATTCAGGTGGTAGAGAGCCCTGAAAGCAGTCTGTTTCTGCATTCGGGGCAGTTGTAACCTATGTAATCCCAGCGCTGAGCCCAGAGACAACGAAGCCTCCGTAGAAACAGCCGCAGAAGGCTCTGTTTCGCCCCCTTTCCTCTTTTTCAGTTAGCCCAATCGGCGATTTCCACCTTGATCAGTTTCGCCTGAGCTGAGGGCCTATTTTTAGTAGTCAGAAGTTGTTCATTAATGTCACTATTGGTGTTAGGTTGGGCTCAGTCTCTACTACTGTTGGAGACTCTTTCCTTTCCCTCCGGGAAGTCGCCTGTTGGGGAGGGGCGCCAGCCACCGTGGCTTAGGGAACTGCTGTTCGGATGCCCCCAGCCGACCCAGGAAGCCACGTGTGTGAAAGTGGCTGCGGTCACAGGCCACCGCGGCTTGGGGGACCGCTTTTCCGAGGCTCCCAGCCAGCCCAGGAAGCCGCGCGTGGGGGAGGGGCTCTGGTCGCCGGCCACCGCGGGTTGGGGGGTCGCCGCTCCAAGGCTCCCAACTGGCCCGGGAAGCCGCGTGTGGGGAGGGGTGCCAGCTGCCACAGCTTGGGGAACCCAATCCAGAGCTCCCAGCTGGCCCGGGAAGGAGGGAGGGAGCTCCGGCCGCCAGCTGCTATGGCCCGGGGAAGCGCACACCTCTCGGGGACCTCATCGCAGCGGAGACTCTTTGCCGGTCCAGCCATTCCAGAATGGGGTACACTGTGTGTCTGGTCTCTGTCGTGGCTCCGGGAGCTGTTCTGTACTGTTTCTAGTTCTTTAGTAGTTGTTCTGGAGGAGGAACTAAGACCCGCGTGCCTTACTAAGCTGCCATCTTCTCCAGAAGTCCCCTATGGACTTTTAGAGTGAGCTAGAAAACTTCACACATAAACACTTCTTGATCTTACTTTACTTATTCCCTACCACTGGTAGATTTCATCTCTGCCAGTGGATCTGAAGAAGAAAACAAAACTTACATGGTCTGTTGACTGTGTCATCTGGTTTGCTTGTTTGTTTCCATGAACATAAAATTAATTAGTGTTCTAAGAGGTGAAAATTTTAAAGCTTTGCCAGAGCATCTGTGTCAAGGCAATGAAGAGTACTTGATTCCCTATATGTTGTTATGGAAGTGGAATTTTCACTATTTTATTTTTAGAGCATGAATAGAAAGCAATGGATTGACAAAATAGTCAAGACTGTTCATCACAGAATGCATATGGTAATGTCTCCTTCTCTGAAACTCATGACAAATAATGGAATGTTTTTTATTAATAAAGCCAATACTACCTAGGCTAAGGCTTAATAGTCTAATTGAACACATGTTGCACAAAAATTCTTTTTGGCTTGGAGGGAATAAGAATTGGTGTTGAAGATTGGATAATCTCTGTCACAAAAGACATGTTCAAAGCCTAATCTCCAGTCCTGTGGATTTCAGCACATTTGGAAATAGGATCTTTTGAAGGTGTTATTAGTTAAGATGAGGCCGAATTGAATCAGGGTTGACCTTAATCCAATATGGATGAAGTCCTTATAAGCAAAGGAATTTGGAAAGGAAAGAGAAAACCAAAGGGGGAATCGAAGGAGACAAAGTATCATGTGTTGGAGGCAGAGATAGAGCCAGCACCAACACTGCAGACTCTGGGAGAAAGCACGTCCTGGTGAATCCTTGATGCTGGACTTCAGGCCTCCGAAATCATGAGACAAAAAACTTCCGTTATTTAAGCCACAATGTTGTGTGGAAATTATCTAGTAACCCTGGCAACTAAGACCAGTATAAACATCACCAAGCCCCTTGGCATAGCACAGGAGCCCTTCTCAATCAAGCCCTATCCTAACCTTAAACATCACTTCCAGCCCCTCTCAGTTCAGTGCTTCTAACCTCTCTAACCTGTGCCTTCCACAGGATGAGTCATGTTTTCCTCTCCAATATGCCCCTGCCTAACTTACTGCCTCCGATAGAAAACTCTCCCCCAAATTTCAACTCTTCCTTTGGAATCTAACTCATAACTTGTCTAGATCTTCTCCAGGCAAGTAGTATCTCTCTCCTCTGTGACACCCATAGCAGTTATCTGTTATTTTGCAAATATTTGTTTATATTTTCAATGAAATTCCAAGGAACTCAAGTAGGTGCTCATAATAAAGATGATTATGGTTAATCCTCCCTTTCCCTAACTTTATGTAAGGAACATAGTAATAATGCATACATGTTGACTGAATGAATGAGCAAATAAATCTCTGTCAACCATAGTATCTTTGAAAGGTTATTATAAGCGTACAGTTAGGAGATAACTCTTATAGTTTTGCTGGTTTAAGGGAGCTCTGGAATCTTAGGTTTCATACGGACCAATAGTCCTAGCACATGTTTTATTGTATTGTATGAGCAACTATGTTTTACATTCTGCTAAAGACCATGCTCTCGTTCATAATTGTATTTGTTTCTGTGAAAGTAGAAAGAGTCAAGGATAATATTTATGAAGGTGAAAAATCTGATGATGCTGATGAAGTAAGGGGAAACCTATATCCTTAGAATACTGAAATCATGGAGTCATGCAAATGAAATCTGAGTCTATGGGTTAGTCAAGACAGTAAATCCCTCAAATTTGAGTTTCAGTGAGAAGAGAATTAAAAGAAGAAGAAGGAAAAACAATACAAAACAATTACATAGACACTCAGTTGGAAAATGCACATGAGTTTTCTTAAAAATATCCAAACCTCTTTCATCACTATTCTTTATCTATAAAACATTGGTAGTATTTCGTCCAAATTTCCAAACCTTGTGTTTCTCCTTGATCTTATCAGCTCGAAGAGAAAGCTGGTCATGAAACTGTTATGTGAAGCACTTTTCCAGGGGAAATTATTGCTTTAATAAGTTGGGGAAAATCCTCTTAAGGTAAGAAGAAAAGTTGTCATTCAAGATTCATGTGAGGAAACAAGCAAATAAACACGTGATTCTCTACTGAATTCACACTTACCTTACGGGGGGACGTGGAATACACCCTGAGGTCTTAATAAATAGAAGGAGAACTTTTCTTTTTCAGCGGCAGCCACAGTAAGACAAAAAAAAGTACACGTACTCACATTGGATGTACCTGGCAACTCCACAGTCACAGGAGATTCCAAGACAAGCAATGCCTCATGCAGGGACTCAATAAATATTTTTTGGGAGGGTGAATGAACATTGGAAAGCGCCTTAATGCTCTTTGAAGACTCAATACCCTCCCCCCCTTCTCCCAGCATAGATCAAATTCTCACCTTCTATAAGCTTTTGGGAAATAAGTAAAAATCTATTTTTACCCAAAGAATTTGCATATTAGCATAACCTGCTGCCTTGGAATCTTATTTGTGTTTAGAAGTTAATGTTTTATTCTAATAATATTAGAGTTTTTACAACTCTGTAAATAATGTGCAGCAATTTGTTAAAGTTACTTTGTGGTCTTGATTGAAAAATGGAGTTCGTTTCTCTGACAAGGTTTTTTTTTTGCCCCTAGTTTACCTTATTGGTTTAAGCTTACACACACATACATTTAAACACATATGACTTGGAATGATTAGCTTCTGTTTAAAAAAATTCATAACACTTTAATGAGTCATGTAGATAGCCACCCAAAGGGAAAAGAGATGATTCATTTTCCCAGCAATGAGCATTCCTCTGTTTCTTGGATTCCCACCACCTCCCTCCACTGCCCCATGAGCTAAAGCAAGGGCAGTATTCTTCACCTTTTATTCACTTAGACGACAAAGTTTGTATATCTTGCATGTGGTTATATTACAGTTTCGGTGCGATGTGGTCCCAAAGGGACAGGCCCAGGGGACAGAATGGGCTCTCTGCATGCAGATTATATCTGTGCATAAAACCCAGGAACATTCTTAGGTCAAAGTTATCACCAGTGGTCTGGCCAGATGATTGAAAATGGCATAAGCAAGAATTTATAGGTTTAAAAAGCCACTCAAAATGACATAAAAGGAGGTTGTCCACAGAGAAGCCATGTCACTCAGTTGACAAATAAGCCCGGGCAGTAATGGCAATGGGTTTTCCGTAGGCCTCATGGGCAGGGAGGGAGAAAGCTCCTGTGATGGTGGGAACAGTAAGAGAAACACAGCGTCTTCCCCGATCCCACTATTATATAAATGTAATATTTGTTAGACCAGCTCCCTCCCCTACCACCCCCCCAAGCAGTTCATAGACAATAAAACACCAGCAATCCCTGAAGAGTGGTAAAACGCTGACATGATTTAAGAAGGAAGACTCTGATAAGAAGATAAAAATCTAATAAACAGAGTCTAGAGAACCTTGGTGTGTCTCAGCTGCTTGCCAGTGTAAGCAAAACCCCTCCCAAGGAAAACAAAAGAAGCCTTAATCGCAAGGACATTCCACTCACAAACCATCTGAAGGAGAAAGTTAAGGCCGTGACCTCTGCAAGCTGCAGTTATGAGCATTCTGACAAGAAAATATTTGATTTGGTTCAAGAAGCAAAATCAGTCACTGGATTTTCAATATCTCTTTTCTTCAATACAAAAAAAAAAATAATGTATTTTGTATGTGATTGAGAGAGAGTCGCAAATACATGATAAATAGTTCTCCCACCCATGTAGCTTTTCTGTTTAACTTGGTCTTAATTTCTTCTTGAATTTTAATCAACTCCAGGAAAAGGTGGATTCACAGGACCATTGATTTCCCTTTTTTAATTAACATAAGGCTGCTGAAGGCTAATCTCAAGTTTCACACATGAATCTGCAAATATGTAAAGACATACATTCTCTACAACAGCCGGAATGAGCCTCTACAAAGCTGAGAGTGTATTGTTGAAGATTTAGGAAGTACTCAAGTTTATTCGTGTCTTTGAAATCTAGAACAGAAGAATCTATAGAAAAATGCTTAAATTTTACATAGGTTCTGTGGCTAACAAAATGACAACAACATCAACAACAGAGTATAAGGTGGCTGAATTTGTGACCAATTTTGTTGCAACATTCATTAAATAAATGTAATAAGAAATATTTATGTAACTTTCACTTATGCATTTCACATTTAAGGAGGCTCAGTAGCATTTTAAAAAACAGGAGACTACAGTTGTAAAGATAATGAAGGGCCTTTCCTAGGCACTTTTAAGAACTTCAGTGCTATGGACACCAGTCCTTTATCACGATTAGTTTAATTTTAAAATCCATGGCTTTCCTTTTCTCTGATCCAGATGAGAACTGCATTAAAATAGACCAGACACAAATCGTTTAATTTTTCAAACTTTCCTTTTGTCTCCCCAAGAGGATAAAAGGGGCAGAGGTATAGATTGGTAAGATCTGAAAAACGATAGGAAGAGAGAAATAAGAATAGGCAGTGTAGACACAAGAGTAATATCTTAGGATGGAATGAACTGAGCTGTGAGTAATGAAAGAAAGGCTAAACAGCAAGTTGAGTTCCTTTACACTCTTCTGGGCAGGTAGTCAGGGAGCCAGACTGTGTCAAAGAGCCTGTCCTGATGATTATGCTAACACCCTTAGGACTCAGGAGTTCTTCATAGCACTTTGATGATCTAATGTGGGACAAAGAGGAGAGGGGAGGGGAGGAGGCAGTGATTGGAGGCCCACTTTGGATACAGAGGAGGTGAGATTGTGGTTTACAATTATTCCCTGTTGCATATGCCTAGAACCTGGATGGTGGTAAATTTCTTTGGGGGTGCAATTACATTTAGAATTTTAGTTCTCTATCAGACCCTTCCAAGAGAAAACTGTGATGTTAGCAAGCTCACACAGTAATTGGTTCTTTGAGAACCAGTACTAAGGTCTTCAAAAGGGCAAACATATTTAAAGCAGGTAAGTGCGTGCATGTATGTATGTGTGTGTGTTACTGTTACCACGAACATTTCAAGCTAAAGTAGAGATTCAACAATCATGCAATTAATCTGATGAGGTTAGCTAAGAATCAGTTTCTTTTGGGCATTTGGAATATTTAATCACATTAATCTAGAGGCTTCTAGGCGGTTGAATTGTGTCTGGTCTATTTTAATGCAGTTCTCATCTGGATCAGAGAAAAGGAAAGCCATGGATTTTAAAATTAAACTAATCGTGATAAAGGACTGGTGTCTGTAGCACTGAAGTTCTTAAAAGTGCCTAGGAAAGGCCCTTCATTATCTTTACAACTGTAGTCTCCTCTTTTTTAAAATGCTACTGAGCCTCTTTAAGGGTGAAATGCATAAGTGAAAATTACATAAATATCTCTTATAACATTTATTTAACGAATGTTTCAACAGAATTGGTCAGAAATTCAGCCACCTTATAGTCTGTTGTTGATATTGTTGTCATTTTAAGTCAACCACCACTTTATTTGGTAACATACTGACATAGCCAATAGGGTCCGGACTTGAATACCATGCCCTCAGTAAGCATGAAACAGAAAGTCAAAATCACCTACCATAAACTTGTTAGCAAAATCTACAATAAGTGGCAGAATTCTTGCCTGCCATGCCAGAGACCTGGGTTCGATTCCTGGAGCCTGCCCATGGCAAAATAAAAATAAAAAATAAAAAATAAAAAACACAATAAGATTTAATATTGACATAATTAAATTGAATGCTTATATCAGAAACGTATTAATGTGCTTGATTTTATTCAGATTTAGATGTCATATTCTTGGGTATGCCTGACCTAATGTTGTTCCCTTGGGTAACATCATTGAATTTAAAGAACTCTGTAACCATGACTATGCTGCATGAATGGCCTATTGTATTTAGAAAGTGAATCAACATGTGGACCTTGGAGCCAGACAGCCTGGGCTCAAATCTTGGCTCCACCAAATACTTAAGCAAATTACTTAACCTCTGAGAGACTCACTTTCCCCATTTCTAAAGTGGATAATAATAATACTTATCTCCAAGGGAAGTTATTAGGAGTATATGATTTAGTTTATATGAAGTATGTAAAGAAGTTAGCTATTAATAATAGATGGAAATAATTATTAGTTATTTAATAACTAATAATAGTTGCCATTGTTTTTAATTGTAAAAGTTATATGTACATTTTAACATTTTGTAAAATGCAGAAATGCATTTGAAAATTCTTTAAATTGGTCTTCATCTAACAGTTACTGTCTTCCCTAGTTGTTGCTCTCTATGTATGTTTAGTTTACATAGTTTGATTTATAGAATATATATAATTTATTTATTTTATTCTCTTTCTCATTAAATAGGCTTTGAATACACATTTGAAGACATAATATTCTGTAGTATAGATGTAAATAAAGTTCAATTAACCAATTTCTTTGGATATTTGGACACTTAACCAAAGAATACTATCATAAATAACAGTGCAATGAACATCTTTGTATATGATCTCACAAAGATCTTGTGAGATCTTTTTTCCTATCTTTTTTGAGTGATTAAAAGTAAATGGTGTATTAGTATGTGGGGAAGGCCAAAATAAAAGAAGATGGTAATTAAATGGTTTTGAATTTAAGAGCAGTATCAAAGCAGAAATTGAACTTCTTGAGATTTCCATTCAAACTTGAAAGGACTGAGGTGTTTATCTCTTTGTCCTAATCTTTCTCACAAAAACCAAACGTCTAGATTTACTGAAGTTCATTGAAAAACTAGGGTTAGAAAGAGTTTTGCTTATTTTGTACATGAGAGCTTAATTTCAAAAAATATAAATGGCTTGAAAAGTAAGATTTGTGTTCATTTCAAAACTCTATTAAGAACACCTAGAAGCCTTTGCAGAAAGTGGGCCCCGCAAATAAACTTGTTGGCTGTTATGGCACTTAACGGCATTTTCTACCATGTTTTATAATGAGGTCTGGGCTGAAATGGTTTCCATGCTGTTCAATGTCATCAAGCACCATGGATCATAAGTGATTCTACCATCTCCATTTGTGATTTGGAGTACTTATGACATTTAAATCAGCTGGAAGATTTCAAACTTTTCAACCCAAGACTTCTAGAAAGAAAAACTTCCAGTACATTGTTTGATTTCTCAAACTGGGTGACTCTCATTGTGATTTACGAAGACTGAAAATTAAGCAATTTGGACCACTAAGAATTAGTTCCAATTCCAAAAAAAAAACAGATTTCTAACATTCATTTTCACGTATGAGTCCCTTCTTATAAAGTGTGTTTGGTATTCTAAGTATACTTTGAGTCTTTCCCGCTTCAAGTGGTAAGGATTTTTTCTTCAAAATAATAAAATAGAAAAATGACTGTTTTTCAGAGAAAGGTAAAGAATAAAATCTCAAATATTTTTAGGGAGACAATGTGAAAAAAATGCTGTAGTATATATGAAAATAAAATATAGAAATAGAAAGCTTGGCTGATTATCTAATTCTCTAAATTTAAACCCAAGTATAGTTTATAACCATAATGTGTTTTATTATCATTTTAAAGTGATACTATGACTACTTGATGATCGTTGAATATCAGGAAATTATTAGAAAAGGGGGATTTACCAAATGGGTCAGAAGAAGTAAGCATTTTTCAAACATCATTCAAAAAGTCCTATATGTTTATTATTCACCTCTCTAGAGCAGTGACAGACAAGATACAGGTATTTTTCTATTTTATTTCAAAATAAATTATTGCTCGTGATGATGTGAAAAATTACCTAAAAATAATTTCTCTTTGATTCCACCTCCCATGTTTCATTTCTTTAAGGTGATCAAAGTTAATCATTTTCTCATTCATTTGTTTGTACTGTGTCAAACATAAGTAAACAGGTACATATGTTATATATATGAAAGCATAAAGTTTATATTTTGTTTATATTGCATTTAAATTCACGTATAATTACTTATATTTAGCTATATAAAAATTATAAAATAGACAAATATGTCATATAATTATTTTTCAATTTGCTTTTAAATTGTCGTTATGTTAAAAACATCTTTGTCAATATTTACAGGTTTAGTTTTTTTTGTTAATATTTTATTTCTAGGAGAAAGGGGACTTCACTTGATTTTCCATTTTGCTATGACAACTTGTTGAAAAATAATAATTTCGGTGAAATAATTTAAGGGAAATTTGATTTCAAAGATGCATTCAATAATTGTCTGTGTTGTATTAATGTCACTATCTTAATTGTGTTCTACATGTGTAAACAAAAGTTTACCCGAAGATTTGTAACCAAAGATTACCTGCCAGTGCTGTCTATGTTTACACTTGTCTATTTTGCTTTGGCGAAAGTCAGAATCAAAGCAATTGTATTGGCTGCAGAGAATTTCTAGAAGCAAATACTTTTAAGCCTGTGCAAGACAAATTCTCAGGAAATCAATTTGGACAATTTGGACAGAATCTGAGAGAAAGATGGGTAGTCTCAGTTATGTACACCGCTTCCAAGGAGAGCAGCCAGAATGCATTTCTCAGTTTGCTGTCCAAATGATATGTGGCCTGTGGAGCGGAAGAAATGGGCTCGAAGGTAATGGTCCTTATTTAAGTGAAAGCTCAAACCCCTTACCCCTTTTGCTGGAATCTCCTTATTTTTTCCTTTTACCCTATCCTCCTGGAACATAAGCCTTCTCTAACTGCATCCTGATCCCACCATCTAACACCAATTAGAGCAAGCCTCTTGGCAGGAAACGTAACCTGATGACTTGTTGCCATGTTGCCCTTCAGAAGTGGTAAGACTTTTGTGGTTAGGGGTAAAACAAAATAATCAAAACTCCCTTCTCTCCTTGTCTTCCTCACAGTCTCAAAGCACTACTCTGTTAAAATTTGTTTTTGCCGATAATCAGTGAGAAGGCGTAGGCCTTGATATAAAGATAGGGAATGAGACAAAATTCTTCTGTCCAAAGAAAAATAGAGGGGGAAGGCAGAAATCACATGATTTAAAAATAAATCTAAAGAAAGAACATATTTCTACCCAGGTAAATAATCAGATCAACCCATAACACCTCTGCTGCCAAAGGCATTTTCCCAAATTCCCCAGCTCCGTAATAAGCCTTTACATCAGAACCCTACGGGAAAGAGGTTTGCATTAATGGTCTTTCCTTCCAAGTGGTACATTTAGAATGCCATAAGCCAAGTCATTCCTGTGCCTCCTTCTCCCTTCCCCCACTCCCTAAATGTATATTCTTAGCTGAGGAAGATGTCCAGAGCCAGTTAGTGTGCACAAATCATCTCCTGGCTGAAGTTTTTGGTGGCAGCCAAGAGAGGAGAAGGGAAAAAAAATTAGAAAAATTTCAATTTCAGGACCATTATTATTTTCATTAATCATAAGAGGCGCTGTCACCCCTGTCCTTATTCTTTAGAAGGAGATCTATTATACGGTCCATTTAGTCCAAGCCATATTACCTCATATGTTTTCCTGGCTGACCAAATAAGACTTAAGAGATAAAACAATTTACTGTTCATTATGATCCGTGTCACTGGAATCAATCTATTAACCTACATTAACTGGATATGTGACGGTATCTCACATACACGCTTCCTCAGTTTAAAGGAAAGGCGAGAGGATAGGGAGGGGGCAGAGAGAGTGAGAGAAAAGGAGAGGAAAGGAAATCAGGGCCCATAAAGTGCAGCAGACGTATAATTTGCCAAGCGAATACAACTTCATTTTCCAGTGCCCACTGCTGCGCCCTCCATATCTTCATGCAGCCCCTGACCTGTAAAGAAGTCTAACAAATTGGCTTCTATTGTGGAGCCAAAAGGTGCCATCAAAGAAGGGACGGTTCGCTGGTCCTAAAGTATGATGGGAAATCTCAGGCTGGAATAAAGAGCTGCAGTTTTATGAAGTTAACCCATTAAGGTGAAAAGCAGGCAGGAAGCTTGAGCTGGTGGGGTAGCAAAATTGGGAAAAGAGATTCCTCCAGCCCTTTCCTTCAAAACAAGGGAAGGCAGCACTAGGGGAAGAAGGAACCACACAAACTTAAAATAAAAATAATCATCACTTTCTTATTTTATGCAATAAAATTACCCCTGCTGTGTCACCAGACAGCCCCTCTGTTTCATTCTCTCTTCATGTACAATGGATCTAAAGCATCTAAAGGAAAGAAAGAGAACCCATGGGTGGTCCTCATGATGTACCTTGCACAGAAAATAACTTAAGAGCAGTACTGGAGAGGGAAAGGTGGCATGTCCCCAGAATGTCATTCCAGCATCCCATTTATCTGGCATCTGTGGCTGCTTGTTAAGAGCTCATCTGGCCATTGGTTCATGTGTTTTAAATTTCCCTCTGAGATTCCCTGGATAGTTCCAGTCTAGAGACACATCCCCCATACTTAGTGCATTAATTCAGTCTACTCAAGCTGCCAAGGCATCGAGCTTTGTTAACTCACAGCCAGAGCAGGTTGTGCCCAGTGTGGACTAGCCAATAGCTGTTTCCATTTGGGATGCTGGCTGTACTCATGCTCATTTCATAGGTGATTTGGCCCGCCAATTAATTATAGGACTCTGAAGGGCAGAAATACAAAATTTTGTTCTTTATTCAAACTTCTGGGTCCTAGGATAGAGTAAAAATACTTATTACATAATTGGATGCTCCCAACCTTAGAATATAACTGATTTGGGAAAACTTCCATGGGTGTGGGGCTGTGGGTGAGGGATGGGCAATGGGGATACGTTTTTTGGCAGCTGTGCATGAGGCATTGTTTACTGATACATCTATTCTGAAGAACAGGAAATGAAAGCCAGGTGGCATTATTGACAAGCCATGGCATTCCTAACTAGTGAAAGTCCAGAGTCCCACAGACATTTCTCAGAAACAAGAGGAATGTTAAAGAGATGAAGAGGTATCATATATACTGGAGACACCCTCACACCTCCTCATGGGTTTTCATGCGTGTATCTGAGCCAAGCAGGTAAAGTCATATTCCTTTGGGTCTTTGTCAACAGAACTGTTTTATAAGGACCATGAGGAGGCATATGTAAGCCCCTCCTTCTATCTACAGAAGTACCAAGAAAAAAAAAGCCAAGCAAAGCTAAGAAGCAGCATCTTCATAGCTGTCATTTCTCTACAATGTCATTGAGATGATAAGCTGTTTTGAACTCTATTTCAATGTAAACAAAACTTCTTATTTTCAACTTGTAAGTCACTTTAAATATTCTATATCAGATTTCCTTGCTATCTAAGTGCTTTTCTTCATTCTCTGTCATTCTATGAAAGTGGGGAATATTTCTTTTAGGCTCTATACTCACAGAACCTGAGAGAGCACAAGCATTCCTCAAGTGTTTGTGGAATGAGGAGGAATTATCAAGTATTACCAGAAATGAATGGAAGGAGAGGTAGGAACTATTTAAGTGTCCTGACAAGAACTCTTTCTCAGGGCTTGACTTGATTCTGATGGCCATCTCCATCTAGGTTATGATTAGGAGCTATTTTCATGGAATTTATCTCTTATTTTTGGCTTCTAGTATCTTTCCCTCAAGGTCAGTATATAATAAAGGAGAAGAACCATACTCCTTGCTCTGTAGATGGTATGCTTCAATGGGAGGGTGAAAATTAAGGCATTAGGGCCACTCCAGTTGTTGTGTCCCTAAGAGAGGAACCCATAGGAATGAAAGCATTTTAAATGATTTCAGCCCTTTCTTTCTATGGACTTGTTATGTTTTACAAAAGCAAATTTAGCAAAATAAGTTAAATGTATTCTTTCATTTAACAGATTCTCATTGAGTGCCTACCTTATGACAGACATTGTTTCAGCCTCTAGGGTTACAGTAGTGAATATGACAGTCTCTTCCTTCTCAGAGTTTGAGTTCGGGTGGGGAAAGGGACACAATAGCAAATGAGTAAGTATCTTGTAAGCCATATGGTGATGAGAACAATAGAGAAACATAAAGCAGGATGTGCCAGTTCGAATCTTGTGGACCCCAGAAAAGCCACATTCTTTAATCCTTATTCAATATTGCTGGGTGGGAGGTTTTTGATTATCTAGTGAGATGGGACCCACCCAATTGTGGGTGGTAGCTTTTGATTAAATGTTTTCCATGGAGATGTGTCTCCAAGCATTCAAGGTAGTATAGCTTACTGGCACCCTTTAAGAGGGAACCATTTTAGAAAGAGAAACGAGATCCCACACAGCCAGAGACCTTTGGAGATGACGAAGGAAAACACCCCCAGGGGAGCTTCATGAAACAAGAAGCCTGGAGAGAAAGCTAGCTGATGTCACTATGTTCTCATGTTCTCCATGTGCCTTCCCAGTTAAGAGAGAAACCCTGAGCATCATCAGCCTTCTTCAACCAAGGTATCTTTCCCTTGGATACCTTACATTGGACATTTCTATAGACTTGCTTTAATTTGGACATTTTCATGGCCTTAGAACATGTAAACTTTCAACTTAATAAATTCCTCTTTTTAAAAGCTATTATATTTCTGGTATATTGCATTCTGGCAGCTTGTAAACTAGAACACAGGGTGAGGAGGATATGGAGAGTTGTTATGTAAGGAGAGAGGCACTACATATATTGATTTGTGTTCCAGATAGCTATTGCTGTACAATAAAATACCCTAAAACCTGTTGACCTACACAGACATTCATTATTATTTCTCATGAGTCTGTAGCTTGGTTGGGCTGAACAGGACGATTCTTAGTTGAGGTCTTTACACAGTTGCAGTTCTATGACAACCCAGGCTGGAGTCATTTGAAGACTTGCAAGAACTGGACATTCAAGGTGGTTTCACCCTTCTTGCTGCTGGCCTCTCACTGGGAGACTGAATAGCTAGAGTCTGGTCAGGCATCGCTGTCTCCTGGTGGACTCTCCACATGGTTACACTGAACTTCCTGACATCACGGTGGGCTAAGATAACCATGCTGGCTTTCTGCTAGAGCAAGTCTTCCAAGAAATCCAGATGAAAGTTGCAAGGTTTCTTATAACCTAGCTTTGTAAGTCACGAAGTATCACTTCTGTCACAATCTTTGGGTCAAATGCAGGTCACAAGGCCTCCTTAAATTAAAAAAGAGAAGAATATACATAGTATGAATAAGAAGAAAATATGGCTAATTAAGGAGCCATTTTGGAGATCAGCTGCTACAGTTGAAAAAGAGATAATCTCACTGATAAAGTGATATTTTAGCAGAGTTCTGAGGTAGGTAAGGGAGAAAGCCATGTGGTTACCTGGAAGAAGCTATTTTCTTGCAGGAAGCTATTTCCTCATAGGGTGAACAGCAAGTTCTAAACTGTGAGGCAGGAATAACCGAACTGTGTTAAAGGAAAAGAAAGAAGCCTGTTTGGAGTAAAGTGAGAATAATGGAAAAGTTTACAAAATAAGCCAGAAACAGTGTGAGGAGCCAGATAATATATGGGTTTAAAGGTCCTTGCAAGGAGTTTGGATTTTCTTTTGAGCTGTATGAGAAGCCAATGTCTGATTTGGAGGAGAATGATATGAACCTACTTCTATTTTAAAGTCTTACCCTGGATGGCTATACTGAGTAAGGGCTGTAGGGGGCAGAGACAAGGGCAGGAAACAAATTATTGCAATCACCCCAAGCAATGGAAAATGGAAGCTTTGATGAGGTTGGTTGCAGCAGTAAGAAAGAGATTACAATTAAATCTTGAAGGAAGAGCCAATAATATTCCTGATGGATTATCTGGGGTCTATGACAGAATAAAAGGAATTAAAGATGGTGGCATTAATTTTTTTTCATGGAGTTGCCATTTATTAAAATGAGGAAGACTTTGTGAGATACAGTTTAGTGGTGTGGCCCTCTGGAGTTTGGTTTTGTTGATGATCAGTTTGAGATGACTAGCAGATGACCAAGTAGAAATAAAAAGCAGATACTTGGGTATAAAGTTTGTAATTAAGAGGAAATTACCAGCTAAAGATACATATTTGGAGCCATCATTTTATTATTTCATTTGTTGTGATCTAGAGTTAGTGTAGATAAAGAGAAAATATTTGGTCACTATAATTACCAGTAAAGTAGAAGGAAGACTAGGAGGGAACAAAATCCTGGAAGCCAAGTGAAGAGAGGGTTTCTAGGAGGAAATGATCAATTTGTCATATCAGGTCAAGTAAGTTGAGGACGGTGAACTGATTTTTGGATTAGCAATGTGCAAGTCATTGGTAATTTTGACAGAAGTTGTAGTGGGTGATGGAAACCTGATTATATTGCATTCAAGTGGGAATAGTACGGACATAATTGTAAAGAGTGTGCAAAGACCTCTCTTGCTGGATATTCTGCAGTAAAGGGGAACAGAAAAACTGGGTTAAAATGATGGTAGAGGTTGTTGTTCCTGAGTGAAGCAGAGTAGACTACCCTCACATGTTATCAGCTTGTTGATTCTGTGGAACTGATGAGATAGATGAAGGCTGGGGAAGTAAGAAACCTACTGTGCCTGTTTGAAAGGATTTAGGTACCCTAGAAACTCCATGCCTTAATCTTAATCCAATCTTGTGGGGCAACCATTTCTTTTGATCCCTATTCAATAATGTAGGTTGGAATCATTTGATCAGATTATCTCCATGGAGATGTAACACACCCAATTGTGGGTATAATTTCTTGATTAGATGGAGATTTGACTCCACCCATTCCAGGTGGGTCTTGGTTAGTTTACTGCAATCCTAAAAAGAGGAAACATTTTGATGAGATCCATGAGAGATACGGGAGAGCCACGAGAACCATGAGAGCTGATGCAGCCAGAGACCTTTGGAGATGATGAAGGAAAACATGTCTGAGGGAGCTTCATGAAGCGAGAAGCCTGGAGAGAAAGCTAGCAGATGTTGCCATGTTCACCATGTGCTTTTCCAGTTGAGAGAGAAACCCTGAACTTCATAGGCCTTTCTTGACTGAATGCAGCCTCTCGTTGGTGCCTTAATTTGGATATTTTTATAGACTTGCTTTGATTTAGACATTTTCACAGTCTTAGAACTGTAAACTTGCAACTTATTAAATTCCCCTTTTAAAAGCCATTCCATTTCTGGTATATTACATTTTAGCAGCTAACAAACTAGAACACCTACTCTTTGGCTTTCTCTGCTTCCCTTTGAATGATGACTGTGCTATATTGAATAGTGCCCTTCCCCTATTCATGTCCATTCAGAGCTTCAGAATATGATCTTATTTGAAAATAGAACTTTCATGATGAGATTAGTTAATTTGAGGCCATAATTCATATAAGAGGAGAGGACATACATAGACACAGATACATTGAGAAGGAGCTCACATAAATATGAAGGAAGAGTTAGATAATGCAGGCATATCACAGAGTTATTTCAGGTTCAGTTCCAGACTACAGCAGTAAAGTGAGTTACACAAAATTTTTGGTTTCCCAGTGCATATCAAAGATATATTTATACTATACCCTAGTCTATTGAGTATGCAATAGCAGGATGTCTAAGAAAACAATCTACATACCTTAATTTAAAAATGTTTTATTGCCAAAAATGCCAACCATCATCTAAGCCATCAGTGGGTCATATTTTTTTTGCTGGTAGAAGGTCTTGCCTCGATATTAATGGCTGCTGATTGGTCAGGGTGGTGGTTGCTGACAGTAGGGTGGCTGTGGCAATTTCTTAAAATTAAGACAACCATGAAGTTTGCTGCTTTGATTGACTCTTCCTTTCTTGAAAGATTTCTCCATAGCATGCAATGCTGTTTGATAAAATTTTACCCACAGTTGAATTTCTTTCTAAATTTGAATTAATCCTCTTAAACTTTGGTGCTATTTTATCCATTAAATTTATGTAATATTCTAAATCCTTTGTTGCCATTTCATCAATGTTCACAGCATCTTCACCAAGAGTAGTTTCCATCTCAAGAAACCATGCGCTTTGCTCAACCATAAGAAGCAACTCTTCATCTGTTTAAGTTTTATCATGAGATTGCAGCGATTCAGTCACATCTTCAGGCTCCACTTCTAATTCTCAATCTCTTGCTAATTCCATAACATTCATGTTTCCTCCTTCACCGAAGTCTTAAAACACCTCAATGTCATCCACGAGGGTTGGAATCATCTTCTTCTAATCTTCTGTTAATATTGTTATTTTGACATCCTCTCATGAATCACGAATGTTCTTAATGGTGTCTAGAATGGGGAGACCTTTCTACAAGTTTTCAATTTCCTTTGTCCAGATACAGCAGAAGAATAACTATCTATGTCAGCTAAAGCCTTACAAAATTTATTTCTTATAATAAGATCTAAAATTCAGAATTACTCCTTGATCTATGGTCTACAGAATCGATGTTGTTTTAGCAAGTGGGAAAATAGCATTCATCTTATTGTACATTTCTATCAGAGTCCTTGATGAGCAGGTGAATTGCCAATAAGTAGTAATATTTTGAAAGGAATATTTTCTTCTGAGCAGAAGGTCTCAATAGTGGGCTTAAAATATTCAGTAAATCTTATTGTAAACAGGCATGTAATCCAGATTTGCTGTTCCATTCACAGAGTACAGATAGAGTAGATTCAACATAATTCTAAAGGGCCCTTAGAATTTTTTGAATGGTAAATGAGTACTGGCTTCAATTTAAAGTCACCAGCCATATTGGCCCCCAGAAAGAAAGTCAGCTTGTCCTTTGAAGCTTTGAAGCCATACATTGACTTCTACTCTTTAGCTACGAAAGTCTTTGATGCACCTTCTTCTAATATATAGCTGCTTAATCTACATAGAAAATCTATTGTTTAGTGTAGCCACCTTCATCAATTATATTAGCTAGGTCTTGTGGATAACTCGCTGCAGCTTCTACATTAGTACTTGCTGCTTTATGCTGCACTCTTATGTTATGGAGACAGTATATTTCCTTAAACCTCATCAACAAACCTCTGGTAGTTTCAAACTTTTCTTCTGAAGCCTCCTCATCTCTCTTAGTCTTCTTAGAATTGAAGAGAGTTAGGCCTTGCTCCAGATTAGGCTTTGGTTTAAGGGAATGCTGTGGTTGATTTGATTTTCTATCCAGATCAGTAAAACTTTCTCCATATCAGCTATAAGCCTGTTTCATTTTCTTATCATCATGTGTTCACTGGAGTAGCAACTTAATCTCCTTCAAAAACTTTTCTTTTGCAGTCACAACTTGGATATTTGATACAAGAGGTCTAGCTTTTTGCCTTTCTCAGCTTTCAACATATGTTCCTCACTAAACTTAATCATTTCTAGATTTTGATTTAAAGTGAGAGACATACAACTCTTCCTTTCACTTGAACGCTTAAAGGCCATTGTGGCGTTATTAACTGGCCTAATTTCAATATTGTTATGTCTCAGGGAATAGGGAGGCCTGAGTAGAGGGAGACAGATGGGGAAGGGCTGGTCTGTAGAGTAGTCAGGAAACACACCACATTTATTGATTGATTAAGTTCCTCCTCATATATGGATGTGGTTCATGGTGCTCCAAAGTCATTACAATGGCCATATCAAAGATCACTGATCACAGATCACCATCACAGATATAATAATAATGAAAACCAAAATGAGATACAGAGACACCAAACCAAGCAAGCACATGCTATTGGAAAAATGGCACTGATCGAATTGTTCGATGCTGAGTTCCCACAATCCTTCAATATGTAGACAGTGCAATATCTGCAAAGAACCATAAATCACAATGTGATAAAATGAGGTATGACTGCATGTGCAAAGATTTTAGATGGACCTTTCAATAATTTTCCTGTTTCATAGCTAAGAAAATATTTATTCTTATTTGAAGACTTGAACAACAACTTAATTTGAGGTATCATGGCATAACTAGGTGAAAGCAAAATGGGGATCCAGAAGGCCAGGTTGTCAGCTTTACATTCATCAAAACTTATCTTCAGAAAGTTGTTTAACTTGTCTTGGCCTTAAATGTCTCATCTGTAAAATGATCTCAAACAGAACTCAATAGCAATACCCTAGGGATAAGGGGGGGAATGGTCCATTGACTCCCCCTGTTTCATCCAGAGAAGCATGGTTTTATTCTGCTTCACATATTGGATTTCTGTGTAAGATTTTGTTTTAAGACAGCATTTTGCTATTACAAAAAAAAAACCTGAAACTCCACTTGGATAGAGGAATTCTAAGTCCTGAGTAAATTGAAGAAGAGAAAAATGTGCATCAAAATATGCATGAGGACTTAATTCATATTTACAAGGAGGAGCAATGGGTAAAGTTTCTCCTAAGATCCCCAAGGCTGCCTTGCCCCCACTCATGGGCTTCTCTTTTCACTCTTGCTTGTTTCTCATTGACAGGGGAGAGAAATTGGAGGCAACAAGTTTGGTTAGTGGGAAGGTAGAAGAGAAGAAAACAATATATGGGTGTAATTTAGACCAAAGCTTCATTTTTGGAAGCTGGGAAAACTGCACTCTGGAGGCTTTCAAATAGTGTGTCTTCTAGGTGGAGACTGGAATTTGCCTTTCTGATGAGGGCACACTTTAGTAAAACCTTTTAGTTAACCTTTGTTCCTTCAGGGAGCATCAGTACTTCACAATGAGAGGTCAAGCACATTGGTCAGTAAAACCACGCCCAAGCAGAAGTCCAGTGAATCACCACTCCCAGTAATAGCTGTGGTGCCTAGAGAGTGGTGTCCTACCTCCCACACCCCCAGGATTTTAGATGTTTGTAATTGTCCTGTCAAGTCTCAGTGGAGGTGGAATATTAGGGAAAGCAGCATGCATGACTTCCCAGATGCCAAAGAAGCATGGATGCCTCAGGGACTCTGGTTTCAAAAGGGTCATCAGTAGAGCATAAGCTAGTGAGTGAAGGGGTTTTCATGTTTGTAGTTGTATCCTTAGCCCTAGTAGGCACTCAGGGAATATTGCCTTTCTGTCTGCCTGAGAGAAGCAGGAAGAGTGGAGGCACTCTGAAGAGAGCAGAGTAGACTGCAAGGGCGCAGTGAGGCAGTTACATGGGAGCCTATGAAAAGAGCTGGGACACAAATGGAAGGCAGTTAAAGTCCAAAAATTACACAGTGGGACTGTTGCAATAAAAGATTGGGCACAAAAGGGAATGCACATTATTCTGTAGGCACAGGCTGATGGGGCTAATGATACATCCATGACAAGAGGCCTCCCAAATAAAGATTCAATCCTGGATGCAAAGCTAGAGAAAGGTCCATCCAACAGAACTTTGCCAAATGGACAATTTAATTGCTCTTGGATTCTAGCTCTACACAGCACATTCTTAACACACATCCCCTGTCAGAAGGGAAGAAATAAGAAAAAGAGAAAAATATGAAAATCAAAGTAAGAGTCTCTTAGATATGGGCTGTGATAATGCAAGTAGAATTTAAAGAATCACATAAAAAACCAACATGATCTCTGAACTTTAGAAAATACAGTTTTGTTAAAATAATGGTTGCAAATAGAGAAAGCAAAAAAGAATGCTTTCTGGCTCCTTTTCTGAATTGTAGTTTAAAGATAAACAAAATAATGTTATCAAATTAGCATTTATGTGTTTCCTATATGAGTAGATTTGGCTGTTTTAACAGATGTAGACTTTACCTGCCTTAGCTGGTAGCAAACACAGAATATTGAGTTGACAGGAGAGACTGAGGAGAAAATGCAAAAGATGAAATGCTTTGGCTCCCAGAAAAGTAAAAATAATCAAGACAGATTTTCTATTCTAGTCTTGAAGTAAGGGGAAAACCTTTAGAAGTGATATTTTACTAGTTCATATCCCTCATGGTCTGAGGGTTTTTCTTTGTATTCTATCAACGTTTGTCTGGAGTTAAAGTCAACCCATTTCTTCCAATGATGTCTTTTATGGATGGAGAAAATAATTCTTCCTCTTGCTTCTCTTCTCCCTGCTCTTTTTCCTGTTCCTTGACCTCACTAAAATACTCAAAGACAATAATTAGATAATAATATGGTTGTCTATAAGGAAAAAAGGGAGGTCACCATATATTCTTAGTCCAATAGCTGGCAAGTAGTAATCACTGAATATAAGGGTATTGTTATTTTTGCAATTGTTTTGTCATTGTTGTTCTTTTTCATGGCTCTCTCCTCCTAGTCCAAAGTATAGATCAGCACTGCCCAGCAGAACTTTGTGTGATCATGTCCTCATGCACCGTCCCACATGGTAGCCACTAGCCAATTGTGGCTATTCAGTGGCTGAAATGTGGCTAGTGTAATTGAGGAACTAAAATCTTAATTATATTCAATTTAAATTAATTTAAATATAAATAGCCACAGGAAAGTACAGATCTAGACTCATTGGTCTGGGATAGGGGCTTGGGTATCCTTATTTTTTAAGCCTGTAATTCTAGAACTTGCATCAAAACAACCTGGAAGCCATGTTAAGACAGATTGTTGGACCCCATCAATAGAATTTCTGAATGAGTTGGTCTGGTTTAAGGCTGGAGAACTTGCATTTTTAACAGGTTTCTGGGTGATGCTGATGTTGCTGGCCCTGGGACCTCATTTAGGGAGCTCCTAGTGTAAGGCCTCTATGGTTCTAAACTCTGGGACCACATAGAAATCACGTGGGAAGCTTTATAAAAACACTGATGCCCAGGCTATGCCCCCCACCAATTACACCAGAGTTTCTAAAGCCACAGGGCTTCCATTTCACCACCAAGAACTTGATGAAAGTCTTGTATTAGAGTGCATACTGGATTAGGTTAGTACACCTGCAACTGTAATGTGCATATGTATCACCCAGAGATCTTGAGAAAAAGCAGATACTAATTCAGTAGGTCTGGGTTGGGGCCCAAGATTCAGCATTTCTACCTAACTCTCAGGTTGTGCTGATGCTCCTGGTCCAAGGACCATACCTTGGCTGGCAGAGTGTGCTGACTGGAAGCTGTATGTACTTCAGAAAAGCATGTTTTTAAATCTAATTCATTCCTGTGGGTAGGGTCTGTAAGTAGGGTCTATCAGTGAAGTTACTTCAGCAAAGGTGTGGCTTAGCCCAGTCAGGTTGGGTCTTAATCTTATTACTAGAGTTCTTTACAAGCAGAATGAAATTCAGAGAAGAAGCAAGAAGCTGAACATTAACAGAACCAGAAAGTGAAGAGAGAGACCAGTAGACTGCCATGTGTCTTGCCAGGTGAGATGCTAAAGTCCAAGAATGTCACAGTCTTGAGGAGGAAGTATCATCTTTTGATGCCTTGATTTGGACTTTCTTTTAGCTACAAAACTGTGAGGAAATAAATTCCCATCGTTTAATGTGGTCCAGCTCATGGCATTTGTTTGAACAGCCTAGGAAACTAGAACACAGGGATTAGATGATCCCTGAGGTTGATTCTAATCTTAAAATTCTGTGACTCTAGAGCCAGGCAGGCTATCTGAACCCTGGTGTACCCACAAGAGCCCTATGCTGCCAGAGAGGACTATGAGAGTACCACAGAGAATGGCAGGACTGATATGACCAGGAAAGCAAGGAGGAAAAAAAAGCGGTCCGGTCAAGGCAACTGGGTGCTCCCCGTGAATTGAATCCTCCCCAGTTGTGATTTATGTAGGCAAGCTCCTTCTTCAGGGAGGATGAGGGCAGGTAGAATCAAACTTACTGCTATCAAAATCTTACAAGGCTCCAGGTCGGGTTCCAAGTCTATGAAACAGCCCCACCTGTTGTCATTCACGGAAGAAGGAAGCCAGTGACCAGACTCTTCAGTGGTGAAACAGGACAGCTCCGTGCTCAGAATTGTCAAGCTGTGCAGTGTTGAGATCCTTATTAAGAAAGAAAGGCAAACGTTGAAGGCTCTATTACATGATTGGCTAACAACCAAGGGGCACAACAGTACTTGTAATGTCAAATAAAAAGAACGCTTAATGTTTCTTTTTCTCATTTGGGGTCAAAGGTGAGTTACAATTGAGCCTTCCCACTGAAGCACTTAGATAAAATCCTGAGGTAAAAAGGAAAAGAGAATGTGCCACCCCCCCACCCCCACCCCAGGAAGAGGCCAAGAAAGACGGGAAAACCTTCTCAGTCGGTCTTCGGGTGTTTCTTCAGGGGAGGGGATGAGAGCAAAGAAAAAAAAAAACCCTCATCAAAATTATTTCTTTGCAAGGCTCTTATTTTCTTTCCAAAGTGCTTGCCACTGATGCTCTAAAATCAGATCATCAAACAGAAAGAAAAATGTTTATTTCTCTACAATTGTAGTCTGTTACTGTGATTAGATGTATAGTAAATAGTGATGCCTGTCTCGTGGCCCATACAACTTTTTTTTCTTCTACCTAAAGGAGAAGAAAAAGAAATAAAAATATTAAGTCATCCAAAGTAAAGTGCCTCTTCTGAATCCAAGTATGCATCATCTAGACTGCCCAGGAGATGCTATAAACAGGCACTCAACAGTGATTCAGAGAAACCAGGAGGAATCTTACTCACCAAATGGGTTTGCTTACAAATCTTATAATCCACCCTCTTCTTTCTCATCAATAGGGCTGATATTTTAATGATTCAGGATGTAAATATAGGTGCCAAGAAGAGGGGAAAAAAACCCACTGGATTGCAGGATATTTTAAACGCAGAACTTTAGTAGATTCTCCTGCAACCTTGTTTTCTGCTGTTTGGAATTTCAGACGAGAACATTTCTCTCTTGTCTCAAGTAGAAATGACTCTATTTATTCGTTTTCAGAGCCCCCCAAGGGCCCTGTCCTGAAACAAAGTGAATAATGATGCTTTGTTTTTCATAGCACCTTTTCCCTGAGAAGTTTAGAATGCTTTAGAAAACTGATCTCATAAATCTTCAAAATGGCCTTGAAAGGCAGAAAACAATGGTCTCACCCCCATTATGCAGGTGAAGAAACTGAGGTATACTGAGGGAAGGGGATGATTTGCTGGGGCTCTTAATTATGAAGCCTAACAACGACACACCTTATCTTTCCCAGAGCAGACCCCTGAGTGTGTGCTTGCCTTCTCATTAAGGTGTCATAAGTGCCAATAGTCACATACAGAAGGTGCTAATCTGGAGACTTGCCAGAAAATGTCTTTACTCTTTTTTAATACATTATGGTAACTACTGTTAAATTATCTAAATAGTGATCCAATGATTAAAATGCTATTAAACAGTGCATATGGATGTGTATGTGTGTATCTGGCTGCGTATGTATAACTAGCATTGTTTCAAGTTCTGGAACTTACTTACACACAATTTTTAATGTGTTTTGGAATGACAAGAACCTGCTCAAGTGTGTTGGCCTTGATACTGAACTTTGAAACTACCTAGTACAGCTGTCAGCAAATCCACAGCTACACAGTGATGAAATTGAGAGCTTGGTGAATAATCAGTAATCTCCGTCCTTGCTTTCCTCCAATTCTAACTCCTGCAGCATTTAAATATACCCTGGAAAGAGATGTGAGGTTCAGAGAAATAGGAGCTATTATCAATAGAATCATGGACATATTCTCTGACATTAGACCTCTTCTTTGGTGCCAGGCTTTTAAATAGTACAGAATTTAACACTTGGACTTATATTTCTTATGGTTAGACTGTGTAAAGTTAAAGGAAGCTCAGTTCACAGGACCACCTTCATATTTGACACTAATTGCAAGTCAGGGAGTTCCACGACTACCCTTACCTGTGATAGTTTGCCAGAAGGATTTTCAGAATTCACTGAAAGTAGGTGTACTCACAGTTATTATTTATTATAGCTAAAGGATACAGGTTAAAATCAGGCAAGGGTACAGGTGCATAGGACAAAGCCCAGGAACATGCCAAATCTAAAGCTTCCATTGTCCACTCTGCATGGAACCATAGACACTTTTACTTTCCCAGCATCAATGTGTGACAATAGGCACAGAATATTGCCAACTAGAGATACTCAACTGAGCCTTGGTGTCCAGAGCGGTTATTGGGGATCAATCACATAAATTCAGCTAGTTTTGAACTGACTCCGGTCCCCAGACAGTCCAAAGGTCGAGCTGATGCCATGGAACTCAAGACCCTCATCCTAAATCACATTGTTGATGTGACCCCAAATCCCCACCATAAATCACATTGTAACTATCTAGCTTGGCCCAGAGCCCCAACCCACCTTAAATCTCACTGTTGGTGTGGATCTGGGCAAACAAAGACTCAAATCAGGCATGGTATTCCAAAGACCTAGAGATAACCTCCAAGGAGCTAAGGGCAAAGGACACACCTCTTTTTGGGTAAGATAAATTTTTTACTCTGGGTACTCAAAGCTCAGAGATTGTCTTGCATATTAAATTAAGTGATAAACATGGCACACCATGAATCATGAATCAACATGCTCAGGCCCTTGAGTAATTGAATCAAAGAGATTCTTCTTACTGTTGTGGGGAGAAGTGTCAAGTCCCTGGTGACTTACTTGATGGGAGACAAACAGCTTATGATGCCTCAAGCTAGAGACGCTACAGATCATTAGAAAGACTTGGAAAGAAGGTGTCGTATGAACAGTGGTGAATTCAACTGGTATAGATTTCTCAGACAACTGAACATTTAGAGCTTCATCTTTTCTCCCATGCCCAGTACTAAAACTATCAGTCAGAAGAAGCCTACTCAATCAGCCAAAAATTTGTAATTCTTTCTTGCTTCTATTTTTCTCTTTTGTCCCATCGGATACTTTCTAATCAATGTCAACCTTACTTTTACAAAGACTATTAAGGTTAAATCCCTGCCCAATACAAAAGAGAACTCCTGCTCATTCCCTTCCCCTTGTTTGATGGTCCCTAAACTCCAGTGAACTCTTCTACTGTGAGAGCCTGCTGCTTCGTAAAGAAACCTACTCCAACCAAAACTGCTAGAAATTCTTTCTCATTTTGAAATTCCCTTCCAGTCAATTCCATTCGTTTGTAGCCATTTGGTCTTCTCAAGCAATAGAAGTCTCTTTTCTCTTCCAAGTATGTGAGCATAGCCATATTACCCTCCTGTCCCTTCTCTTAGAATGTTTCAACTGTCATCCTTCTACTACTTTTTCTTGCATCAGTTCTATGCTATGTTAAGCATTAATATAAGGAAGATAAAGGACAGCCTCTTTTAATTAAATATAACTTTAACCTAGCAACTTGGACTCACACACTCTTCCTCAGGATGATCAGAGAGGAATAGCATGGCTATTGGAAAAGGGCACCTAAGCTCTTTACAGCTGAGCAAGATGAAAGGAATATTTTTAGCAAGGTTGGGGCTAGAGATGGCTCAGCCTTGAAAATATTCATAACTGAAGCTGAATTTAAACAACACTGCAGAATAAAACATTTGGGGGAAAATAGATAATTACATCTATAACAATTACCCTGGCTATGAAGCAAAATTAGCATAGTCCTTTCTAATTTAAATGTGCCGAAAGTGTCTGAGCATGACAGCAGAAAATTACAAGGTTTATGACACAGGCTTTGGTTAAAGTGGTGGCAATTGGATTATTGTAGCTTTTTTTTTCTGCTGATAGCAATGATTATAAAGTTACATATAAATATTAACTGTTTAATGCTAGGAGAGATTTTACTTTGCTTACAAGTACATAGTCATTGTATATTTGAGGTGGGTTTTGTTTGTTTAGTTTGTATTTAGTATAATTTGGTTTAGTTTAGGCTCGATTCCTTTTTAGTGTCAGATCCTTCCTTCCTTCCTTCTTTCCTTCCTTCCTTCCTTCCTTCCTTCCTTCCTTCCTTCCTTCCTTCCTTCCTTCCTTCCTTTCTTCCTTCCTTCCTTTTTCTTTCCCTCCTTCCGTCCCCTCTTTCCTTTATTCCCTGATTTCTTCTTTCCTTTTTTCCTTTCTCCCCTTTGCTCCCTGCCTCCTACCTTCCTTCATGCATTTTCTTTTTTCTACCCTTGGGTCAAAGAGGAAAATGCAGAAGTCTTGGAGATGAGACTACCCTAGAACAACTTTTTCAACCCTGTCCACTTTGCCGTGGCAGGGAGCTTATTGCAGGGTCTCAATTTCCAATTGCACTTCCAATCAAAAGTTCTTTAAGGTGTATGAACCTCTTAGGTTTGTTCTGAGAAGTTCTACAGCATGCTTTCTTAAATGTTTCGTCTAACTATGACTATTTCATTGTTTGGCATTTTCTTGTATCTGTTCACATTACTCTATTTTTTAAGTGGAAAGGTTTATCTGACCAATTCTTTGTGCATTATCTCCTCCCTCTCTCCTCTGCCCCACCGCACCCCACTCCTGCAACTAAACACACAAAAATTTACCAAATCTTATTTCACCATTTAATGAGAAATGACTATTTTCTACATAGAGAAAGCCAGAAAATAGGTTCATGTTAAAGAAAAAAAAAAGTAATGGTTAGGTGAGCTACATAAATTAATTAATAACTGACTGAACTCAGGATTTCTCAATCTTGACATGATTCATATTTTGGACCAGATCATTATTTGCTGTAGAGGATGGCCTATGTACTATAAGACATTTAGTAGCACGTTTGGCCTTTACTCACGGGGGGACAATAGCACCACCCAACTCAACCATGACAACCAAAATGTCTGAAGATATTGTTAGATGCCCCCTTGGGGAGTGGGTATTTGTGCAAAATCAGGCCCAGGTGAGAACCACTGATTTAACCCAGTCCGATAAAGGTTTTGAATTGTGGAGAAAAGAAAGAACACACTAGTCTCTGTATTATTAGTTGGTCAGTTTCAGCTCTCCAACTACTGGCAATAAAATTTACAATCATCTGATTCAGTTAGGGAACAAAACAGTTTTGAGCTACTAGTAATAGAGATAGGAATTAAAGGCAATTTAAATCAGATGGGCCCTTTTTTTTTATTATGTTGAAGAAGTCTGAAATTAGGAACGTCCTTGGGGGTACAGGGGCTCTATGGATCTTTGAGAGCCCTGTCTCCGTTTGTCTTTCTTGTTTGTCATCCCTAGAGCCTGGCTTTCATAATGAAGCTCCCAGATATCTGGTGAAGTACCAGACTCTTATTTAATTTCTAAACTGAGAACAAGAGCAAGGACTGTAGGGCACAAAAGAGAAATGGGGACTTTCTGAGAAGTGCCCGAACTAACTGAAAGGAAGGCTAAAAAATGTACTTTCCAGGTGAAATATTTTTTAATAGTTCCCGGCATATTGCGTTCCCAGTATTAATACAAAGCAAAAAAGGCGAGTGTATATTGTATTCACAAGTAGTAGAATCTCTCATTCATTTATTTAACTTTTCATTCAGGGAAATACTTCTTAATCATCTACTTTGTGCTAGATATGCTGTTAGGTACTGGAGGTAAGAAAATAAAGAATCAACTTTGTCCTCTAGAAGCAGTCTCTAGGAATAGGCAGGTATGTGTGATTAATTAAAAATTAACGAATAACTTTCTTCTGTTTATAAATGCTACAAAAACAGGAGGGATGTGCTGAGTCTCTTGAAATCTAGGTGGATGTTTCTGTTTCTTCAGTACTTACCATGCTTTGGCATGCAGTCTGTGTTCTATAAATCTTTGGGGACAGATGAATTGTTGGGTCTGGGGCCCATTTGGCTATAAGACACTTATGTAAATTAATCCTCATGTGCATTTATGAAATCAAAGTAATAGCATAGCTATACAAGTCAAAATCAGTCGATTTCTATTGTGTTTTAGTTTCACAGATTGCTATTCAAAGCCCTACTTTTCAAAATATGCCATCTAAGGTAAAGACTTGCAGAAATTCTTTTATCGTATTCAATGAATTCAACTCCAATGCTCCAGTTTGCACTGGTGCTCACATACTAGTATTTATTAAATTCTTTCTGCAGTAAATTAATGTGGGTTTTGTTCAACAACTTTACCACGTGGAAGTTTCAAAAACTGAATAGAGGCCAACTGTTTCCCTAGAAACTTATTTTGTATTATCTGCTTTAGCATTTATATCCATTTTCCCATATATATAAGCTCTCTGTAGCAGGTGAAAAATCTGAAGTTTTTTTGGAGGAGTCTAGAGATCAGTGCAATGGGGATTGAACAATTTTTCAACCATATTAACCTCAAATGTTACTCTGATTTGTGCAGCACCTATGCTAACCCACACTTATACACAAACTCATCCAGAGACACATAATAAGAGACTATAAAAAATATCCCCATTATTATCTAGTATCAAGCAGTCAATTCAGAAAATAATAATTGAAATATGTTTATACTAGAAGATACCTTCAATTACCTTAAACTATATTTCTCCATGGTTTTATTTTTCTATGAGAGAGTAATGAGCAAGCCCAGCAATTTCCTTTTTCTCATGTGAACTTAAACTGGTCAGCTTTCTTATATGTAGTTTTGTTTTTTCACGCTATTCAAATGTCATTAAAATAAATGTCTTAAATATTATGTTTCCTTACATTATAGTCATTATGTAGTTTTAATATCTCACTTTAAATTGGCAAAATACTCATCAAAATAATAATTTAAAAAAAAACAGTCACATATACTTCAGCGCCAAAAGAATCTGTACTAAAAGAACAAATATATCTGCTACTGTTTAGAGTCAGAGATGACTTTGTCTTATGGACACTAAAATTTATTCATATTCGACCATTTTTCAGAATTAACAACCAACCTGAAAATATTTAGCATATCACATGTTCAGTTCATCAAAAATACATACTTAGTAATTAAGGAAATGCAGCAATTGGAAACAAAATCATTTTTAATGAAATGAGAAATAATTGGTTGAAATCGGGCATTAGAAGTATATACACTCATAAATGAATAAAATCTTGAAATAAATATTCAAATCAAACAAATCTAATATGCATCTACCTGCACTGTTTAGATAATTGAACAAATTCACTTGAATATTTTGTTATGTTATTTGTGTTACCTGAAGGGTATCTTGGCATTATTTAATCTGTACTATTGATATCAACTTGTGAAAGGGCAATCAGCCAATATTTAGCAGGCAATGTCCTAATGTAAATACATTTACTCGCTCTTTCTGACTTTTAGTTTTAAACCACATGGGTGTCAAAATCCATCTGTACATAGTAGAAGTGGATTATATTAGATGGAATGCTCATTTTTAGAGAAACACATTATTTGGGATTTGAATGAGTTTGTCAAAGAAGATATTTAAGATTTTTTAATTGATTTTTAAGAGCTTAGTCATCTTTCCTTCTTTGCATTCTCAAGATAGCTTTTCAACCCTTCATTTTTCTTTCAAGAACCTTAATAAGTTCTTTCATCGTGATTAAATTTGAGTATGTAAGTACTTAGAAAATACTGGAAAATTTTAAATTGCTATGATTTGAGTTTATAGTCAAGATATCAACCTAGGTTTTAAGAATAAACTTTAATATTTTATAACAGTTTTTGATTTACAGAGTTATTTCAAATATAATACAAAGAGTTTCTATGTAACCCACACTTAGTTTTTCCTATTTTTGAGAACCTAAATTAGTATAGTATATTGGTCACAATTAATAAACCAATATTGACACTTTATTATTAACTAATGCCCATAGTTTATTCAGATTTTCTTAGTTTTTACCTCCTGCCCTTTGCTGTTCCAGTATCCCATCCAGATTTTTTAGTCTATCTCCTTAGACTCCTTTTAGTTGTGGTAACTTCTCACATTTTCCTTGTTTTGACAGAATTGACAGTTTTGAGGAGAAGTAGTCAGGTATTTTGTAGAATGTTCCTCAATTGGGATTTGTCTGGCATTTCGTTTTTGTCTTTGATTTTTTTTCCTTATGATTAACTAGAGTTATGGGAGTTAGAGTGGAAGAGTGAGGACGTAAAGGATCATTGTCATCATTTCATGTCAAGGGTACATACTGTCAACAACATGAATTATCTTTGTTGATGTGGGCTTGACCAGTCGACTAAAGTAGTGTTTATCAAGTTCAATCACTATATAGTTACTCATTCTTCCCTCTTTCCATATTGTTGTCTTTGTAAGGAAGTCACTATGAATAGCCCACACATAGAGTTACGTCTCCTTTCTTTGAGGGCAGATTATCTATATAATAATTTGTAATTCATGTGCACAGGAGATTTGTCTCTTCTCACCATTTATTTATTTTTTCTATCATTTATTTCAGTCAGTTTGAGCTCATGCATATTTATTTTATTCTTTGGGGTATAGTCGACAGCACTTTATCTTGTTGCTCAAATTGTTGCTGCTTTGTCCATTGTGAGCTCTTTCCATTGGTATTCAAAGCCAAGATCTGGGCACTATATCCTGGGCTTTTTGTTTTGTTTTGTCTTGTTTTGTTTATAATACTAACTTCTATATTACCATCGGTACAATTCTTAAGGCAGTTTAACCATAGCATATAGTTTTAAAAGGAATTAGTTAGAGTTGATGATTGCTTTCTGCATGTTAGTGTTTGTTTCAAACCACTAAATTATGTAAAACTGTAGTGTATCCCCCAGAGAAAAGACTTCATTTTGCTTACCATTTGTATCTTATTTTTAAAAATATTTCCACTTTCACAAACACAAAGGGAGGAGTTGGGATAGGGGAAATTGAAACGCCACTGCATGGAAACAGCATAATGGAAGTAGGTTCAGATTAGCAGCAAGGCACGGATTTCCTCAAAATGTCTTCATTCATAGAACAAACTCTTCAGAAGATGAGTCTTCTTGTGTCTCATGTGGATTGCATTCTAGAGCAGGAAAATAACTACATTTAGGGAAATAACTACATTTTAATAAAGAAGTAGCACCACATAATTCTCCTAAGAAAACGTGCGCATTCATGCAAGAATCTATTAAATAATACATCCAACAAATACCCAAGTGCTTCCTAAAGACAATTTACAGAGAATTCAGGTGTGTGTACACATATGCCTGTACGTGTACGTACACACACATACATGCACGGTTTGAAAATTCGCAAGTCTGTGATCTTTGTTTCCTTTACTGTTCGTGTTGTCACTGATTTTTATGCCAGTGCTCACTGCGTTGTTTAGGGGCAGAAAAAGCTGTACATAAAAACAGATTATCTTTTCGAGTACTCCAGGGTTACTTTCATCCCCTCCCTTCTCTTTATGAAGAAAATGATAGGAAACATAAATGGGTGCCCTTAAAGAAGAGAATGCATGGAACGAAACAAGGAAGCTTTAAGAAACATGCAAAACACGATAGGCAGATCTCCAGCTTAGCGGGAGGGCTGGGGGTAAAATATGTGCTGTGTACCTGGGCCCGGTATATCTTCAGCACTTAAAAAAAAAAAAAAAAGATAAAAGTGGTCTTGAAAGTGAATGAAGTTGACTCTCAAAAAGTGGGTTTTAGGTGCTGAATATTTAATTCACTGATAAAAGGGACCTGATTTCCTGCACACGACTGCCATAAATAAAAAAAGCACATCTTAAAAGAGAAGCAATGAGCAGAAACTGACCTTTCTGTGAGCAAGCAGATGAGAGAAGGTATTTGGCTAATCCCAGCTGTCTCTGATTGGCCAGACAGCACTGTGTTGAAAATGTCTCCATCTGGGCTAATCTGCTCTCAGTTGGATGAGCTGAGGCCTTCAGAGTTAACCTGACATTTAACAATAATTACCCTTTCGAATGACCCCGGCCCAATCGCCTGCTCTCTTAGAAATCTCTTTTTTTTTGTGCGTGCTCCCAAACCCCTTGACTTTTGTGTTAGAGATAGGGAGGGAGAAAAAAAAAAAGATTGAGACGATATCACTTGTGTGTGTATGTGTAAAGACACAGAAGTGTGAGGTTTTGTGTGTATGTGTATACATAAATACTCATACAACACAAATGATAACTAGGGGTCTCCAATTGGCAAGGGGGGCTGAGTTAATGGCTTCAATTTATTGTCCTAAATTCTGCAGTTTATCAACATCCTGTGATATTGGGGGGGCGTGCAGAGGAATAATGTTGCCAATTAAAGTCGAACAGGATTTGTTTACTGGCTTTTTGTGAAAGTCAAAGTTCCAATCTGGGCTTGCTCAGGCACCTGAGTGTCCCTTATCAGACACCAGGAGAAATGGTGCATGAAAAGAGGTTCAGATAGAAAAACCAAGTTCAGGGGTCAGCGAGGCTAACTGTAGATGAAATGTGGCCATTTCTTTTTACCTGAGGCTGGCTTCATCTTTTCTTAGAAAGGTCATTGTGATAAAACAAAAACACATCTTGGAAAGAGAATCCATTCTGGGGTTTTATTTACTTAAAAAAAATAAAAATTAAAGGACTTTCCCAGGTTACAGTGGCATTTTTTCCAAGGCTTTTCTATCAGGGGGTCATCATAAGACAGAGCAGTTCCTAACACTAATATTTAGCAAGGAGCGTGCATAAGCTTGAGGATTTGAATTGCATAGCTACCCAGAGGCTCAGGTACTTGTCCTACCCTTGTCCAATGCGTGAGGCCTGCTTAGCTGGGCAGAAGTGGTCTGAAACCTCAGAAGCACAATTTATTTTTGTGATTTGTGGTATTTGCTGTCTTTCATCCACTTTAAAATAACAAAAGAATAAATAATTTGCTATATTTCTTCCCCTCTCCTCTATAACCAATCTAGATAAAGCTAATATGGAAACACATGTAGGCTAATACATCTGTGCAAAGGAAATATTTTAATAGTGATGATGTTGGAAATAAATGTATAATATTTCATATTTCTCTGTTTTCTTATGGGCTTGTAGTATGTGTCTGCCTTGGACATTGATGCCAGATTTCAAATCAATTCTTGCTTCCCTTTATGCGCCACATCAATTGTTTTTAATGATCCATGGTCCTTTCTGCTTACTGAAAAAAATATGATGAGAAGTGATGAAATACTGCAATAAATCATTGACCTAAATTTTACTTTTGTTTTTCTACAAGTGGAAAGCTGTATTTGTTGAATAGGAATGAGGAAAACTGAAGACATTTATCTCTGTTATCTTTGCATGGACCCAAATGGTATTGGATCTATGTGAGTGCACGTTGTTGAGTCCATCCTTAAAGCCCTTCAGTACTCAACATCACACCATGTTGGCTGGTTCCACACTTTATTGACATCTTCAGCTGATTCACTTAACACTCAGCAATTACAAGCCCCTACTATGTGCCAAGTGCTCTAATATTTGCTAGGCAAGCTAAGGTGAAAAAGAGAGACAAATTCTTTGACTTCATGAAGCCTACACTTTAATAAGAATGAGAGATGATGCCTAAAGTTGATTATAAATAAGGGAAAATTATCATATAGTAAATGCACTTTAGAAAATATACTAAAACACCCTATATATTCATTTAAATTGTTAACTAAGGTATTCCTGTAAAAATGTAATTTTTTTATGCCACAACTCTCACCTTCAAGTACTTATTCCACTAATGAGGAATCTGTTTATTAAATCCGGACAAGAAAACTGCATCAGTATTGTGACTAGCCAAGTAGAATTGATGGATATAATGAGGTCAAGATCTTGATTTTGCACCCCATGAGGCTAACTTTGAAGACTTCATCCCTACATGTAATCACCCACCCTTAAAATTATGTGTCAAAGCATATGCACCCTACTGGCTGTGGGAGCAATTCTTTCAGTATTCTGAGAACACGCAGACATAACATATGCAGGGTGGAGGAGCCATTAATAGTGTTTGCAAGATATACCTGGCTTTCTCTCCTGGACTCACAGTAGTAATGCCTTTTCTAGAACATAGTTTAAATGTGTCATGTGACTGGTATTGGCCAATGAGTGGTGAGTGGCGATAACTGATAACATTTTCATACTGGACCTTGTGATTGCCAACTCAGAGCCCAACTGTGCTTCTTTTGTCTCATCAACTATAACGGACAATGTTTTTGATGGTGGCTGTTTCATTTGCTATTGGCTCTGAGTAACTCCAATGAGCACAGCCTTGTGCAGACCCACTATGGACATGTAGCTTGAATTATAAAAATATGCCTTTACTATCTTAAGCCCCTGACATTCAGAAATTGTTTATTATGTGGCATTTGTGAAATTGAGTTTGCCTATCCCCCTGCAGCAGTTGACATGTTTGATGGAGGGGGATGTGACAGCACAGGAGGCACCTGATCAGTTAGGAGATTATTATGGCTGTGCAAGAGAAAAATAAGGGAGATAAAATGACAAGGAAGATGGGAAAAGGAGGTCAGATTTGATAGCTAATTAAGTGAAAAACAGATTCTACTTGGCAACAACTTTTCTGTGGAGACTAAAGGCAAAAGAAGACCCAGGGATGTCTGTGAGAAATCAATAGCTGTGACAATTAGAGAATTAGCAGGTATTGGGGAGCTAAGAAAAGGAAAGTATGTCTCGAAAAGTAGAATACCAAGGTACAAATTAGAAATATGGAACTGGAGGAATAATCAGGATTGTAGGCGTAAATCGTGCATTCAATCACACAAAGGCAACTGCTATAGAAAGAGGAGGACACAATGAAGTCACAATGTCAAGGTCACATATGCCCAAAAGTTTCCACCAAAAGAATGCACCAAAAGAAGGTGCATTCTGAGCAGCAGACTGAGCTCCAGGGAGGTGACCTATGATAAAATTCTGATGGGAAATTTAGTAAGACAGGGTGTAGTCAACATGCCCCACGATATGAGAAATCAGAGGATGTGCCATTGTCTCTTTTTATTTTTATTTGGTAAGAGTTTAAATACATTCTAAGGTGCATGAGGTATTTTGATAAATGTGGCCAATTCTAGGAGAAAATGAAGATATTGGCTTCTGAGCAGGTCGACTGAGGCGTTAGGAGGCTTGAAATGTTTTTTTTTTTTTCAATGTTGTTGTCTCCTGACTAATATTTGCAAGTATAAGGGATAAAAATAATAAAGAATGATTCATAGAAGACGTGCAGATTTTTGTGAGGATTGGGATTTGGGGAGGCAAGCGGACAGGTAGATTCTTCTCAGTCTTACCCTGTTTCATCTGTGTTAAGTATTACACGGCCACTTCTCAGTAGAAAGTATTTGCAGTTAGTTTTCACTGTCAGAAGCTCCATTGGTGGACCTGAATCACCAGTGTATTCAGTTAAAATCTGCCCCTTCAGTCCTTTACAAGATGTTGGGGAGAGCAAGTTCACAGCCTGGTCTAGTGCACTTTTCAGTTCTACACAGCTACCCTCCAGGGGTCTCAAGCCACTTGTTTATAATTTGGTTAATTTTTTCCTTGAGAGAATCCTCAGTCCTTTCCATTACTCTACTACCTATTTTCCAATCAAATTTGAAATGTGGCAGGTCTCCCAAAGCTTGAGTTCATCATGAAGGTAGCAAACTGGACAGGCAGAAGGTTACGTCAGGACTCCATTCTTAATATAATTAGACTCTAAGTCACCACAAGCAGACTGAAAGATTTTTCCTCCACATCTTTTCTCTTCTCTTCACAAAAAAAAAAAAGCCCTATATCCCTTTTTTTCCAGGGTAGGTCCTTAGAAACTTGGCAAGCCCTCTGTAAAGTACCCATTATCTTTTTGGAACTATTAACCAATAACTAGTCTCATAACATAAATGCTTTTGCATAATGCTACCTTAAAGTGGCTCTTTGGCTCAAGAACTTCATTATCTCAAAGTTTAACTAGAGAATAGTTTTAGTTGGTCGCAGGGGTGCTGGCAGATTTCACTGACTATATCATATCATTTGGATGATTTCCAAAAGATATCTGCCCTACTGCACTAGTCATCAAATTCCTCACTTTCTCATTAATAAAAAAGTACCTATGTTCATTATCTTCAAAACAGAGTATTTCTTCTTTAAAACATAACACTTTAAACAAATTTTGCCTTGTAAGATTAATGCTCAATGGAGAAAATTTGGAACAAGGAAAAAAGTCATTAAGTTACTACCATTCTTTTTCTCTTTCTAAAAATGGTAATCAGTAGTAATGCATAAATAGTATTAGCCTTTATGGGGAATTAAGTAAAAGCCAGAGTAGGAATTTTATGTGGATCATCCCATTTAATCCAAAATAACTCTTCTCTGTAGACATTTTTGTTTTTGTATATATATAAATGCGCGCACACATACGTATACATGAAAACTGCCTGGAGACATTATATATATATATATGTGTGTGTGTGTGTGTATATGTGTACACAAGTGCACATATACAGAGATTTAATAATTTGTTTAAGGCAAAATTTCTCAAACTTGGTACTATTGGCATTTTTGGCTAAATAACTCTTTGATGTGGTGAGCTTTCCTGTACAGTGCAGGATGTAAGCATCCCTAGCTCACTAGATGCCAGTAGCACCCCCTCTCCAGTTATGAAAATCAAAAGTGCCTCCAGGCCTTGTCAAGTGTTCCATAGGTGGTAAAATCACCCCTGGTTAAAAACCACTGATTTAAAATCATATGCCTAGTAAGTGATAAGGGCAGGAATGAAAGTATATTCTATCTCTCTTTATGGTTGTGATCTCATTACCTATATATTAAGTATTTTGTAGTTTTCATTTAAGGTGTGCTATAATTGGCCAAACCACCCCTCTTTTATTGAACATTCTTTTTTTTTTTGCTAATACGAATTATATTTTAATGATTACCTATACACTTAATTTTTTTTTCTATATTTATGATTTTCCTTAGGTTATGTTTCCCAATATGAAATTTCTGAGTTATAATGGATGATGATTTAGACTTTTGTTATGCATTGCCATATTGGCTGAGCCAACTTATATTCCAACCAGTTTTACATGGGAGTGTATTCTTTTTTCCCTACCCCACCATATTTATTTGAAGTTTGTAATAGGTGATCTTAAAGTTTTACAGCCTATAATCATCCAAAATGGTCCAAAAATACCTTTTGAGAAATAAAAGTACGTGCCACCATTAATGTCATCAATGTAACAAGTCTTAAGTAAATCACAACAATTAAATCCAGTCACATTAATCTAGTAATATTTGCTGGGTTCCTTACCCTTCTGAGTCCCATTGACCACTCTTGGTTTCCAAGGGGAAACTCTGGCAGTGAACAGTTTTGATTTCTGGACCATGCTTCTGAAATGAGTCATATCATCTGTATTGTGATAGAATCCATGTACTGTTGGTCCTTTCCAAGAACCAATGGGCTACATTTCATCCCTAAGAGTTAAACATCTACAAATCAACCCAGTAAAGAATAGTATAGAGAGCATATTTTATAAAGCACTTACAGGACTTGAGGTAAAGCTGATTTTTATATTATCTCATTTAATGCTCATGAAAAAGTATCGCTATTTGTATATTCGGGATGAAGACATCAGATTTTTTAAACACAAATTATTTTTCCAAGCTCACAAGCTAGAAAAGTGGCAAAACTGATATTTGAAACCAAATCTATCTTCTGGAGTACAACCAGTTTACTACACCTCAAGACATTTCCCCCACAAAGGCCTGTAGGCTTATAGTTACCTCAAAGACATTTCTCCAATCCCCCAACTCACTGGTTCTCAAAGTGTGGTTCCCAACCAGGAGCATTGGAAGTGCCTGGAAATTTGTTAGATGCTCAGATCAAAATCTCTGGAGATGGAGTCTTTTAAGTGTTTTAACAAGTCTTATAAATAAATCTCATGCCCACTGAAGTTTGAGAATGATTGCTCTCACATAAAGCTTTCCCCATTCCACCCCTCCACCACAAATAAGGGAAAGATGTATTTGTCATCCTCTGTATGAAATGTAAGGTTTACTGCTGCTATACCTGACTTTACAAAAATATGTAGTATATGTTTTAATTCTCCAATTTCCCTCTTTGCTCTTGCTCATCCTATTTGGGGCTTCACTGGTCATTATTGCACCTCTTTCTGTATTCCCCCTATTGTTAAGCCTGATTTCTACCAGACTTTCAGAAACAAAAACTGAGGAGGATGGTTTAATTTTTAGGGTTGAAAATTCTAATTCTGACATGTTCATTGACACATTTAATACCCCCATTGGAATTATAATCGGCAATCGAGGTAGTTTCCTTGGCAAGTTTTTCTACTGTGTTTTAGGACCCCAGGCTGCCCTGATAGCACTGGGGAACTGAAGTTTTGCTCCAGTTGACTACCTTTCCCAAACTGTATTGGAGTTTCCAAAAAGAGAGCTCTTCACACCATTGCATTTTCCACTTTCACAGTCAATTAGTAATGGCTAGTAATGCTGGGCAGGGCAGAGGAATTGGAGCACTGCCCTTGAGAAAATGCTGCAATGAGACATTGTCATAGAAACATATATCATCAAATGTAATAAGATAACAGAGGCATTTTTATTTAGGGTAAAGCATATGCTCAAAGGTATGAAAATCACTTAGATATTTATATCTTTCTCATGGACTTTAGCCACTAAGCTAATGAAAATGAAGTAATAAATAATAAGACCTGGAAATATTTGTGATTAGGAAACTAATTCATAATAGGTCATGAAGTCAGCATTCACAGCGTAATTCCACCCTTCTCGGACACTTCAAACAAGCTCTCCTAACCATTCATCACACAGCATCTAATGGTTCCTTGACAGGTCTGAAGTGTAGCCTTTCTTTCAGAATATTTTAGGGTGTTACTCATTCTTAGGGGCTACTTGGAGAACCCCTATAGACCAATAAACACTTCTTTCTACCTAATACCCAGCCACAATCCATAGAACAAAAACCTGTGGGTTAGTGAGTCATCTCTACTGTTCTATTTTCTCCATAGCCTAATAAAAGTCGTTAATTGGATCATGCTAGAATGCCCATCCGTAAACTGCAAAAGAAGAAACGGCCCCCTTTAAAGCTATGGAGCACGGAAAAAGCTTCCTATGATTTCTTTTCTAAAATGAATGCTTATCTATTCAGAGGAAATTTACCTGCATTCATTCCTTTGATCTATGCACCCCTCCCCTTGCTTTATTTTTTGAGTCACCCAGACCTTGTCTTTTCAGTAATGTCATAATCGGCAAGCTGAAAGCAAGGTTGCTGATAATTGTTCTTTATGTTGCGCTTTGTTTAGTATCTGATTCAATACATCTGTGTGGACACCATTTCATCACCTTCTTAGTAACAGAGGTGAAAAAAATCAATGGCAATCAGATTACCTTGTTAACAGAAAGGCCAAAGGGCCAGTGTGTTAAGTTCACAGTGTATCACCTTTCATTTAAAACATTTCAGCTTTTTTTTTATTATTTATCTTTATTATTATTTATAGCACCAAGCCCAGAGCGTTTGCCAACACGGACTGTGGCCTTGCATTTGTCTTCTGCAGAGCCAAGCATTTTGACCAGGCAGGGGACCTCGGGTGCAGGCCCAGTTAAAAGCACGTGAGGAGCCCACTGCTGCCATGTCTCACAAAGCACTTTGGACTGGTCCCAAAGGATGCTGACTGCAAGGCTGATCTTGTGATCTGAGTTGTTACATGATTTTGTATCTATAGTTGGGCTTGTTATTTACTGTTCGCCCTTAATAAGATCTCTGTAATAATCCACAGCACCAATGTGCTTATGTTATGTAAGAGGTATTATAATATGCCCAAAGAATAAAATCTCTCAACCTGGCACTTTCAGATAAAAGATCTGATATGGACAACACAGGCCAAAACAACAGGGAGAGGTGCAGGACAGTCGTGCATAGAGGGCTAGGTGATTACTGCAAGAGGAAGTGCTTTGAAGAACAGGTGATATGCCTGTTTGAAACTGTTCTGTACTCCAGAGAAACCATGTTTTTTAATCCTCATTAAACATTGCTGGGTGGGATCTTTTTTATTGTTTCCATGGAGATGTAACCTGCCTGATTGTGGATGGTAAATTTTGATTAGGTTTCCATGAAGATGTGTCTCCACCTATTCAAAGTGGGGTTGCTTCCTGGAGCCCTTTAAGAGGGAACCATTTTGGAAAGCGCCAATGGAGGACATACAGCCAGAGACCATTGGAGATACAGAAACGAAACTCCTCCAAAAGCTAGCAAACGTCACCATGTACCTTCCCAGCTGAGAGAGAAACCTGAATCTCATGATTGTTTTGTTTGAAGTAAAGGTATCTTTCCCTGGATGCCTTAGTTTGAATATTTTCATGGATTTAGAACTGTAAACTAGTAATTTAATACATTCCCCTTTTAAAAGCCATTCTGTTTCTGGTATATAATTTTCTGGCAGCTTTAGCAAACTAAAACAGGTGGATATTGAGGAGGTTTATGAAAATGGAGAATGATGTCATGTTATTGCAAATGTTATTGTTTGAGCTTAATGGATAATCCAACAATATTTTAGAAATGCAAAGGTGCTAAAAGAACTAAAACTTTAAGATGAATTGAAAGGAATCAGGTGAGAAGAGGTGATTTTAATTTCAGTGGGCTTAAAGAACACAAGTGAAGGAGTGTCATCACTGCTTATCTTGATTGTCACACAATTGGCCAAATGAACAATTGGCTGTACTTGAAGGACTTGTTAGTATTCACATTTTTATATGGGGCTTGTACTTGTGCCTGTTTCCTTGGGAGGTTCTGGGGTTCACAGTAACCCCTGGGAACATGTACTTGGGCTGAAACTCAGGAGATGAGGCCCTTCAGTATGCCAATGTGAGATGGCCCTAGAAGCTGGTATGGATGGGAGCTGATTCCATTTCTGAACCAAGTTTTTGGACATACACATTAAATCGAATAGATTATAACCTGAGGTCTTACTAAGTGTTCAGATTTCAGATCAAATTCAGTCAGTCATACCTACTGTTGTCACAGGTTGGCTGCTTTCAAAAAGTTATGAGATGTAGTTGGTTCATTCCACTGACTCTTAATAATGCTCCCAACAAAGTATGCACTGGAATCCCCCTTTCCACAAGAATGAACACAAGAATTGGAGGCTCAGACCATGTAGTAAGTGGTGAAATCAGGGTTTGATATGAGGTTCATTTGATTCAGAGGCTTCGGTTTGACCCATCATTGGTTCTCAAAGTATGGTCCATGGACAGCCAGCTTCAGCATCCCTGGGGAACTAGTGAGAAAGGCAAATTCTTAGGCCTCAACTGAGACTTGGGGAGGCTTTGCACAAGTATATTTACAAATGATTATCCTCATCTTTTCAAGGATCGAAGCTTCCCCTAACAGACTTCTAAGTCACCACAGACCTCAATCAGTATCTCAGGGGGTGGGATTCAAGAGACTGTATGTTAATAAGACCTCTACTGATTCTGATGCACTTTTAAGTTTAAGAACCAGGCACTGCATCAGGCTCCTCTGTAAGTTCTATTGTCCTCAGGGTCACTGTGGAATCCTGGTATGTAAGCTCAGTGGATAGACTGGTGCTGGGTCCTGGCACCATCTTGACACCAGGACAGCTGACCATGTGCTAATGCCACTGAGTCTCAAGCAAGTTGAATTCTTTAGGGGATTACTCTGCTATGTCATGTTTTTAAGCATACTTCTTTATTATCATGTACAGTGTTAATTCACATGTCGATCAGACTAACTGGGAGATACAGTCTAAGACAGGTGACCAATGATGTTTATCTCAGAGCACCAAAAAGCTCGAGTTTCTCAAAGATTGCTATGCCTGGGCCTACATTTTCAAATTTCTAAAGTGACCTTTTCTTTAATGGTTAAATTCCCAAAAGATTTTTGAACCAACTTATTTGGTATTTTAAATATAAGCCGTGCATTGACTGCTTAGGTCTCTACAAGTGTCTTAGATTAAAAGAAGACGTGACAGACAAATGAAATGTGTGATGGTAGACTAGATCTTCATCCCAATAAAGGACATTGAAATCCCTTTGCATTTCTTTTAATGATGCTCTAATTGTCCCATCTTTGTCCTCTTCAGGTAACACCCCAAGTCCTTTTGATGAATGTCCATAATCTGATAGTATCCTTGCTTTCTGCTAAACCAACTTCTTGCCTTGTTTTGTTGTATATATAATTATTTTCTCGTCTATCTTTGTTACCTATTGTATTTTGGCTTTCATAGCAGTTTAAATTTCATTTTTTCCAAGATTTTTACTGTTAGATATCTGTTCTAGAAGTAGACAAATATATTGTAAACCAACCATTCTTTTGAGGCATCATTTTGGCAACTTATACTTTGGCAACTTATATTTCAAAACTTTTATAAAATGTTCACACACCATTTCTATAGAATGGTATAAAGCATATATTGAGGCTCTAGCATAAGGAAATATCCATGAATTTGAATAAAATCTGTGTATAAAGCACAATGCTATCATTGTTAAAAGCCAAAAATAGTAATAAAAACAAAAACTGAAGCCTACAACCCTAACCACAACAAAATGGAATTAATTGACTATCATGCAGCTCTTTAAATATGGTAATTATAAAAACAAGTTAGCATCTTAAAAAAGTACTTATATATAATTAAATGTGACAGCACAATATGAAACTATATATATACTATGACTATAATTATAAAATACGTATGTCTATGATAAAAAGATTTCAGATAATCAATGCAAATGAATACGAATTATATTGGTGAGTTAATGGTACAATAAGATTTTTTTATTTATCAGAATTTCTGTAATGCTGTTCTATTATTTTTACAACTAAAAATATTTAAACCATTCAAAACGACCCTGGTATCAGATCAGTTGAAATATTTTATATTCTCTTTCTTGCAATATTTGTTCATTATTTCATTTCAAGCAATCCATGAATCTAAAAAAGAAAACAAAAATAAGTACTCTGAAGTCTTTAAGAAATGCTTTGCTTCTTTTCCAGATATCTCACTTTCAGTTCCTTTCTGCAGCTCCCTTGGGTCTCAGCATTTCATTCATCATATGGTAGTTACCCTTTTTGTATGTGAGTCTTATCCTGGTTCCATTTATATGGGAAAACTGTTGCTGAAAGCAAGTGCTATTATGGCTTCAGATGCTGTTCTATTGTCTTAATGCAATTGTACATTAGAGCCTGAATTAAAATAGAGCACATTTCTATTTTTCATTGATAATTCTTAAATAAATACAGATAGAGATAGATAACATAGAAAAATATAAAATCCATAGAAGCAATCAATCCTTATATCCACATGATCTTTTCAGTCAAACAGGTCTATGTCTCGAATCAATATCACACTAATTATAAAAATCTAGCATAAATTCCACATACTTTTGATTTTGCACTTCAAATATGGGATGGATATAGTGTTAATAAAAGTATGACCACTAAATTTTGGAAATCTATAGCTGATTGTGCCAGTTTGAAAGGATCATGTACTCCAGAAAAGCCATGTTTTAAGCCTGATTCAATCTGTGAAGGCAGCTGTTACTTTTACTCTTGATTCAACACTGTAGATTGGAATCATTTGATTAGATTATCTCTACAGGGATATGACATGCCCAATTGTGAGTGTGACTTCTGATTAGAAGGAGATGTGACTCTGCTCATTCCAGGTGGGTCTTGATTAGTTTACTGGATTCCTTTAAAGGAGGAAACATTTTGGAGAGTCAGAAATGACAGAAGCCTCAGAGCCAACAGAAACTTCACAGCAGAGCTGACATAGATGTGGACACATGGAGGACAGAGGTGGATGTTAGAAGGTGCTTGGAGCCCAGCAGACATTGCCATAAGATATTAAGCAAGCCAGAACCTGGAAAGAGCCAAGGGAAGTCAAGAGACGAAAGCCAGCCCTGGAGAAGCAAAGTGTGGAATCCCCACAGGAACAGAGGCAGAAAGCAACAGAGCCCAGAAGCAAGGGACAAGCAGACGCCAGCCACGTGACAACGCAGCTGACAGAGGTGCTCCTGACCCATTGGCCTTTCAAGAGTGAAGGTAAACTTTTGATGGTGTCTTAATTTGGGCACTTTCACTATCTTAGAACTGTAAACCTTTAACTTATTAAATTTCCCTGTATAAAAGCCATTCTATTTCTGATATAGTGCATTCTGGCAGCTTTCAAACTAACACACTGATGCTGTCAATCAAATCTTTCCAATCACAACTGTTGAAGTAATAGATAAATACTGGGTTCCTATAAACAAAACAAAGCAAAAAAGAGCTGGGCTTGAGACCTTTGGGTACTCATGTTGTTTTAATTGTCTTCGCTCCTCTGTTTTTTCATTGCTTTTTCTACAATCCCTACCCTCCCCCTCTACTTTCTCTCTTACTGATTTTACAGCTAAACCTTTTCTGAGAGTTTCCAGGCCTGGGGATAGGGAGGGCAATCCATAGGCTTTATATCACTTTATCTTACCTTCTGGATTCAACAAAATACTGACAACTAGTAGAGTGCACAAAGAGGTTGTTTAGTTTTTTGGAGTTTGCAAACCTGACATCTCCTACATGCTTGAATATTATGATGAGACACATCTGTCTTAAAATCCAAAGGTTTGTGCCTATTTTCATGTATTTGTAATAACTGCTTCCATTGATTAAGCAAAATGCAGAAAACTTATCAGAGATTTTATTTGTGTTGGCTCTTCCATATCTTTCTTATTTGTCTCTTCTCTGTGCTATGAAAACAGGCTGTACATATGCACTCCTCACAGAATTTTCCATTCTGTACTGAAGCAGATCACTGACATATGTCTCTGCCCCTCATTCTTCACTTAAGTTTCCTTGAAGGTTGGAATGATACTTTTTCAGGTGTCCAATTCCAGAACCCAACATGATTTACAGCTGATTTTAAGCATCTGAGGAATATGTATGCCAAGCCTTTTGAGAACCCAGTTGACTACATTGATTGGAAAAAGAAGTATTAGGTATGAATTAAAGATTGAGGTAAATGAGATGGCAAAATCTTTCAGACATTAATCCAAAGCAAATAAATAATTACTGAGGTTGTGTGAGAAGCATTTTAGAGATATATAATTAGGTAGAAGACAAGTCCTAGAGGAAGAGAAAATCAGGAGATTTTTGCCTAAATCCATACAGACTTCATCAACAGTTGTGAATGTAAGGATAAATATTCAAGAAAGATGAAAGAGACATTACCAAGGAAATATTAAAATACCACTGTGATATTGCTTCCATGTCAGTCACTTTCTTCTCTGGTGGCTTTGGTGGATATCAAATTCTAAGACTATTTTTTTGTCAACTTTTTTCTGTTTGTTTATTTGTTTATATTCCATTAGTATTTTCTTTATTGGAGAAGCTGTGGGTTTACAGAGCAGCCATGCATAGAATGCAGGATTCACAGGAACCACCTAACTTTTGTTGCAGTAGACCTGGACTAAATTCTAGAGGTCCTGTGAACTGGATGCAACTATGTGGTAAATAGATTTATTCTTCAGTGAGCAGAGTTTTTATAAGCAAAAATTCCATGTCAGTGATATGGATGACCTTTCCTAATGCCATATTTATCATACTAGTTTTGTGATGATCCAAATGATATCATTCTGACAAAATGAATTGGATATGCAACGTAGCAATTCTTACTAAAAATAATATATTATAATAGAGATTCATCAACATTTGATACTTCCTTTTTGTCTATTAATTTAAGGTATTTTAATGTCTATTTGTTAAAAATAAATAAATAAGTTAGATTTCCAGAAGAAAAAGAAAGTAAAGGAAAAGAAGGGAAAAAGATGAAATAATTGATTAAATACACCGAGATCTTCATTTTTCATTCATTGATGGATGTTTAAGTGTCTTTTAGTTTTAACTGAGTTTCAGGTTGAACCCCATGTAATTGCAAGGGCTTCGTCACCACAGACTCTCACGGTTGGAGTCATTTTAATTAATTAAGTGTTGCAGAGGTTAGTAATGATTTTAGGCCACAGAATGAAATTATTTCATAAAGTGGCAAGTTCCCTATGTGTTTCATCTTTCTTCATCTGGATTATAGCAGGAAGAAATTGAATTTTATCACTAGACTAAAAAGAGCCTTTATCCCTAGAATGGCTTCAAACATAAATCCAATGCCTTGTGTAAAAAAAGATGGAAAAGTAAATAAATAATCACATGTAAGCAAAAGTAATTCATTTCCAAACAAGAAGTTCTTGCAAGTTTCTGAAATGTAGTTACATTAAAAAAAAGGCATCACTACAAAGTCTCATATTTCTGAAAAGTTGATAAAATATTGAAGAAAAGCAGTTTTTAGCTGTATTAGTCACATCTAACGTACAATAACAAAATAATCAATAAATGCATGTTGGATTCCTTGGTGATATATGCCACTACACTAATTGTAGTAAAAAATATTAAGAAGACTATGGTCTTGCCCTCAGGTAGATTCTAATAGTATTAATTATTCAAGATGTGTACAAAAGAAACACTTAAAAATAAAGGCAGTGTGTAAAAATAAATAAATACATAAAGGCAATGTGTAATAAAACACACTGTGGGAGGGGGAGGATGAGAAAGAGATGAAGCAAATAAAATTATTCAGTGCTTACTCTATGACACACCCTGTGGTTATTTTTTCTCATTTAAAAAATAATAACAAAAATAATGTTCAATCTCTAAAATTGGAAAAACACATATGAGAATGCAGGAAATTAAAACACTTTGTGCTTTTACTAACTAAATTGAATTTAGCAACATTAAAATTTTAAGATGTGGCATTTCTTCCAGAATTTCCTATGATAATATATCTGTATATATCAATTGCAGTACATAAGCAACTTACCCTAATTTTCTCTTAATAGCATCATGAGCATTGGCACATGTCATTAAATAGTTTTTTTCTGTCATATAATCTTAAAAGCACTCCAGGGATACACCGTAATTTTACTTAACGAATCTGAAGTTATTTAATTCTAGGAATCTTTGATTTTAAAAGTTACTTTCCCAATTTATGCATCAAGGAAATGACTGTCTATAAGTAGTGCAAGTTGTTTAAATTATTGTCAGAATTATGAGCAGTGGCAACTCTTCACATGACTCAAAATTCCTTGAATATAGATTCTATATGCCAGACCTTTCTTGGGTAGCAAAATTCACATAGTAGAATCAATAGGTATTTATGATTGATCACATCATTTTAAATTGAGCACACACATACTCTTTGTGTACACACACAGGGAATAAAGGAAGAGGGGCTCTCTTAATTGACGTATTAATTTGCCAACTTTGTAAGTAATAAAAAAAAAAGTGGGAAACTGGAGCTAGGCAAGTAAGAAAGGATTTTACTGTGGAAGGTAAATTGGCTCAAACACATGGAAATTAAAAATATGACATTATGTTTGATGGGATTCCATAAAAGAGGTGAAGTCATTTAAGCCAGAAGAAAGAAGAGAGATAAGTTAATAGTATTTAAATAGGAACACTGTCATGAGTTGCGTTAGAAGGAAGGTAAGGGAGGATTTCTGTTTCTCACCAAGAGGGTAAACAGGGAAAGGAGTTACCCTTCTGAGTGAAACAACCAAACTGTCTTGCAGATGAACACAATGTTTTTTCATAACGTTGGGTGTCAGGCAGCGAGGAACAGGGATCTGTGAAATGCAGGAATCAAATGAGTCCTCTGATGACCTCAGTTTACTACATAGAGGAGATTCCAGGCTGTGGCACAGGAGGGATGTGCCAGGTTGAAACTGTTGTATACCCAGAAAAGCCATGTTCTTTAATCTTCTTTCAATATTGCTGGTTTTGATTGTTTCCATGGAGATGTAATCCATCCGGTTATGGGTGGGACCTTTCAATTAGGTGGTTTCCATGGAGATGTGTCTTCACCATTCAAGGTGGGGTTGCTTACTGAAGCCCTTTAAGAGGGAACCAACAAGATCAAACTGCTTCTAGATAATTTAACTGTTCCCCAGAACAGAGCCCAAGAATAGTTATAGGAATACAAAGTTACCCAAGACCCAATGAAGTAAAATTCACAATGTCTGGCACCTAATAACGCTTACCAGTATTCAAAGAAGCAAGGAAATATAAACCAGTATTGTGAGAAAATAAATCAATTCAAATAAATGCAGAAATGACTGAGATTTTAGAATTAGTGATGGAAATACTAAAACAAATACATTTGTATTATATATGTTCAAATGGTAACTGGAAATGAAAGGTATGAAAAAGACCCAAATTGATACTCTAAAGAATAAATTAAAATATATGCAATAAAGTATACCTTGGGTGAAATTAATAGCAGATTTAAGGTATAACAACAGAAAAACTCTAAAATGAAACAAAGAGAGGGAAAATATTTTTTAAAAAGTGAAAGGATCAGTGAATTGAACATTGAGCTGATCAAATGCTTAACTGACACATAATTAGAGTCCCTGAAGGAGATGAGAGAGATAGAAAAAATTTTGAATAAACAATAATGAACAATTTTCCAAGTTGGATGAAAATGGTAAAACCCCAGATCCAATATGGTCAACAAAGCCCACACATAAGAAACATGAACAAAACTGCACCAAGACAAATAATCATAATCAAATTTCTCAGTGCCAGTAATAAAAAGAAAAATTTAAAAGCAGCCAGAAAAAAAGATATTTTCTATACTGAGGAACAAAGATAAGATGATAGCAGAATTCCTTTGAAACAATGCAAGTAGGAAGCCAGTGGAACAATATCTCTAATGTACTGAAAAAGAAAAAAACAATCATGAATTCTATATACATAAAGCATATATCACAAAAAGGATGAAATAAAGACTTTCTGAGGCATATAAAAGCTGAAGAAATCCATCCCCAGCAAATATAAAATACATGAAATATGAAAGGATATCCTTTAGGTAGAAGAAAAAAAAACTAGTTGGAAATAAGGATCTTCACAAAGGGAAATTTTATGTGATAATATATATATTTATTTTTAATATATAAATATATATATTTTATAATATTTATAATATAAAATATTTTATAATACTTATAATATAAAATATATATATATAAAACCAGACTATTGCCTCTCCCCTCAAGAAAAAAGGAAAAAAAGAATCTACACAAGGGAATAAACAGCATCAAATATGGCAACTACATTAGTAAATATCTAAGTGTTTTTTTATTATTCATAATTCTTTAAAAGGTAACTGGCTGTTTAAACAATAATCATACAATATTGTAACTGACTGCTTAAACAAAGGATAACAATAAAATATTGTGGGGTTCATAACCAATGTGTAAGTAAAATACATTAGAATAATTGGATAAAGGGCTGGGAAGGTTTAAATGAAAGTATCTTATTATAAGGTTATTATACCATAAGTGAAGTTATATACCAGTTGTAGGTAGACTGCCATAAGTTAAGGATATTTACTGTGAACCTTAGAACAACCACTAAAATAGCAAAACAAAGATGACAATTAATCAGAGTTTGTGAGATATTGCTAAAGCATTTCTTAGGGATAAATTTATAGCTGTAAACACTTATATTAGAAAAAAAGAAGGATTTCCACAAACAGTGCTGGAATAATTGGATATCCATATGCAAATAAATAAAATTTGACCATATCTTGCACCATTAAAAATGAATGCAAAATGGATAATAGAACTAAATGTAATCCCTAAAACTATAAAACTTCTAGAGGAAAACATAGGTGAAATCTTTGTAACTTTGGGTGAGGAAAAGTTTTCTTACAAATGACACCAAAAACAAGGATCTGTTAAAAAATTAAAAGATAATTTTACTTCCTCATACTTAAGAAAGTGTACTCTTCAGAACACACTGTTATGAGGCTGAAAACCAGCCATAGACTGGAAGGAAAATACTTGCAAAGCAAAGGACTTGCATCCAAAATACATAAAGTATTTGAACAACTCTATACTAGGAGAGCAAGTGGTCCATTAAAAAAGAGCCAAAGATTTGGACAAATACTTAAAAGAAAGTATACAGATGGCAAATAAACATGTGAACAAATGTTTGACATCATTAGTCATTAGAGATATAAAATTAAAACCACAATACATGCCTTTTTAAGTGTTCAAAATCAAACAAAGAAACAAATTCTGATCATAAAAAGTTTTTGTGAGGATGTGATGGAAGTGGAACCCTCACAACGCTGCTGCAGGAAAAGTAATATGATGCAAGCACTTTGGAAAACCGTTTGGCATTTTCTTAAAAAGCTAAACATACGCCTACCATATGATGCAACCGTTTTACTCCTAGGTACGCAGGAGGAATAAAAGCATCTGCACCTCAAAATGTCTTCCATACAAATGATCATAGCATCTTAATCTGTAATAGCCAAAACCTGATGACAATCCAATTGTCTATCAATGTGTAATTGGATAAATACATTGTGGTTTATACATGCAATGGATTAGTGCTCAGTAATAAAGAAGGAATGAACTATTGATATACACAACTTCAATAAATCTCAAAGTAATTGTGATGAGAAAAAGGAGCACATATTGAATTACTTTATTTATGTAATCCCCACCCCCAAAGTACTAATTAACCTGTAGTGGCAGACAGCAAATCAGAGGTTGCTTGGGATGGGGTTGGGCACAGAGGAGCTGAAAGGAATAATTTCAAAGTGGTTTTAAGCAAACTTTTAGGGGTGATGGGTATATTTAGTCCCTTAATTGTGATGATGTGTACATATATCAAAGCATGTCAAAGTGTGTACTTTAACTATGTGACTTTATTGTATGTCAGTTACACCTGTTTATAAAAGGTGAATAAGGAGAGGTACATGGAGCAATAATTATATTTAGACACATGAAAAGAGAATCCAATACTTGATAATTGCCCAAAAACAAACAAACCAAATATATGAATAAGTTACAATCAATTGAAAGTTTTAAAAGATGGGGAAAAATGCATTGCTTTTGAGACATAGATGAATGATGACACATAGATAGAGAAATAGATGGATGATGGATAGATACATGATACATAGATATAGATAATATATCGATATAGATGATGATAGAAAGATATAGATATAGATATAAAGACAGAATATGCTTCTGGGAGACTGTATATTGAAGAGAGCTCACCTCAGCTAATTAGCTATCCCAGCAAACGCCATCACCATATAGGTCGGCCCCTCTTTTGCTAAGTGAGCAAAGCCAGGTAAAGAAACCAATACCCGGCTTAAGGCTGTGAGAACACCGCAAAGTCAATCCCGGAGACCAGCGCGTTATTTCCTCATCTGCGCTACAATTGGAAAGGCCTGGAGGTGACAGGGAATCCCTCTTCTCTCGGCCCCTTATGCCCAGAGCTCTGTCCTCTCAAAAGACACTTAACAGCGGACCCATATTTCTCATTTAACCCCATGTACAGGCTTAACCATGTCTACCCGGGATCGTAACATGAATTTGTTGAAAGTCCAGAACATTCTCAGCCCATGATGCAGCAACTCTGCCGGGAGATTTTAGTTCATTTTGTGGCACTTCTAGTGCTCTAACAAGATATCCAATAGCACTGAACTACTCATCGGACGATTTCCAGGAACAAAGCACTTTGCGGGTCTATTAGGAAGCGGTGGGGTCAATGGTTAATGCTGCTGGAGGTCCTGATTTGGGCCTTCAGGTTTTCCATTCTGGCCAGGCTCTAAGGGAAAGAATAAGGCTTTTAGTTTGGGAAAGAAGTATAAAGAAATAGTTATAAAATTTCATAAGGGGAAATTATTAAGCTCCCAAACTTTTATCACTACACATCACTCTTGGCTTTGAAAAACAAGACTTGAAATAATTATCTGATGCTTCTTTTTCAGAGCCAAAGCTGTAGAGCAGAGTAAAACCCTTAGAAAATTTAAACTGCCCAGTACCAAAGTCTCCCTCAAACAAGAAAGGAGAGCAGAGGTATGAGTTAATTATGGTTAATGTTAGTATTTTCGCCTGATTCATATATTTAAGATAAAAAGACTATCTGGGAGTTCAAGAAATTTTTTATGTTGTTGGAACATTTTCTCTCTCTGTTTCAGTGTCTCACTGTCTTTTAAACTATGTCTAAGATAGTCAATCTTAGAGGTAATCTAACAGAGAAAATGAGAGCCTAATGTGGAATTCAGGAGGATTTAGATGCACAATAAATAATTAAGATGATATTTGATTTTTAGCAAGTAGGATATGACTTACATTAAGCAAGAATTTGAGACTACCACATCATTTACATTTGTTCAATTCTTAAGTTAAAAGTATTGCAGAGGGGGTGCAAGGGAGTTCAGTGTACAATTCTCACCTGCCATGCAGGAGACGCGGGTTCTATTCCCGGCCCACGCACTTCCCAAACAAACAAACAAACGAAAAACCAACCACACCACAATCAACAAATGGTGCTGCAATAAGGGGATACTCACATGGAAAAAGAATGAAACGTGACCCCCATAATAAAGCATACAAAAAAAAAGAAGTAATGCAGAGAAAAGTATTTCTCTCTATTTAAAAAAAAAAGAAGAATTTTTTGGACACTCAGCATTTAAAGTGCATAAAGTCAGGATTGAGGAGATGTTTTTTCATATATAAACAAACTATGTACTTATCCAACTTAAATTTTGAAAAATCCTTCCACAGGATAGGATCTATGGGTCTTCAAATCATTGTCCATAAGAGGTTATGGCAACATGAGTCATTTTCTCAGGAAGTCTAGAAGCATTTGTGTTTATAATTACATGTTAAAATCTAGAAACATATCCCATATATATCCTTAACTCCATCTTAGTTAAAAAAAAAAGAGGAGGCACTCCAATTATCTATGATTTTATCTAAATCTCCTTGAATGTGTCATCATTCTCCATTCCATTAATATTGTCCCAAGAGTTCAAAACAACCAAGGTAGCCAGGTTTTTAATATAGAATCTATCTCATTTAATTCTCAAAACTCTGGGTGGTAAGTCATATTACTGTTCTCTTTTTACAGATAAATCTGAGGCATTGACATGGTGAGTACATTTCCCAGGGCTATGAAGCTAGTAAATGCTAAATTATGTCAGGAATTCAGACATGGATGATTTAATACCTTCTTATTTAACCACTACCGCATGTTTCAGGGATAATATCTCAGCACTAGATGTCTGAGATTTTAGGAAGAGGTCTGCATTGATCCTACATATCATATCATCATCATGATTTCATAAAACAAAGATCCTTGCTGTAAATTATTAAAAATGATTCAAGAATGTGTTTTACCATTAAATATATTAATTATTAGATATGAATCTCTCTGGACATTGAAAAAAACTCATCTGCACATCACCATCATCATAATTTTTAGAATTAATAGATGTATTTTGTTGAACACTATAGAAAGGACTTTAGGAGTTCTGCTTTGTCTTGGAATTTAAATTTGCTTGGAATTCAAATTTAAGCAGGATTTTAAATAGATTAAAATTTAAATGTAGCTAATATAACTATGTTGATGAGATTGACAGAGATGAGTAAAAATACATAGTGGGAAAATGTCATTGGATGGAGTAACTTTATTGATAAAGCCTTCGCTATTATACCAATAAAAAGAATCTTTTTGTCTCCAGGCCTTGACTTTTGCTAGTGCAATGATATCCTAGCACTGATGGAATGTTAAAAATCAGCAATGCTATTTGTGTGGTTCAACAGTTCCTAAAACTGTTTACTTAAAGTAACAATACTTTCCACTGTGCGTTGTAAATGAAGACCTGAAATGAATGTAGTACCATTGCATTTAATTGGAAGATTTAGTCAGGCAGGCAAGAAAATCCCCTAACCAGAAATAGCGACATGTGGGCTAGTATTCCAGCCACCAGTAATTGCCTAATGGTACAGAGAATCCTAGTGAAAAGCCTATGAGATATTCTTACTATTAGTGTAAACCGAATTCAAAGCTTTGGTTTGCTTGCTTGGGTATTATGTGCACTTATGAGATTAGATTAATAATAGCCCAAACGGGTTCTGTTATGGCAAGTACAATCTTAAATGTTTCATGCCTTTAACCATATCATTTCAGCACGTCCCAGGTCTTAAATGAATCTCATTATTACAATCTAAGTGACTTTGAATGAATTCAATCCCATAAGAAAAAAACGGCCGAGTCTTCTCTTCCATTTCCTCCATTTTGTCTATGATCCTTTAACCTGACTCCCATACTTTAAACTTTTGAATTATCTTGTACTCTATGCTTTCCTTTAAAGTCCTCAGCTACTCAGTTAGTCCACAGCTCATTTTGTATCCACTCTTGCATCCATTTCTGCAGCTCTGGACTTGCTTTAAGCCTAGTCATTTTACATCCGATGGAGACCAAAGTCTGCTGTTAGTTGCCAGCCTAGATCCTGAGTGTCTTAATTTCTGCATCACAATGGTGATATTCTTTTTCCTTCGGTGCTTAAATGTCTAAGGACACTCAGTTGCTTCTTATAGCAGATTGTAACTCATCAACTTATCTGAAAAAGCAGTTACCTTCACTGTTATCATTATAGGCTTTCCTTGCCCTTTCTCCCCTTCACATTTCTTCATAGCCATCAAAATCATGTTGTGAAGTTGTCCAGACCAGACACCGGAGGTCTCCCTGACCCTTTCCTTCATAGTCCACCTTTATGTCTTACCCAGCCGATCACTGAGTCCAGTATGCTGTGCCCTCACCTCCATTACTTCCTTTACATGCTTTCTCGTTTCCTCAGCTGCTATAACAGAGTACCACAAACTGGGTGGCTTAAAACAACAGACATTTGTTCCCTCGTAGCCTGGAGGCTAGAAATCCAAAATCTGAATGTCCTCAGGATTTATTCCTTCTGGAGGTCTTGAGGCAGAAGCCATTCCTTGTCCCTCTCCTAGCTTCTGGTGGTTGCCCACAATCCTTGGCAACCATTAGCCACTTAGCATGACTCCAGTTCCTACCGCCATCTTCACATGGCCATCCTGCCACTGCATGTCTTTGTGTCTGAGTTTCCTCTTCTCTTCTAAGGACATTAGTCATATTGGATTTAAGGCTTCCTCTTATCCAGTGTGACCTTATCTTAGCTAATTACATCTGCAAAAACCCTATTTCCAGGTAAAGTCACATTCTGAGGTTCCAGAAATGAATTTAGGGGGGTGGAGGATGGGCACTATTCAACCTAGGACATATGCCTATTGTGTTCACTGCAGTTCAAGCCAGCATCACTTTTCACCTACTTAATTGCACAGATTTCTGGAATGGCCTTTCAGACTCATTTCCCTTCTCTTAAGTCCATATTGTCCTCGGCCCAAACTTCCCCCAAATAAAATTTAAAAAAAAGAAACAAAACAAAACACTAATATTTAAGGCATTCAAGTTTAGCATCACCTTCTCACATTTTTCTCATATAAAAGTTTCCCATCAGAAAGTACGCTAAAGAGATTAGAAAGTCACAAGTGGGGCAGCCTAGTTTCCAAATTAAAGGGCAGTGTATGGACCAACAGTTGGCGCCCCTGAGTGCCTAACACAGTCTCTTCAAATTCCTCTTTATGGCCACCTCCACCTGTTTATTTCCCTTCCCAGAAAGGATGCAGCCTCATTAGAAAGGTGGTGTATAAGTGGGGTTTTCATAAAGTAAAGCTCTTAGTTGTCAAAAGCCACAGCTGAAAATATGGTTCATGTGTTTAAAAAATATTAAGTTCAGAATGACCATTCAACTACCTTGAGGTGTTCAAATAAGATATGTTGTCATCACTGATTTATTTGTATTATGCTTTTGAAGATTATTAATTGCCACAAAGAAATGTCCTTGATATAATGATGAAAATAATTTTAACTCTCATGATCCCATTCATTCTGAACCTTCACCAAATGTTCATCCCTTCTCCCTGCATTCCATTTTAAAATGGTGACTGAAGAAGCTAGATAAAAGACTGTTCAAAACTGCACATTATTTGACTCATCTACATTTGCTTAATTTACTAAGTGGACACTGTATTAGTTTATTAATCAGAAAAATATTGTTTCAAGAGCTAAATATTAATTCAAGTCCATAGATGCTGAGAACTTTCATTCATATATTGCCATAGCAATATTCTGAGTACTTGTAAGTCACCATTAATTGCACCCTATTACCATTTGTATACTTTACTAGAATGTGCATCTCCTATTGAAATAGAGGTTTTTGAGTGTAAGAGCCATGTCTCTGCTACCAGTATTTTAAGGCCTTCAAAGAATGTGCCCATGACAAATTACTTGGGATGTCATGGTAAGAGAATGCTGTATTTTTAATTTTTCTACAATGAATAAATGATGGCATATATAGCAGGAGAAAAACTATTAAACTTTGCTTAGATTGAGAAATGCAAAGAAGAAAACAACCAAATAAATGTATGTGTCCATACTCTTATCACGCTCATCAACACTCTGATGTTAATTTATAATAGAAAAAATGCATATGCATAATTTAGAAATTTAAAATACCCAAACAAAATGCAAAATCTGCACTCTCAACAACCACCACCCTAAATGCAGCTAGTGTATATAATTTCTTCCAAAAGGACCTGAACATTCATGAGTGTACCAGATCATGTTATATTCATATATATTTGTACATTTATATTTACACATAATGAAATAATATTTGTATGAAATATTTGTGCATATTTATATGCATATCTGAAAATAAAGTATCATTTACATGTAAGAAATCATAATATATATATCATGATGCACTTGATTATTTCATTTAACATACTTTAGAGAGTTTTCTATCCAGTCGAATTGATCATAATTTAACATTCTTTCATTGACAGAAACGTCAGTTTATGCCAAAATTGTTTTTGGGAAAACTTTTGCAGAAATAATATGTATGTATAAACATATGCACACATACACACAGACACCTATACAAATTATACTTGGAAGATAAACCTGTATATATGTATTGTGTATGTATATGGATGTGTATATATGCATATGTATATGTGTGGGTCCTGGTAGGGTGCTTATTTTGAATTTTGAATTGCATCATAAATTGTTCTCCAGAAAGATTGGAAGAGGCAGCAGTCTCTCTCCACCCACTCCAGTTCTAGGGAGAAACCAGCCTTGACATTTGTTTCAATCAGAAAGAAGAAATATGGCAACCTGATATTATTTTCATTTGCAATTTTGAATTGTGAGTAAACTTGAGAAAATATGTAAGTATACTTGTTGGGCCATTTGGCATTATTTCTCTGTAAACTACCAGCTTTCTATTTTTTTTTTTACCTTTTTTTTTCTTTTTTATTAATAGAAAAATTGACCATTATAAATTTGATGAACCTATATTTTTCCCTAGGTTGGCTTTGATCTTTAGACCTTTTTAAACTGTGATATTGTTGTTTTGTTACACAGGATATTTTTAGTCAAATACGTCTAGTATTTTGTTATAATATCTGTTTGTTAGAACACCTACCTACTCCAAGACAATAAACAAATTTACCAATGTTTTCTTCTAAATGATGTATTTATTTTTTATTGCTTGCTTGCAACTGAACATGGGATCCATGATGCTTCTGAATTTGTGCATGTATGTGTGTGTGCATGTGCATGTGTATGGTAAGGTCAGGGATCCTAAATGAATTTGTTTTTGTTTTTGTTTTCCATAGAGTTAGTTAGCTCCCTGCCACCCATGCCTATAGACCCTATCCACTCCGATGTGCTAGAGTCTGAGGGCTGGGTTTTCTGTAGCCTGAGGACTGAGGATGAGATTTTTGCTCAATCTTGATTGCTAATCCAGGTATCTGCCTTCTTCTCTCTTTAAATGTCCAATGTCAAGATTGGCTTCTCAGGGATGTATTTTACTCTAGCAGAAGATGGGGCCCTGTGGGTTTATTTACATCAGAAATACCACAGGTGGTTCACTTTCTTCTTTCCCAGTGTCTTAGTTTGCTGGTGCTGCTTTAAACAAAGTACCACAGACTCGTTGGCTTAAACAAAGAAATGTATTACCGCACAGTTATGGAGGCTGGAAGTCCAAAATCAATATGCTGGCAGGGCCATGCTTCCCCTGATAAGACTAAGACAGAATTCATCCCATGCCTCTCCCCTTGCTTCCAGCTGCCCTTCCATGGCATCCCTAGGCTTGTTTGCAGCATGACTCAATCTTTGCCTCCATCATATGGCTGCCTCTTTCTCTCTCTCTGTCTCTCTTCCTGACTGTTCAAATTTCCTCTGCTTAAAGAACACCAGTCATATTGGTTTAAGGGCCCACCTTAATCCAGCTTGGCTTCGTTTTAACGAACACCATATTTAACATTCCTATTTTAAAATAAATTCATAGTCACCGGACTGGGGATTAGTACTTGAGCATGCACACTGGGGGGACATAGTCCAATGCATAATAGTCAGAAATTATTTCCACTCCTCATAAACAAAAGGGAAAAAAAAACTTTTTGCAGCCCCACTGATAGTGCAGAGAGCTGGAAGGAACATGGCCTAAACCACCCAACATTCCTAGCTGCACCTTCCCACCTGGTTCCAGGTAGCTGCAGCAATGCCTCCTAGCTCAGAAGGATACTGAGCAGCTACAGAGGCGTGGGAGCTTCCTCCAGTACCTCCTGACACCTTGGGTAAAGTGAGGTGGCTTATTGGAAGTTTCTGGAAACAGGACTTTGAGTGCTGTCAGCATAATTTTGTCATTGCTTATTTGTTTTAATTATTCCCCTCAGCAATACTGGGGCAAGAGGGTAGGAAGTATTTGAGATCTGGCTTTATTCCTCTCTCTTAAGAAACAGGAAGTTCAAATTATTGTAATCATTTAAAAATAATCCACTGCCATGGGAAAATAGCTAAAATAAATAGCCTGTGGCAATCGCTTCTTCAAAGAAAATGGTATTTCTTCAGAAAAGATATTAAAATCTAAAGAATATTTCCAAAGGATATTTCAACCAATATCATTAATTGACACATATTACTCTGAGGGCCATTTCTTATTCAAATCTTCAATGGAAGTTGCAATTCTTATTAAGTTTTTCATAAAACACAAACTTGAAAGTATGCATTAATTCTTTTTGTTCTGGCCTCTTATCGCTGTAAAATTTGGCAGTAACAACATAAAAAATTCTAAAGCTATATAGAATATAAATAGTGTATATAGAATATGTATATAGTTATATGGAATATACACTATGTACTAACATAGTAGTGGCATCCATGGATTTTTTCCATGGCAATTCAATAGCTGTTCTATGGGGACCAAACATCCTTACCATTGAAACCGTATAGGAATTAATAATTCTGAGTGCAATTTAGGTCCTTGCTTTATTTATGAGTTTTCAGCACCAAGTCACATCCTGTGATTAAAACAGATGTCAGAGACTTGAACGTGAGCCCATCGCAAGGGCTCTGGCTCTGTTCCATGTGAGCCTCGTGGTTTTCACTCGCGCGGGATGCAGGGAAGAGCCGCTCCAGGACACGTTTCCTTCTGTACCTCCAAAGATGAAAGGTTCCTACCAAGGGGATGGAATTTGCCTCAAGCTTTCAAAATATGATATCCAAGTTCATTACTTGTGCTCCCTTCGGGTCAACTGGAGTGGAATCCATGGGACAGACTCATCTCGGCGCCCTTGTCATGCCATTTAGAAAATGACTTCCTAAACCACAGAGGGTTAATTCGGAGCACACCTCTCCATACACGGGCTTCTTTTTGTCTCTGAAGAGTCCGAGCCAGTGATAACCAGGGCAATATCTTGTCGGACACCAGATATTTCTGCTGTCAAAAAATAAAAGGTAAAAAATAAATAAACAGGCTATTTGTATTTTTTTTTTGGCTGAACATCTCATACAAGGTCCCACACTGCAGCCCGGGGCCTGTGGGTGCCTGGGAAGCTACGGGATTGTGCAATATAATATCGCAGAATGTCATATTACAGCCCGGCTATCCTTGCGTCCAATAAGTCAGCTGGCATGAAGAAAAGTTAACTGAATTAGTGCCGATTGGGACACGCTGTGACCTACTGTTTAGGAACCCAGTCCTCTGAACTTTTCCATTCCGCTTTGCCTTCATACTTTAATAGGGCCCGCAGCCCCATTAACAATTGAACGGCGACAATAAGTGCCATCAGGAAAAGGAAATTCAATTTTCGTGGGGGATGACAGCCTTACCTTTTCGCGCTTAATTGGCCGTATTGTCTCCAAAAGTTAATTGGTTACTTAGTCCAGGTAGTTAGTAAAATGTTTAGCTGCGTCAAAAAGCTCAGGCTCCCACCGTTAATGGGGCATGAAATGGAATGTTTGATACTGCAAATAAAATCAGTGATATTCAAGGATGTTATGGTAGGTAATGCGTTGAAACTGCCATTTAATGGGTCCTGGAAGATTAGGGTAGTGTCAGCCGGAACCGCCGGGTCTCTTTTCTGACATTGTTAGTTGCCTCTTCATTTACTTAACGGCTGTCTGCACTGATTACATAGGCATAAAACTGCCTACAAAAAAACAACAGAGACACGCTCTATTAGCAGTCCAATTAGAACTATTTGCATATTACAGTTCATTTCTGCTTAAGTGAATCCCTAATACAACTTTAGGAAAAAAAAATTCTATTGTGTCATTTGAAAGAAAAAGAAAAGAAAAGCCTTAAAGGTGATCTCTCTTCTTTCTTTTTCTCACTTCATTTTCTTTCATTCTTCCTTCCTGTCTCTCTCTCTCTCTCCCTTCTTCTTCCTCCTCCTTCCCCTCTCTCCTCCAGCCCCTATCTCAGACATTGTTGTCTACAGAGCAAGGAAAAAGAAAAAACAAAACAAAACAAAACTTTGAAGTGTAGACGATTGTTTTTACATTTGTGAAGATGAGGGCACGCTTGCAGTAATTCAGTCCTTTGGCCAAAATCCAGAGCAGGTTCCCGAGAAGCCGTCATGTTGCTTTTAGAGAAGTTGTGCATTTTGCAGAGATGTTTCTAGGTTGTTTTTAGATCAGCAAATGCTTGGAATTTTTGAGCAAAGCCGTTAACCTATGTAACAGCATCTCTGGTCAGGAAAAGCCCCTGTTGCAGTGTAGTTTATCTACAAGTAGAGAGCAGAAATTGAGGTTTGATTGCCTGCCTCTATCCCCGTAAACGAACCATATAAATCTGGAGGATGTTTAACTGCACATAATATTAAAATGTATTAAATCACTTCCATTTCAAACAGGTGACAGGGGGCTTAGTAGGATCAAAGCAAGTCTCAAGAGCCCACCTTACCAGACCTTATTGTGATTTTTCCATAACTTAGTCCTTAGGAAAAACATCACTTGGGAGCCATTGGCATTTGAAATATTTTACTTGTATTATTATTAATATTAATAATGATAGTAACATAGAGCTCAGAGGGTCCGAAATGAGCATCAAGTTGCCCAGGCCATGGCAATTAATGAACTACAAGCACCATGCTATTTTAAGCTCACGCTTTAAGAATATATGGAGTGTTTTAAGACAGCAAATTCAGTTTGCAACCAATGTTTTCAAGATGTGCTACAGACATTCCCATCGCTCTCAGACCTCATTGCATCCTGCAGTGTGCTGAGCTTAGGGGAGAATTAGAGACTGCAGAAATAATTCTTGGGTGGCCAAGGAGATGACCAATTGGAAAGGAGAAATAGGCATCTGATGCTGTGTATCTGTCAGGTCCAGTTGATAGAAGGAGCAGGACATTGCACCAGGAGTGAAAGTGATGGAGGAGCTCAAGGCTTGTGTGGCAGGAAGCCTGCTGGGGAGAGAGTGAAGATGCCAGGTTGGGATGTTTTGAAGCACCAGGCATCGGAAACCAGGACGCACTGCTGATTCCCAAGGATGGCTTTTCAAACCAATGTGGAACTTTTTGTTGGGAATGAGGAAATAACACCATAAGTACAGGGGACGAGGGACTGGCAATACCAGCTGGAGGAGGGGTGGTGAGCCTGGGAGCCAGAGGAAGCTTTCATTTTGGGGATTCCTGTGATGACAGAGCCCTGCCTCCCGCCCTGAGCCGCCACCCAGGTTCCCAGCTCACATCCAGGTTCTTGAAGTTTCTCTGGTCCGAGGACCCGTGAGAGCTCCTACGAGTGACAACTGATTGGTGCTGTCAGCCCGCACAGATGCTAGGATGACACCTATGTGAATGGGAAAAAGAGCAGCCATCCGATTGGTTCTGGGAGAGTCACCTACAGGAGCCCAGGGGACACGCTGCTGTTCACACGCTTACATCAACAACCACCCCCTTGGTCTGATTCAGGGATGCGCGGGCCGTAAGAGTTCGCCCAACCCCAATTGCTTTTGTACCTGTGCACCTACTATCACAGGTCAGCCCACCTGCCTGCCCCACTATCTGAAATCACTCCTCGGGGATCTAAAATTCCCAATAAATGGAGAATTTAGGGAGTCCATCATGGCCAACAGGGGAATAGGGAAGGGGATATGGAAGTGAAGGGGAAAAAAAGTAAGAGAAAACTATTCAAGAAAAGTGAGCACTTCCTAACTGGCCCTCTTTTCTTATTTCATCCAATCCATGATTTTAATTTTTAACACATACACAATTGTGAGAAAAAGCAGCAGCAGGAAAAAACAAAAACACAAAAAACACAAAACAGCCAGGGGCAACAATAACAGCCACGCAACCCCAAAGCGGTGTGAACAAACCCGACAGAAAAGCCATGAGAGTGGAAGGTAAAATTCTCTATCTGTCATTTTCAATTCTCTTCACCCCATGAGCAGAGACTCAGTGTGAAATCTGTTGGCTCTGCCTGCGAGAGGTATTGTGTGGACACCCTGTTGGGTCCTTGGCGCCCTCCCTCCTGCTCTGCTCTACCTGTCATTAGCACCACCACCAGAGCAGCGGTGGCAGAGGCAGAAGCCGACAAGCCGGCCCATTGCCTCCGTGCGGTGGCCCTGCCAGCGGTGACAAGGCAGTGCCAGGGACTGCGAGCACAACAGCATGGAGACACGCACTTTTGCCCCTGAAAGCAGTCTTTGCACCCTGCCAGGAAAACAGCTCTCTGGAAAAGCACTGCCTGCTAGTAAAATGGACTCAATCAGTAAACAGTGATTAAGGCTCCGTTGTTGCCACCTCCAACACATGGCTTCTTCTCTTTCTACAAAAAAAAAATGCATGGATGAAAGTAAAAGAAAGTAACTCAGTAGAGTCAGAGTTTCCAAGTTGAGTACTAGATGTGGTGAAGAGTAAGGGAGAGAGATGGATTCCTGTTTCTTGAGGGTGAGTTGCTCTGCTTTCCTGAAAAATGAAATGAATATTTCAAGATATTCATTTCCCTCACCTTTTTTTTTTGGACTTACACTGAGAATTGCCTTTCTAAATAAAACATCAAGCAATGAATGTAAGCAGTAGTTTGTTCATTTCAACATGCACCCCTTATTTGTCTGATTCAGGAGTGTGTATTCCATAATCTAAATCCCTCAAATAGGTGGGATAAATCAGAAGCAGCGTAACAAGCCTTGATGTGTGCTGTTTAGCTGAAACACGTTGCTTCATTGAATTGCTTTCATAATTTAAGAGAATAAATTCTGCAAGCCAACATATACATGCATATCTGTCTATCTATCTATTGTTATAGATATAGCTAGATATCATGTTTTAAAATATACACATATACATCTTGCCTTTGAGAATTTTGTCCTATAATGCTATAACCAGAATAACTTAAAATGCACTGTGGTTTTTGTCATAAAAATATTTTTATGCAGGAGCACACTCATTGTGCCTGTGCTGTGAACCAAACAGAAGGCTGACTGGCCCTCTGGAACGCAGGAGTATAATTCAAAAAGACTCTGACAACTTGGAGAAATGGTCAGAAACAAGCAGAATGAGGTCTTCTGAGTGCAGGGTCACACACTCAGAGGGAAAGGAAAAACCAATGAACTCCACAAAATATGAAATCTAGGGCTCATGGCAGCTGACACGCTGGCTGTGAATCAGAGGTGTGGGCTGGTGGAGGCCAGTGGGTCCATGAGCTGCCACCACAGCCTGTCAGCCCCTTGGAGGGGATGGGAATAGCCTGAGACCACCCAAGGAGGCACACAACCCCAATCCTCGGTCACAGTGAGATGAGACAAGGTTACTTATCAAGAAAGAGTCAAGGAAATAAGCATTTTAATCCAAAGGGAAGGGAAAAGAAACCCTCCAAGACTTAAGATCTTTACATGTGGAGACGACAGTCCTTAAAAGAAATGATTAAGTATTTACAGATGTACTTTCCCCAAAAGCAGTTCACGAAAAGCAAACTTCAGTTAGTTTTAGAGGAACTGTCAAAATCCTCAAAATCCTCTAGAGTCAGCATCTTCTCCTGAGGTCCTTGGAAGGCCCTTGACTTTTGTTTGCTTCAGAATGGGCAGTGTGGTGCAATAATAATAATTACGATAATAGCAGCTATAGTAAGCACAATAACAATAATCCTACTAATAAAGAATAATTTTATCCATTGAAATGTGAACAATCTTGCTGTTTCGTAGAACTCATTAATATCTCTATTTTGGTCAAGAAGAAGCTGAGCCCTAGGAAGTTTTTCACTCACCCACTTTCTCTAGGGATTTGAACTAGCTTTTGGCTACTCCCCTGTTAACAACAAATGTGTTAAGAAGGTCCTATAAATGTAGGTAAATCACTAAATCACATTATTTTTAGTCTAATTTGGGAGTCTGTGTTGGGGCCAGTGGATAGAGCATTGATACTGACCAACGTGCTCTGAGATTGTGATTCCAGCTGATGTGCTAGAAGGTCGTAACTGTGAGGCCTTGTGTGAGTGGATGAGCAGGACTGGCTTCATCGTTTACAGGGACCAGTGAGAAATGAAACTGGGGGGTGTTATTCAGGGATGGAGAAAACCCCTTCCTGAGGACCATTAGCCCAACACATGCAACAGGTGCCTCAATGGATTGCAATCTTGGGTCTGGGTTAGGAGCAGGTGAGAGGGCCCTGCAGCGATGGCAACCCAGGAGACCACAGCTCCTGCCTCACCAGACCCTAAGACACCCCAGGGAATACACCCACCCTGGCCTACCCCAAGCTGCACCCAGGCCATGTGCAAGATAGAAAGAGATGGGAGAATGCAGAACTGCTTGTCTGGCAAGCCCAGGAAGTCAGCTCTCTGTGTGAATGCATATGTGTGAGTGTGAGATATATGGTGCAATGATCTTTCTGTGGGATTAAAAAACTGTTTTTATATTTAAATAAAATAAGAATTAATTGTCCCAAGTCAATGCTATCCAGAAATTAGTCCCTTTATCGGGCTAAGAACTTTTTCCACCAACGCTCAGGATAATCCAAGGCCTCCCATTTTATCAGCATCTGGGAGCCAGTTTGCAGTCTCATTAATTGAGAGTTATCACTTTCCCTTATATATAATGTGATTTTGTGTGTGTATATATATATATATATATATATATATATATATATATATATATATATATGAGTTTATATAGATACCTGTTTCTAGGGAAAAATGAATTATATCAATTCTGAGTTCACATTCTTCAAAACTGTCTCTCTGGAAGTGACATCTTCTTTAGTTTCTGTATTCATAGACAAGCCCACCACACAGCCATTATTAGAGAGGATATATATCACTTAAGATTACATTTTTGAGAAATAATAAATAAGTGATGGTATAATAAAATAAAATACCCTCAAGCACTTCTTTACCCCATTTGATTTCACCTTTACTCATGGATAATTATTGATGTAACTTGTTGTTTGTAAACTTTAAAAAAAATGTGGAAGTCATTTTGCCCTTTGTATTAGTTAGAGTTCTCTAGGGAAACAGAATCAATAAGGAGCACTCATAAATATAAAATTTATAAAAGTGTCTCACATGACCATGGGAATGCAGAGTCCAAAATCTACAGGGCAGGCTGTGAAGCCGAGGATTCCGATGGAGGGTCTGTATAAACTCCACAGGAGATGGTCGCCAGCTGAAGCAGTAAGAGAGCCTGTCTCTTCTGAATCCTCCTTAATAGGCTTCCAGTGATTAGATTAAGCACCACTCACTGCAGAAGACACTCCCCTTGGCTGATTACAAATGGAATCAGCTGTGGATACAGCTGACATGATCATGATCTAATTCTATGAAATGTCCTCATTGCAAGACAGGCCAGCACTTGCCAATCAGACAAACAGGTACCACCACTTGGCCAAGTTGACACATGAACCTGACCATGACACCCTTGAAATATGCATTTGGAGATTTAGAATGCCATTGTGAATTTAGAGGAGACTTCTTTTACAAATATCTTGAAATGAATTCTGTTTATAGCCCAGGCAGGATAATGTCAGCCATACAAGTGGTCAATAGCAGACAACTCTTGCTTACTCACCCTTAGCGACATCCTTCTCCTCTCAAAGGGTGGATGTGATAAAAGATGGAGCTGGAGGGGGGGTGGAGTGGGTGGGGTTGGGTTAGCCTTTCAACTCTGCTTTGCAATCTCTGTTGGCCTACAATCTAAGTAAAAGTAGCACATTTTCCATGTAAGCGTAGTTTCAAGGTATGTCTCCTTCCAATCTAAGTGCTACCATTAACTCCCTCAGGTGTAGTCATTTGGAGTCTTCATTGCTCTTGAATCCCAGCAGTGGTCACTAGTGTTAAGAGACTCCAAGTTGCCAAAAAAGAAATGAGAGGGCACAAGACAACAAACTAAACTTGCTGACTTCTGTCCCTCCCACCCCCAAAATATTAGACATTAATTAAGAGAAGAAACTGTACTTATCCCTCCTTTTTCTCTTAAACCCCACCCCCTTACCATAATCATCAGCCCTACACATGGCTCAAGGGGATGATCATTTGATCTAGCCTGTCTGTGACTAAAATTAATCTAATTTGACTTCTTCCCTTACATTATGGAGCCATCTTCAAAAAGTACCTGATAACCATAGAGGTGGCATATTATAGTCTAAAGTGCATGACAATTGAAGTGATTCAAATTCTGATTCTACTCCTTTAGCTGTGTGCGTTTGCAGAAGTAGCATGATCTTCTTCAACCTCAGATTCTTTACCCAAATATGGGAATTATAGCAATAAACTATTATTTATAAAGAGATAAATTATGTGTTCAGTCCTTGTAAATTACGAAGTAATAGACAAGTTTACTATTTATTGATGTTTAGGTAACAACCCACCCACGAGAGTGTTGCTCAAATTTTTCTTAGTAGTATATTTTCTGTAATCAAGGACTGAAGGAAATGGAAAAGGCATTAATGCATATTTAGAAGTTTAAGTTCCAGTATGGATTCAGGGAAAGAAGGGCACTTTAAATTTGCAGAAAAGAAAAGATAAATGATGATTGAAAAGGGAGAGCTCTGAGAGGGGTATTGGTTTATTTCCCAAATTTCCAGCCCTAACTTCTAAATTCATCTCCACTCCAAAATTAGCCCACTATAGCGGCAGTCATTTGGGAGTTCGATATCCCTCAATGGGCAAAGATATTTCTGGCGGCACACAAAATGAATCAGCTCCAATAGTGAAAAGTGAACGAAAATAATTTTATTTTCTATATGTACCTCTATTAACAGGAAGATGTAAATTCCTAGGAGAAAGCAGCAGTGAAAGAGATTTCTACTGTGTAGTTGTGGTCAATAATCAGAATAGCAGTTTGAAACTCAAGCAGAGAGTCTTAGAGTGAAATGCAAATCAAATGCATGCATATACCCACGTAGATTCACATACTATTTTCATCATTGATTAACCAGCCACATGACCTTTTCAGTAAGAGAAATAATTGGCAGTTTTTACCAACGAAAAATTGATCCCATTACTCAGGATAGAATTTTCCACCTTTTTTCAAAAGAGATGCTTATTAAAGAGGTCAGTTTCTTTCTTTTTTTTTTATCCTTCAGGGTCATGCATATGTAAGTAAGCACAGCTATTATGTACTATCTATGAGAATGGACGGGTGAGCCATAAACACAAACATTCAGACAGAGCCAGGTCTCCAGCGTTCCTGTTCGCCAATTACAGTAATGCTGATGACATATCTAGCTTAATGCACATGGCATTAAAGTAGTCCCCCCTTTTCTAGGGAAATCTAATTACACCAAACTCAAGCACTCAATCAAACCTGTTATTCTGTGGCTAAACAGCCTGGCGTTAATGCAATTTGAGGAGATCCAGGCCATGACTGGAAACGTCATGTATTAACAATATCTAATGGGGGCTCCCGTAGGTAAATGAATATGCTAACAAGCAAGATCACTGCTAAATCTAATATCTTTAAGCTGTTTAATTCCAAACAGTCCCTTAATAAATCAATTGACCGGGAGAGCTGATGCCCCTATCAATTATTCAAGAGGGCAAATAAATATTTCAGATGATTTGATAGGAAGGCTAGTGCTGGTCTTATGGAAAGCTTTGCATTTCATTAGCTTCTTGCTAAAAGTTTTATAATGAACAGAACACAGGTGGTATCCCCACTGCAGAAATGGGAATGGGGGAAATAAGAGACTGGAGATCAAGACTTCCTTCATCTCTACATTATTCCATTACCCAGACTTTTCTTTTGAAATGTGAAAATTGGAGCCAAGTCCCCCAAAGAATTATCATTCTCTGCAATCACAAAGGAAATTAGAATGATCAAAAGTATGTCACATTGCAAGAATCTTAATTGTAATTCCTATTGGAAATGCAATTATCAGATACCAATATCACGAATATAATTTATTCAGTTCCACAACCAAATAGTCCTTCACCAAATATTTAATATTATCAATTCCTTTTTCCAGAAGAAGAAACTGAACTCCCCTAGACATTTATGAAGTGCTGACGAGGTCACCTGTGCTTGAAAGCAGGTGATTTTTTTCCTTCTTGAGAGACCATTATTCATATTGAAAGAATGCATTCCTGCTTCACATGATATCTGTCTTATGAATAATCTGCATTCAGGCTTCTGATTCATTGTATCAGATAAAAAAAAAAAGAAAGAAAGAAAAGATTAGAATGCATTAAAGTGACTGACAACATTTTTCTTTATGTGTGTGATCAAAATGAATAACAGAATGAAAAAAAAATAATGAAAGCAAATTAATTATCCCTGGGGTAGTGGCCAGGAAGAGAGTTTCCCCTTGGCTTCTCATTTTATATGGTGGGGGTGGTGACCCAGATGCTATCGGAAATGGGTAAAAAAGGCTGGAACATGAAACAAATGTTTCCATATTATCCTTGAAAAAAATGTTTGTGTATTTTTACTTAAGTTCTGCAATTGATCAAACACCAACTTTATCAAATTTTGAGATTACAGACTGTGAAACTAAAATGGAGTGTCATCTCTTAACAGCATTTTACAGTTTACAAATGTAAAATCCCTGCTAAATTACTGTAAGCATTATTGTTATGAGAAGTACTGTAAAAGAGAAAAAGAATTCAGATTATCTGAAAAATAAAACTTAATTGTCAGAAGGCCTGAATGTAAAAGCAGTTGATGGCAATTTTTTCTAAATAGAGAGATCCGTATAAAAAAAAATCACTGAATGAGGATTTTCTGGGCAGGCAGTTATACTCTGCAGAATACTCAATGAGCTATGAAAGAGACATCTCAACTGCACAAAATCATAATTTAAATGTTAGGTTTGTTCATTTTCAGCTTCATGAATCAATAGAGTAAATTCTTTATATGATTCTGTAAGTAAAATCTGGTCATGTTTAAAATCCGATTTGGGGACTTCCAACTCACCAGAAATCTCTTTTCAGGGAGCCATTTGATTAGGTGTTTATTTGCTTAATATTCTAAACCCTGTGGAAATATGAAGGAATTGAACGTGATGCCAGACCGAACACACAAAACAATGTCCTCATCCCACCCCAAATACCTAGAAATTACAGAAGTGAATTTCCTCTTTTTTAGAGCCCCTGAAAACAAGAAGGCAAAGCCATATTACATTGGAAACTAAAAAGAAATCTCTTAAGGATGGAAGGCATGTGAAATTGGGCTGAAAAAGAAACAAGAGGCAGAAATCTCTTAGGAGAGGATTTCTGTAGAAGGAAGCATTGTCTACCCAGGTGCACCAAAGAGAGATGGAAGAATGGGTCCCATGGGTTGACAATTTGTCACATCAGAAAGATGCTAGACGCCAATCCCTCACCAACTCTCAAACTCTCTGAAGATATCAAGCAACAGAGTGTGGCAATTCCCAGGCTAAAAGGGACGCTTCCCAACTCAAAAGACAAAGTACTGGCCAGGCGACTCATCCTGTGCATTTCCACCATCACAGGATGGCGGCCTGTGTAAGCACATACATCACCTGTTCCCACCACAGAGGAAAGCACAAGAATGACACAAAACTCCCCAAAGCACACCTTGGGGAGCAAAGAGAGCTAAGAGGGCAAATAGAACAAGATATTGAAATAAACACATTTAAAATCCTAAGGGAGATGCAAGAATGTGAAGACTACTAAAAATCAATTAAAGCTCTTGAAAACAAAATTCCAATTCACTAGAATTATAGAATTATTCATAATCATAATGATAAACTTTGATCCAATGAGGCAGATAGCAAATTAAGCACAACTGAAGAACACATTTAGTGAGCTGGAAGATAAAAGCAAATAATTCTTCTAGAAAACAATGCAAAAAAGCAAGGAGATATAACATTTGAAAGAGAAGTAGAGAGATACAAAAGATTGGTCTAGAAGTGGCAATATCCATCTAAGAAACGAATTCAGGAGTGCAGGAAAGAAACAACCAGACTTGACATTAGAAAATATTTCTCAAAACTAAAGGATGACACAAAATTTTGCTTTGAACAGACCTAGAGAAATGAAAAGGCACACACTTAGATGTATGGTGTGTTCAGAATACCATAATTAAAGATAAAATTTTGTAAGCACCTGGAGAGAACTGTCCCTTACTGTCAAACGAAAAAGAACAGATTAATGCCATATTGCATGATGATACAGTGTGGACCATATGACAAAGTGATTCCTCAAAATTCTCAAGAAAAAAATTTTGAACTCAGAGTTCTATAACAAACCAAACTGTTATCCAAGTGCATAGGTGAAGTTAGACATTTTCAGGCAGAGTAAAACTCTTGTGATTTACCTTTCTGAAATAATAGTTAGGTGTTATACTCCAAAATATTATAACTTTATTTAAGGAAAATATGTAAAATAATGATAAGAAAAGACACCAATAAAACATATTATCAAGCTTAAATAAAAGTTTATTGAAGAAGAAATTTCTACCTCTTATGAAAATCCCAGATCAGAGAGTGAGAATAGAGGGGAATTCAAACTTCTTTATCTTGTTCATAGAGAGAATTTGTTCAAAGATACCATTAGAAGAAAAGACATTTAACCATGAAAAAGACAGAAGTGTAAGTTCTATCTTTATAAGTTATAAACCATTAGAAGAAAATGAAATTAGAATAAAGACAAGGACAAAATAACACAAGAAAGGAACATATTAAATAAAAAAGGAAAAATTAAGATCAGTGTGCTATATGTATATATATATATATACATATAAATGATACAGAATTTTGAATTTATTTTCAAAGTAAATTTTAGCAAATTGAAAACATGTATAACAATAAGGTGTCAAATGAAGTAGTATTCAAGGTGACAAACATTCAGTGGAACCAAGTGGGATAATTCATATCAGTTAATGTTATAACCCAATAAGATGACTATAAAAGATACGTGTTTACAAACAATTTTGAAACATATTACAGTAAAAATTATAGTAAAAGATGGTTGGAAATCCACTAAGTGGTAGAGTTAATAATTTATTCACAAAAATCAGCACCAAGTAGACAAAATGAGGAAGTATAGTAAAAGGGTCTTATACTAAATTACTGAAAGGCAGATAATGGAAATACAACATTGAGTGGAGGGGCAAGACTGTAGGGAGTGGTGGTGCCTGTGGCAAACCAGAAAGTACATCTTTCACTAAACATCATCACTCAAACTACATTTTTTATTACTTTTTATTTTGAAATATTTATAGACTCCAAGGGAATTGCAAAATATCACATAGAATCCCATGTACGCTTCATCCAGCTTCCCCCTAGAATCCCATTTATTTTTCATGCAGCTTCCCCCAATGAGATCTTCCATGATTGTAGTACAATATCAAAACCAGTAAATTGACTTTGATATACTTTTAAGTAGACCATAGACCTTATTCAACTTTCGTCATTTTTCTCTACAATCATTTGTGTGCGTGTGTGTATAGTTCTGTGAACATTTATATCATGCCCAGATTTATGTAACCACCATCACAATCAAGACACTGAACTGTTCTACTAACACAAAGAAACATCCTCATGCCATGCCTCTGATTTTCACCCACTCCTGTCTCAGTCTCCTGTCAACTACTTATCTGTTCTCCATCTCTATCATTGTGTCACTTTGGGAATGCTATATAAATCGAATGTATGGAACATTTTGAGACTGATTTTTCACTCAGCATATTGTCCATGAGATCCATTCAGGTTGTGCATGACCCAATAGTCTGTCTCTTTTTACTGTTGAGTTGAATTCCCCATATAGATGTACCAGCGTTTGCTAACTATCAGCCAATGCGCAAGGTTTTGAAAGCATTGTTATAGCCAACACAGACAGGTATTTTGATTTGGATTGTTTTAATAAAAAATTTACCAACATTTTACAATGTTGATATGTATAGATATTCAGAGAAATTTAAATCTGATGATGCACATAAAACAATCACAAAAAATACTGAGTACATACCAGGGCACAAAGCCTATCTCAACAGATTTACCAATCAAGAGATACTTGCAGTCTTGGACTGCAATTCATTGAAATTCCTTCCTTGACCCTGCTTTTCTAGGACCCATCCTGGTCCTATAGTACCAATGACATAGCCGATTCAGTGTGCTGGTTTAAAGCTATTATGAACCCCAGAAAGCCATGTCCTTTAATCCTCATTACAACAAAAAAGATTGCTGGGTGGAATCTTTTTATTGTTTCCATGGAGATATGACCCACTAAATTATGGGTGGTAACTTTTGATTAGATGGTTTTCATGGAGATGTATCTCTACCCATTCAAGGTGGGGTTGCTTGCTGGAGCCCTTTAAGATGGAACCATTTTGGAAAAAGCTTTAGAGACACCAGAACCAATGGAACCCACAGAGTCAGAGACCTTTGGAGCAGAAGGTAAAGGTCCTCAGGGATGCCTTATGAAATGAGGAAAGAAAACTCCAGGATTACTTGAGGAGCCTTTCAAAAATCCAATTATATATCTGTCAATCTTTGGGAAGTAGTGCCTGGAAATCAGTATTTTTGGAGCTGATGAGTAAATATATTCAGGATTCTCCTGTATAGGCATACCGTATCCCCGGCGGGTGGTGGTTCTCTATCTTAGACGCACAGTAGATTCACTGGGGAGTTTTGTGATGATGTCAGTGCTTTCATCCTTTCCTCAGAAATTTAACTTAATTGTCCCAGGTATTTTTTGATAGCTAGGCATCAGCACATTTTAAAAGATAACCAGTGATTCTAATGGGCATACAAGGTTGCAAATCACTGTCCAGATACCCTACTTACTCTTTAGGACCCTCTTCCCTTTGGCCTTTGTAGCTCCAGTTAAATCAGTTACACAAAATTACTTATAATTTGGCATCATTGATTTCAAACTCCTAAATTCTCCTTATAAGAAATCACCTCAAACTCTCAAGGTTATGCCTTTAGACCTGAAAATGCACACTGTAGTTGTTTTTGGAAGAGTTAGAGTAATTTTGAAAGTGATTGATGTTTTGAGCTGTTTAACATTTCTTTGAAGTATACAGGGCAATGTAATACATAATAATTAATAAATTAGATAGGATGCAACAATTCATCTAGAGAGCAGACCCTATGTAATGTATTTGGGGGTCTATAGCACATTAGATTGGTTTGGGGCATCTTAAAATTAAGGAAACACAGCCTCACCTCAAATCACCCTCAATGCTGGTCAAAGCTACCTACATCCTCCAACCCTATCCTCTTAATACCTCTGAGAAGTCCAATTTCTTCCTCTGTGCTTTGTATTCCCTTGCCTCCCGCCTTCTCAAGACTCTGACCCTATTAGTTAGCCATTTGTTCTTTTGTACGAAATCTCTCCTTATCTCCAGGGCCAAGGCTTTTAAACTTACTCAAGCCTGTACTATAAAAATATCCTAAAATAAAAATTCATTCACAGTTCCACATCTCCCTTATGCCGGTTTGATCTGTTGTGCACCCCATAAAAGCCGAATTCTTTAATCCTCACTCAGTATTGCTAAGTGGGATCTCTTTGATTGTTTCCATGGAGCTATGACCCACCCAAGTGTGGGTCATAAGTTTTGATTAGATGGTTTCCACTGAAAATGTCTCCACCCATTCAGAGGGGGGGCTACTTACTGAGCCCTTTAAGAAGGAACTATTTTGGAAAACACTGAGAGCCAACAGAGCTGAGAGAGCCCACGCAACCAGAGATCTTTGGAGATGGAGAAAGAAAACATCCCCTGGGAACCCTTATGAAATAAGAAGACGGGAGAAAAAGCTAGCAGTTGTCACCATGTGATTTTCCAGCTGACAGAGGTGCCCTGGATCCATCAGCCTTTCTTGAACCAAGGCATTCCCTGGATGCCTCAATGTGGACATTTTCACTGCCTTAAAACTGTAAACTTGCAACTTAATAAATTATCTTTGCAAAGCCATTCCTTTTCTGGTATATTGCATTTCAGCAACTTACAAACTAAAACATCCCTCCAGCTCCCTTCTTCAGGCCTAATGCTTGAAATAATTGTAATCACTAGTTCCATTATCTTATAACTCATCCTTCCTCAGTGTTATCTACTCCAGCTTCCACTATCAAAAGGCCAAAAGACTCTCAGAAAAAAACCAGTGACATCCACGTTATCAGAGCAAAGGGCATTTTTTACTCATCAATTTTCTGAATGATCAAGCAGCACTTGATGCTTTTTGACCCTTTTTGTCCTTGAAATAGACTTTTCCTTGGCTTCAGTGAAACTATAATGTCCTGGCTTTCCTCTTCTATGCCTCTCTGCTTTTGGAGGCATATATTTCTCAACCAACCATTAAGAGCTGGAATTCCCAAAGGCTCAGTTGGAAGCCTTGTTTTCTCTTTATAAAGTAAACTTCTCACTTCCCCTACCATCACCATGTCCACCAAGCCACCTCTGCCTTTCCCAGGATGTCTTCTCCTTCCATGTACTAAAGACATCCAAGTTCATGTTTCTACACTGGACCTGCCTTCTCAGTACCTGGTCTTTATATTTAACCACCCTCTTAGCAATTCCCCTTGAATTTTCAGAGATACCTAGACTCAATATATTGATTAAATCATAGCTTCCTACACAGCAGAAGTAACCAACATCCATCCCATTATACAAGCCAGAAACCTTGGTACTTCATTACCCCATTCCCGCAGCTTTCTGTAGATTTCATCTCCTACATATTTTTCAAACATGCCTACATTTCTCTAGCTTTCCTGCCACCACCATTTCTTGCCTGGATCATACACCAGAGACATAACAGCTGCTCATGTGTGTTCCCTGATGCTCCTCTTATATCTTCCCATCTATTACCCACAATGCAGTCAGAAAGGGGTGATGGGAATCCAATATTGATTCTTCCCCAGTTTAAAATACTTCATTCCATTTATTTTAAGATTAAAACAAAAATTCTTGACAGGATCTTCAAGTTTAAGGTAATTTGACCCTTAAGCTCCTCTCCCATCTTATGCCCTTCTCACTATTTCCCACTACTCTCTCCAGCACACTAGCCTTCTTGTAGCTCCTCAAAATTCATGTCCTTTGGGACCACAATACAGAATGCTCACGCTATTCATTCCTCTTGGAACATTCTTATATCCTTTCACATAATTAATCTCTGTTCTTCTTTCAAATTTCAACTCCATCATTCCATAGTCAGAGCTGCCTCTGTTGATTTTCTCCCCCATTATGTGCCTTCTCATATACATGATAGTTTAATGGCCTTTATAATACTTAATATATCATCTTCTATTGATTACTAGGTGCTGGACTGTGAGTTCCGAGAGACATATCTGTTTTTACTCACCACTGTGTGTCATCATGTAAACAATGGATGAGCAAATAAAACACCCAAAAAAAGAAAAGCCCATCCATACCCAACCCATTGCCATTTTCACCATTATGTGTTCATTACCATCTCCATGAGAATCTACATAGCTTTGCTTTCTGATGTTCTGCTAACAGAAAGCATTTTGATACATGTATTTCCCAATAGCAACAAAAAATTATTAAAAAGACTATAGAATTGGAATGCAGGCAAACAACAAATGATCGAGGCACTTGATTTACTTGTCCCAGTTATGGACCAGAGACTATTTTCTGGGGTATAGGAGTGCTTAATCTTTAAAGTCTGGAGCTCACCATTTATCTGTTGCAATCAAGGAACAGAATGTTTCACATGAATACTATGTTTACCATGATAAGGGACAAAACTGATTTCCCATTTTGAGGGGAACTTTTTTGAAATGTATTATTCAAGTGTCTTCTTAAACAAATAAAAAAATTTTTTTTTGCTGGCTTTGGATCGTCTTACTCTGGACTTTTCTTATTATATATGTCATATATAGACAGTTCATCTTTACTCTCCTTTTATTTTTTGGTTTTACTTCCTCTTTTGCTCTCACTCTTTGAGCAGTCTCTCCTTACCACTATGTACCTAATTGCCCTGAAGTGCTCACATGATTGCCTATGTGTTTATGTCCCTTAAACTGTGAAATCTACAATCAAGTGTATTAACAGTTTGTGTTAAACAAGTGTAAAGAAGTTCTGAATTAGAAAATAACATCTCTCCAAATATTTCAAAGGTAAATGATCTATGAGCAAGTGGATGGAAAATCAGCCATTTACAAAACTATATAATTCACGTAGGTCCTAATTCTCTTTTAAAAGAAGCATATTGAAACTGGGCAAAGATATTGGTTTTTGGAGTCAGATGGATCTTGGATTGGCTGTGGGGCATGAGGATAGTTTCTCTTTCAGGCCTTCATTTTGCATTTCTAAAATGGCAATAACAATCCTCATTTTAGGGTAATGTACAGATTAAATGAGATAATGTCTGTTAAGTATTTAGCCTAAATCCTTATGTCATTTTTCATTACTAATATTGTATAATGTTAATACTATAGCACATGTATAATTTGTATTTTCATTAGTCATATTAACATGATATTTCAGTTATAGAATTTTTATATAGAAATAGAAATCTTAATTATGTTCTGAATAACTGGATTTCTTTATTGTTGATGTGGTCAGCATATTTCTATTGAAGGGAGATGTTTAAATTCCTTTAGTCAAAGTAATTGAAAATAAAAAGAGATATGGGCAGCTAAGAGTATATGAAGTTGGTTCAAGTGGAAAGGCTTCCTCACCTGTGATTTTCAATTATTTCCAAGACTGTACACAACTTTTGCTTATGAATTGCTCTCAGTAGATGCTAGAGGCAGACGTTATGAAGGGAGTTAAAAATTGTCTGTTTCAAGAACTCAGTCTTATCTTCAGAAAGAAACAAGGAGAATACAAAAGCAGCTGATATCACCCAGCAGAGGCTGGAGGTCATATCAGGTATCTGATCAATGTATTTCTCATCAACATGTTATGCCATGGACAGACAAACTACAGTGAAACAGATAACTCATACAAAACACCAGAGGACCTATTCGCATCAGTCCATCAGCCACACGTGGACAATATCACCGACCGTTGTCATGCTGCCAAGAAGAAACAAAATTGCCCATTTTCCTGCCTTAGTTGAATTAATTTTAATGAAAGAAGACACTCTGCTTGTTTCTGAATCACATTCAATACCCAACTTGTTATAGAATCTCTACTCCAAATGCTTTTATTGGATCAACCTTTATGTTCTTAGTATCTTTTGCATCTTTTCTCAGACAGGTAGGATTTTGTTCCCATTTTAGAGAGGAAGGAGCTGGGCTTAAAGACTTCAAATTACTTGCCTGAGATCCTATGGCTGGTTATTGGTAATATTGGAATTTATTGAGGTGACAGTCCAAGCTGATGGTCTTTAAATTATGCTATAGTTTTGATGTTAAATTCCCCTGTGACTTCTCTCTCCTTCTCTCTCTGTCTCTCTCTCTCTCTCTAATCTATGACTGGTCAACTTACATCTAGCATAAATTCATCTGTAGCTTCTTCTCATTGACCATTAAAGGCTTCTCTTTTCTAGGCTACATAACCCGTAGTGCCTTAACTATCCTTCACAGGGTTATGGTCTATAGTATATCATGGGAAGTAGGATGGCCTGGGAGTTTACAGCATAAGTTCTGGAGTTAGACTGCCTGGATTCGAACCCAACTTTGGCATTTGCTGACAGTGACCGTGAGAATATTATTTGCCTCCTCAACCTCAGGGTAAAAATGACATCTGCCACAGTGGGATAATGTGATGAAGTAAGCTATACAAAACATTTGCAAAGATTTATATGTTATTAATGGCCATTGTTCTAATGTTTTTCTAACTTCTTTCTAATATTCTAGTTTCTTTTCCTTCAATAACCTGTTACCCACAACTGTGAAAAATACTCTCAGTTTTATTTGATGCATTTCCAGTAGAGTGAGGCTATTTTAGATATTATTCTAGGTATAATAATTTATAGAATCCTAAAAAGGATTGTAAAATTTTCTAACCATGTCACTCTGATGACTTACATAATGCTTATTCTTGACTTAAGTTCTAGATAGATATATAAAGAGTTAGACAAAGACAGATGCAGATAGCTGTGGTGGTTTGTATTATGTACCCTAGCAAACATATTTTTTTAATCTTAATCCCATACTCATGGGTGTGAACCCAATTTAAATAAGATCTCTAGAAGATGTTATTTTGAGGTCAAATGTGTCCACCTGGAAAAGGGTCTGCTTTAATCTACATTCTTGAAGGCTTTAAAAAGAGAAAGTCACAGGAAAGAGCCAGAAGCCAGGAATCTCCAGGAACCCAGAAGAAAAGGGAAAGGACATTACCATGAGCCAGGAGAACCAAGGAACCACACCGGTTGCTAGCAGCTGACACCAGAATGGCATCTATGATCTTTAGGGAGAGAGAAAGTCCTGTTTATATTGTGACTTTGAACTTCTAGTTTCCGAAACCATAAGCCAATACATTTTTGCCATTTAAGCCAACACCAGTTTGTGGTAATTATGATGGCAGTTTCTGGCAAACCAAGACAACAGTCTCACTGTTGCTAAGATACATTTTCCCCAACCTACTTTTCAGAATTTGGATTTTGGGACCCAAATATAAACACTTACATTTTGGTAAGTTTACTTTTCTTGGGTTTAATTAATTCTTCAGCTTATCAAAACATTTTGATATCAATTCAGCATCTAATTTTTGGTACTTTCATCATCATGACATCAAAACAGTCAATGAATGTACCCTTTATCTTGCTATAAGTTATTATTAAAAACATTGATGTTGATAGCTGTGGCTAGAAAATCCTACATGTCACAAAACACCCCTTGGAATCTATTAGGTAACATGTATTTATACAACATCATCATCAATAGTAGTAATAAAAGCTATTATTCTTGTTGAGTAATTTGTTTAAAGTTCACTCTTGTTGAGAAATTGGACAAGTGGTTTACTAACATCATCTCTTTCAACCATCACCAAAGTCAAAGTCAAAAAAAAAAAAAAGGAAATTAAGTCACAGAAACATTCATTAATTAACTCAAGGTCACTAAGAGGAGGTCTCCTTATACACCAACCCAAATTGTCCCTAACGATCAGGAAAGCTTTAACAGATGCTAACCTACAGAGCTAGCAGAAAAACCTGGGAGCTATTTAGAACTTCATTGTTCTTTTTCTGAGGTCCTCGCATTTAGTCTATCATATTTTAGAAATAATAAAAATTTCAAAGCAGTTTGAGATGAGAGGCTAACATGAAAATATGGAATAAATCCCATTCAACTAGAAGTATCCATTGCCAGGAGTTCAGTTTTCCAACGTTTACCAAGATGACTTTCTGAAATTGTATGATTCGTACTGAGGACTTGGAAATACTGTACAAAACTGCTGAGTCCTCTCATGGATATATCATTATAGGTGTGTCACATGCTCATGGCATCCCCATCTCTTTTAATTTATACTCAAACTATACCTTCACTTTTGATAGTGCTATAGGTGTCACACAGATATGAATTTTATGAATATTAAGAAATTTAGTAATAGTTTCCAAGTGGTATCTGAGGAAATGTGAGAAGGAGATGTGAGGAAGTTAATATATTTTAACTAGTTTCTTATTTCAGGCATGGATTGAACCTCGTAGGGATGAGTTAGTTGTTTATCTACATGTGCCATTCTTCTCTTTTCATTAATTTAATTTAATTTCATTTATATGTAACCTGAGAGTTGCATTCCCCGCAGTATGCCCACTCAGTTTGTAAACTGAATTGAAGCTATCATCTTTGCTTTATGGCTGTGAAGGACTTAGAAATTAATAGCTCTCTCTTGAATTAGTAAATTATATTTTTCGAAAGAGAGAAAAGTACCTCATAAAAATAAGTGACTAGAGTCACTTTTATTTTATTTTTATAACAAGCCTTTTATGCTATAGTTTTAAACCCCTTTTCTACAATAACACCTTACATTTATATAGTGTTTTATACTTTTCAAAGCACAAGCATGAACATTATCCTATTTTATCTTCACAACAACCTTCAGAGTTAAGTAGAGAAGATATAAGAGGAGGACAGTGTTACAGAATAAGGAAGCAAGATATTAAGTGACTTTCCACAAAGTGAGCCGTTAGGTCAGGCCTAGATCTCCTGGCAGCCAGTCCAGAATATTCTGTGATCTTTCTACTTGCCAGTAAAAGGGAGACAGACAGAACAGTAAATTAAATAAGGCTTCCTCACCAGATTGTTTATCCAATAGTTAGACAATTAATATATTGCCAAATGCAATGTGTTCATAATAATAAAATAAGTGAAAGTAAATCCTTCAGAATAGTTTTTACCTGAACTGTGGAAAATAATTTAAAACCTCAATTCTCATACATGCACACATACCCACACATTTCTAAGAAATATGAATAATAAATCCATCTGATTTGAATAAGAAAGTCTATTCAAAAGTTTTATCTTTTAAGCTGTGCATTTTATTAATATTTTGATTTATTCAAAAAGGAGATAGAAATCACTAATCTGTAGTTTAGCTGTTTAAAATATCTTCATTAAAATGTATTCCTTCATTTCCATTAACAACCTTTAGTGGCTAGGTACACTATGTTATATATGGTTTAGGATATATATTTACACTACTTCATGATCACATTCTTTGGTCCCCGAGTTCACGAAATCCCACATATACATAAATGGATTTTATGTTAGCTGAATTAAGTCATATAGAAACACATTTTATGAGCTTCTATTATGTTCCAAGCACTGATCTAAGTTGTGGGGTTAAAAGGGTAAATAGTACACAATCTGTGGAGTCTTTGCACTCGAAAGGGAAACACTTTGACAACTAAAGATAATGTAGTATTTTAAAAGGTAGATATAAAATGTACTATGAAAACATGTAAGAAAAATATTAATTTTCCCTGAATTATTCAGGAAGACATCGCAGAGGAGGGAAATTTTTTCTGAATTTTGAGTTGAATAGAAGACTGGCTGGGAAGTCTGGGAAAAGGGGATTGTAGACTGACAAACAAAACAGCTGGATAAAGAAAAGATCTTGGGTCCCAAAAAAGAAGCGTGGGAGATAACGAAGAGGTGCTTCCTCTGGAGCCATATAACAATAGACCTGTTATGAGAAGCTAGACATGTCAACATAACACCTGTTTCATTGTGAAACCATCAGAAAAAAAAGGAAATATTGACGCTCAATAATAATTGCAAAGTATTAACAATATATCTGGAGACAGTTCACTTGTGCAGAATGGAAATTCACTGAAACTGGCTTTAAGCTCATGACCCACATATACTCACATATAACAAGATCACAGATCTTCCCCACCAAATAATGACAGGATGTGCCATCAGGAAAACTCACAAACATTAAGGAAGTGTGTCTAGGAGGCTCTAAGGAACCTAACAGCATCCTGTTCCATTCTCTCTATGGGGATTTGTGTGTCTTTTTTTCCTTTTTCTTTTTTACATCTCTCCGTCTCCTTCGTTCTCCTTCTGCAGAGATTGTCTCTTTGGCCAAGAGGAAAAGTGGCTGCTCCACATCCCTGAGTTTACATGCACGTCCTCTCAATACAAGTTCTGCAGTCCCAATTTTCTGAAGAGACATTTTATCAAGCTGGATTGGACTAGTTGCCCAACTCTGGGTGCCTCCACAAAGACCAGCCTACAGGCGTGTGACACAAGGTTACCTTTTGAGGTTCCTTCCTGTGATGCAAGAGAAGTAGGGGGTGAGAAACCTTGTCGGTTAAGAACACACATGGCAGATTCAAGCGGTCTAGGTCCAAATACCGGCTTCATGTGACCTTAGGCAATTTCCTTACCACCAAATGTTGTATGCCACATTACCACCATTTTACTTGGATCGGCCACTGACCCACACAGAAGACACAGAGAGATTCAATGATCACTTAGAGCATGTATTTTAACCCAGGCTCTTAACCACTGCACCATTATGATTATAATGAAACACATTCAAATAGTTTATTAAGTATTAAACAAGTTAATGTCTTTGCTAAGCCATTTAAAATATTTATTTCCTATCTAATGAGGATGTTAGTATCTAACAAGGATAAGATAGAACAATGAATGGAAAAAAAGAGTTGGACAAGAAGATACTTAGGGTTTACCTATAAAAATATAATTCCTTTGAGGTAAGGTGTTATACTGAAATTTTATTGCATCACTTTCTATTTATTTAAAGCAATTTCCCTTGTACACACATCTGTGACTCCATATGCATATTTCAATGAAAATTAGACTTCAATGTATTTTTTCATACACTACTTAGAGAGCAAATTCCTCCTAATTCCTTTACTCTCTTCAAGTCCATAAGACCAGCTCATGCTCAAATTCTGGATCATTCTGAAAATACCTAGCCCAGTTTTATAACATTATTTATTTTTATCGCTGGAAACCCAGCCAGTGAAGAAAAATGAAGACAATTTGGTAAATAATGGATGCCAAGATGACTTACTGTTTTTCTGCAATGAGAAATTAGCAATTTATTATGTGACCTTTCTTCAAGTGCCTGTCAAGAAGTCAGAAGTAATAAAGCTTTACTGGCAAACAGCGACTGATTTAAAAAAAAAAAAAAAGATATACACTTAAAATATTGTATCTCTTTATTAAAAGTTAATCTGTTTGTGTGTCCACAGAAATAATGATAGATAAAACATTTTCTCAAAAATTTCTGTGGCTGCCCCCATGCAATGCACAGCAACTTGTTTGTATTTTCTGGCTACATTCTTAAATATACTTCAGTTTCAAAAAATGGAAGGATCTATAATGTATGTCTGTATTTTCTCCTTTATGAAAGGTCATCTTGAATTCCGATCATTTTCCCCCTTCTGGAGCTTAAAGATTGCAAGACTTTTTAGTGTCCGGCTCTAGGCTTTTATTTCTATCACTAGATACTAGACCCTTTTTTCCCCTAATATCAATTCTAGCATTGCACTTAATTAGAATATTCTGGAACTAAATGTATATAACTCACTATCAGAATGCCATGAATATCATGTAAGTGCTGTAATGAAGCCTCAGTAATGCTGCATTAAGCAATTTGGCATATTGAAAAGGTTTCCTTTCTCTTACCCTCTTGCTATTTAAAAATTTTTTAAATTATTCACAAACAAGACAAGATGATTTTTGCTTTAAAGGTATAAACATTTACATATGTTCTGTCTGTCAGGCCAATTTCTTATTAAGAACTTAAATAATAGCTCTTTTTACATGGAAAGATCTTATTAGATGTAAAAGCAGAAATGCTCTCTGAAATAGACACAAAATTAACCTTAATGAAAACACTAAAATTTTAAATCAAGCCTCAACACAGAGTTTACTTATTGTGGCATATTGAAGTGAGCTAGATAAAAAGATGAGAACTTATTTTATAAAATATATCATTTAAAATATGTCTTGCCTGCTCAAGGCTCTGTAATTAGTAGGATGGTGAATGATCTTTCTACTCAAGTGAGTCGAAAGGATTGCTGGACTAAACACACACACATAAGAGAAACACACACAAGGAGAAGTCAAACCTTTTAGTTTCTAAAAATGTCAGGAAGGAGAGAGCTTTGCTTTGAATATCACAAAGAACAATTTCATATGCTTTTAATTTTACCTATAAAACTCAAAACCCAATAGAGAAGAAACCTTGGGAAGAATAAGCAATACATTCATAAAATATATTCTATTCCAGGTACAGTTTCTTTTCTTTCATATTTTGATGAAACCATTTGACCCTGGGTTGTGAAAGGTTTTCTTAGAAACTGCATCTTACTTCCATTGGCTCAATACAAAGTCTATAGCTCTGAGTAGGGAAGAAAAAATAGAAAAAAGAAAGAAAAAGGCAAAATATTCCAAACAGTGGTAACTTCTGGGGATATGTAGTCACATTTATAAATATATACCATGGCTTTTATATTGTTATTAAAACTATCAGTTTGAAAACCTTAGTTTCTTATACTAAGAGAAAAATTGCCGTATTTTCATGAAGAAAGTTTACAGTACCCTTTATTCCTAAACTAACTTTAAACATTTGAAATAATCTTCTAGGAGACCCTAGCAGCAACTAAACAAAATATCAACAAAAAAATCACATGAACTGCCCAGTTTCAGACAGAATGCTCAGTTATTTTTGTTACTTCCAGAAAAGCGAGCCAAAAATGTGTGTGTGTGTGTGTGTGTGTGTGTGTGTGAGTATATGTGTGTGTACACATGTCTTGTATCCACTTTGCATGCTGGTAACTATTTGCTTAGTTGATGTCTGACATGGTGGGAAATCATATCAGACATAACTAGAGAACAAAAGAGTTTGCCAAAGCAGCTGGGAATTGGGCATAAAAGTCTGATCCATGCTGCAATCATTTAAGCACAAACAGTAGAAGGCTTTGTGATATGTTTTTAGACCTGATATTTGCTGATATTAGAAGCTCAAAGATTGACAATATTTTCAAGTTTTTTTTAAAGCTGTCTAAAGCATCACTCCTTGAGTTTATCAACATTTTTGAACAATTGTCCCAGTACTATGGAGTGGAGTTATACAGAATTTATATGGAAATTTTAGAAGTTTAAACTCTATCTATACTATAACTCTGTATCCTCTTTAATCTGTTTATTTATACCACTTCCTTAAGACATACACATACCCACACATGCACACACATACTGAAACCATATAAATACTGATAATAGAAAGTCATACAAGTTATTCATAAAACTTTTCCTTATTTCACTCTTTAAAACTAACCTGTAGTGGATGAGACTGATCTATAATCGCATTTGTATCATTACTAGACCGTGCTTTCAGCCATGATAAAAACTAACTTTTTCAGGTAAGGGACTTAGAATTTAGAAACCTACAAGTCTGATATTAGAGTAAATGAAAAGTGTCCTGTACCTTTAATATGTAAATTTGTGGAAATCCAGCCTTCCACTTGTGAGGGGTTCTCTGCTTATTACTTTACGACATTTCCAGGCGGAAGGTGAGGAGGGGCGCACATTAATTTGCTTTATGTTTAACTAGAGAGGCTTCCCATAACTATTAGAGCCCACTTTGGGCCCGCTTCATTTTAGAGTTGTTGTCAGTCATTTGAGAGTGATATGCCCCGTGCCCGGGAAGAATAAACACATCATATATTAGGTAAAGCTTTGATGCATGGGGATTGCTAAATGCCAACACCTCTTTCTGAGGATAGGGAAATCAGAAAGTGGAGATGAGATTAGGGTAGGAAGGACTTTTATAGACAGGAGTCCAGCAAGCCTTTCTGGAATGCTCCAGCTCAGAATCCAGTGTAGAGGCAAAGCCAGTGATTGCTTTATTTTTGCTTTGGCTCATTTTCTGGTGGCTTTGCTCCGAAAAGAGGAATAGCACCGGGGACACATATGATTGGTTTCCCTCTCCAGTTACTGATCATGGAAATTAAACAAAACATGAACTGCTATCACAAGTTGTTTGGGAACGTTTCAATCACAACCACTTTTGACAACTGGTCAGGAAGTGATTGCTTCCTAAGAGTCAACATTTAAATCCATCTATTTTTCCTTTTGATGCTTCCCCAGTGCTCCATTTTAGGCATTTTTGAATGTAGACCTTTTTTGAAAAAGCAAAATTTGGTTTCAGAAAGCAGAAAAATAGTTTTTGTTTAAGAAATTAAGTATCTTTTACTTCTCCTCTTTCCTTGGAGCTCCAGAATGAATTAGTCATCCACTAATATGTTTTCAAGTTGGGAAATCAATGAATTACAACATTATTTAGCAGGATGTCTCAAAATTTCAAAAAAAAAAAAAAAAGTAGAGGACGTTTTACCCAGAGGAATGTGTCTGATTTTTCCATATGTTTGACATCAATTTGCTCTAGCATCTTGGTGCTTCATCTTGAAGCGATTGTGTGTTAGCCCGATTTAAACACAGGCATTTTGGCTCATATCGCAGCTGGTTTTCAGGCTAGACTACATGATTCTTATTGAGAACTAATTATTTCATACAGCTTTAATACTCTTCAGAGTCATGAGAATCTCGATGAATGATGATGGGCATATATTATTATCTCACAGGTTGTATTAAGCGGCCATATCTCAAATTCTAATTGCATCGCCACTCAACATCCCTCTTGCTATGCTCCTTACCTTCAGGAATGTTCTCCTGTTCTGTCTTGTTATCTTGTTTAAGGAAAGACAGTACTGCCAGCTTTCTTCGCCTTGTGCGTGAGCCAAGGGACTTCCATTGGTTAAAAGAAGAATCTGTTTATGAAATTACAAATTAAAAATTAAAAATCTCATATTACTCTCCCCGAGGTCACAAAGATCTGAGCCTTTGGGATGAACTCAACCACACTAGAGGGCCACCCCTCTCCTCTGTTGTTTGCCTTAAACAATTCAGAAGCCCGTGATTTTTATTTAATTAAAGAAGCAAGGAAAACAGAGTAAATTGAATTTAATGAAAATGTTCTATATGTGAATATAGTAGATATAGGTGCATGTAAAACAAGGAGATAAATAAATATTTCTGTACATTTAAATTAACCCAAAGCTAAAAGGGAGTCACAAATGACGAAAACCATTTAGTGGTTTCAATAAATAAAACAAACTAACACAAAACCATTACTGTCCTAGAACAATGGAAAGAAACAAGACCGTGGAGAACCCACAGTTGCATTTGGGTTTCAAGCTCTTGGCAGATGAATCAAGACTAGTGATTTTTTCTAGAAACTTAGAGTCTTAATTCATCGTGATTATTAAATAAACATTATTGTGAATTTCTTTATGAGGACCTCTCCATGTTGGATATTTAGGGTTATCCTGAAATATCTGAAAGGGAGAGGATTACTTCACATACCTTAACACAAAACATTTGCACACTGCATGTGTTGAATTTACAACAACAGTTACATTTACTCGGCTCCTATATCATACCAACCGCTGTGCCAGACTTGTCCTGCGTTTCCTGTCCCTGACAACCTCAGTTGTAGTTACTTTGGCCATACCCACCTAGTCATCTTGTTCTGGAAAACCAGAAAACAAAAATAAAATGAAGATGTCCATGGATTGCTCTCCGCCAGGACCTACTCTTATCAACATTGCCAGTAAGGGTTTATCAGCTTCAGGCATAAGGCAAATCTATCTTATTAGTGTGAAAACTAATGAAAGATCATTCTGACAATGATAATTAATTGCAGTTGTTGACAAGGACTCAGTTCCTTCTCGCTCCCTTTTCTGTTGCTCTCTCTGGCTCTCCTCCCTCAATTAGACATATGAAAAGTGCGGCCCTCCCCTTTGAGAAAGAAGCTTTTAGATTAATCATATTATCTTAAGGTTCCAAATCTCCATGCCTGTGTGACCTTTCTTCCGTTAGAATCCATTATCTTAAACTATCACAATAATCCTGGCTTTAGGGAGGGAGAGAGGGAAGAGGAATCAAACCTAATAGATGGCAAATAAGATTAATCTATGATCTAAGTGCCGATTACACTTGGCCCTGCCCTTGAACACCCAGGTGTAACCTTGAAATTCACATCCGCTAAGACACTGCAATTGGATTGAGTGTCCCTGAAGGCAGGGGGCAGCTGGTCAAACTTTACCCATTACTCCCCAGCGAGCTCCTGCGCCCTCTCAACCTCCAACTCTTTTTCCTTGTGGAATTTGGCAGCTCTGCTTTTTCATGTTTGTTTTGGGATAGTTCGCATTTTTTAGATAAAATACTTATTTTGGGTCCCTGATTTTTGTTTGTCAGAGCAACCGGTCACGGAAGGAATGAACTTTTACCTGGACCTCACAAGAGGAAACCAAATGATCCAACTCCTCACAATCTGATAAAGGCACCAAAATAAATTCGTCTTCGCTTCTTTCAAAACAGGGACACACTGATCGCCGAAACGGCACGTGTTTAAGAACAGCCCAGAGGAGGGAAAAAATCCCCCTTGCAACATTTGTCTTCTGAACTTTGAGCTGATTATTTTTCTTGCTCCTAGTCTGAGGTCTTAGGAAGGACACGCTTTTGGTAAGATGGAACCTGACAAGTCCAAGCTACTGGTGAGATGGACAAAAAAAACCCAAAATGATTCAGCATAGAGACAGCAGTTTCAGAAATATCAGAGAGAAAGAAAACAAAATGATATCATGTCCTCATTAAACGTCCTCATTAAATGTTGGCCCTGTCTCTTGAAATTCAAAGGTGACCTGCTAGAAGCCAAGTTCCCTCCTAATAAATTTTTGCGGTCCAAATTTCAGTGCGTATTTAAACCACAGAAGATCAAATAAGATTAAGTTCAATATTGGAATGAGAAAAAAATCAGTTATAAACAAGGAAAATTCACATAAGTTTCAAAAATATTAGAAGTAAACGTGGTGGGCAAACCATATGACCATTTCTTCTGTTACAGATAGTTCAATACCAGGAATACCAGTCAGGGAACCCGCTTTCATTCCTGTGAGTATTAAGCCTATCTCTGTATTCTTTCTCTAGCATATTTTTCAAACGCAAGTGCTTCTCTTAAAACAGAACCACTACGGCAAGCATTCATTTTGGGAATGCTTTCTGAGCTGTTGCCTTATTCTTAGTTCACATTGAGATAAGGACCTCTAGCCACGTAGTTCCTGAATAGTTCCGTAATTTTCTTGTCATTTATAGCTTGATTCCTGAGATATTAAGTATAATCTTTAGCGTTTTCTCTTTCTTTTTTTCTTTCTTTCAAAATTAAGTTACATCGTTCCATCTTTCTCTCTGTCTCTCTCTCTCTTTTTTTTTTTACTTAGTCTCAAAATCAATCTAGAAATAAATAAAAATTCACTGGGAAAACATTCTGGAAACTATTTTTGAAGCTCAATTATCTGGAAAGCATTGCTGAGGTCAGCTCTGTATAGAGATGAGCTGTGTGATCTTGTTCTCATTGCTTAATGTCTCGGAGTCTCAGTTTGCACACATGAAAAAAGGGATAATTCCACATCTATTCAGGGCTGAGAATTCAGTAACTCTACGCATAAAAGTGTGTAATAATGGCTGGTACATTGAGTGGAATCCCAGCCCCGCTGTCTATTAGCTTTGCGACCTTGGGAAAAATTGCTCAGCTACTCTGTATTTTAATTTCCTCACCTCAAAGCGGGAATATTAAAAGAAACTATTTACTTTATAATGTTGCTATGGGGGGGGTAAATGAATTAAGACAGATAAAATACTTTGATGAGTGTCTTATTTTAAAAAGTCCTTTATCACTGTTTGCTGATATTGTTCTTGCTGCTGTCACTAATAGAATCTCAGTGATACTTTTTTTCCCTCTTTTTGGCCGTGAACTCGGGAACTCTGGAAAAACAACATTAAAACTGATTTTATTAGATTTTTGCAAAGCTCACATGGGGTGGGGGTGGGGGGAATTACCAAAGAAACAAACGATACTGGGAGCTCTGGTAAAAAAGACAAAGGATTCCTGGATGCTTCCTTTCTTGCATTTGTGAGGACAGTGGCATTTTGACTGAATGGAAGAGCCCTTGTCAGCTGTCCGGGGGAGGGTTACAACCCACACCTCCACAGGAGCAGCATGCCATTTAAGTCAGAGAGAGTAATGAAATTTCATTTAATTTGTCAGGAAGAAAGTGCTAATGTTAAAAGGCATTTAATAAAAAAGGGAGAGATTCTTTGAAAGGGAGTCCTTAAGTAATTACTTCAAGTGTCTTAGGCCTCCTCACCAGAATATTTACATTAGTGTCTTACAGCGCTAGTGTGTAATTAAATTAGTGCAGCATTTACATTCGGTCTTTTTTTTTTTTAAGGAAGTGCAATTTTATTAATAATCCTCCTTAAAAGAGAGAGAGAGAGAGAGAGATTGACTTGACCTGCTCAAATCAGGTTTTAGTGGGTTTTTTTTCTTTTTAAAGTCTTACTGAGAGAATTGCCGAGTTCGAGTTATTTGCGTGTACGCATTGGGAAGAAGAGCTGGGGACCAGGGTGGAGTGGCTATCTCCCTCTTCAGTTGCACTTGGAACGATGCCATCTTTTATCTACTCAGTCCTGACGTGGAGAAGTCAGGTCAGCTGCTACGGACTGTCAGCATATTGCGCTGGATTGCCTTGTCTAGCCCAGGCTCTCTTTTCAAGTTGTCTGGGAGGAGAGGAGGGATGTGGATGTGTGAGTGAAAGGAAGTACTTGTGAAGCCGTGTGAGGCAGACTCATCCCTCATCACTCCTCCCCACGGGCAGGGAGGAGCTCAGCGCTATCAGCAGCCAGAGCCAGAGCCAGGGGAGATAACTAATACTCCCGGACTGGGGGTGGCCCATGGGACCAGACGGGATGGATTTGTATTTCTGACGCCTGTGTACATCCAGGGAAAAGATTCTAAAAACATTTCTTTGGAAGTCATCCACTGCTATTTTCCAAACTAATTTAGAAAACAGCCTCATGAATGAGTGAGTCTGTATACAAGGGTCCCGTAAATGTTTAACTTTTGGGTTTCACCAGGTCTGACTTCCAATGAGGCGATGTGGGCGTAGCGGCAAGAACGCAGGTTGTAGAGCTGGAGACAAAATAGGTTATACACACACACACACACACACACACGTGACATAGTTGTAGATAGAGATCGTATAGTTGATTTGTAAATGAAATGAGGTTATTCGAAAAGTTTGTAAACTCTAAGTTGCTATCAACTTTAGCTATTATCATAACTACGAGTGGAATGATTTTACTAAAATACAAAGCTGATCATGTCATTCTCCTTACGATAATTCAATGGCTTTCCATGGCTCTCAGAATAAATAAAAACTTTTCAATAAGCTGTGCATTGCAATTGCTCATTTTCAGACATCTCATCCTTCCTGAATTGACTTTTCAAACTATCAGGTCTTCAACATATAAGATCTCCTGTGACTCTGGTCCTTTGCATTTATTTTTCTCTGTCCAGAGCTAGGCCACTCAATAAGGTAGCTACTAGGCTTATGTGGTTTTTTAAATTTAAAGTAATTAAAATTAATTAAATAAAATAATTAAAACAAAAATTGTTTCATTGCTCAGTACACTAACCACATTTCATGCACTTAATAACCCTGTGTGGCTAGTAGCTGACACATTGGATGAGGCAGCTACAGACCATTTCCAACACCACAGCACCTTCTTAATCTCTGCTGGTCTAGAGTGATCTTCACTCTCTGACTTCATCATTCTCAGCCAGAAAACCCCTCCATGAGGAAATCAAGCCCCCCAACTCCATTGCCTTAAATACGAGTTGGAGCGTCCTCTACAATATTCCACCAGTAGAAGTTGCCCAACTGCTTTTCTGAATTTCCTGATCAACTAGAAGCTCAATGAAGCCAGGGACATGTCTCCAGTACTGATCAGCATTCTACCGTGCTGGAAGAGAACATTTAATAGTGAAAGCATTCACAGAGCCTTTACTAGATGCTATTCTAAGCACTTTAAATATATATATGCTCTCCTAATGTATAAGTACATATATCTCAATGCACAAACAGGTTCTATGTATTATCTCAGCACTGCCAGTGAAGAGCCTGAGGCACAGAAAGGTTAAATCACTAGCCCTGATGTGGCTTTCTGGTTATCGAGTGGGAGATTGGTGTGCAAATCCAAGGAATCTGACCCCAGCACTCATCCTCCAAACCTCCCTGACACTGGTATGCACACAGTTGTTACTGAAAGAATAAAGGAGTACAGGACTAGGCATTGTAACAGATGGCAGTTACTCTTCCACAGCATTATCGTGTTCTAAAATTGCACAATTCCCTCACCAACCTGACTACCCGCAGTATCCTTTTCTCTTACTAAATGCATAATGCTCTCTCACTCCAGCCTTAACTACCGCGTGAATATAGAAGTCATATTATACCCACTCCACATTTCGGAAACCTAAGGTCTAGAGAGAGTAAGCATCATGAGGCTTTCTTAGTGGAAAATCAAAGTAAGACTGTTTTGGCAAGTCATCAGGTGACATGAAGCTGGTGGTCAGGGAATATGAGCCGACAACTTCAGTTTTTCTTGGCTTTTATGTCTTAGTTTCTGACTGTCCAAGTCATATTAATTAGCATTATCACTTTTTTCCATACTTGCATGCGGTACTCATCTATTAGATAATGAAATCACTAAATATTGTTTCCAACAAATTAAGACAATGTCTATAAGTAGGTCCCCAATCAGCCCTCCCAACTGCTGTGTCACTAGAATTATGAATAAATCAAAATTATGCTAACGTTCATAGACTATTACTATTTTTTCTAGTTCAGATTGAATGCTGGAACCACAAAAAAGGGGATTTTTCTTTTGAACAGTGAATGTATTTAATGCAAAATTTTGGTTAAATAAGAGTCTCACTATGAATGCACCGTAAGACTTTGTCTCTCTGCAGTGTTCAAATGCACTGATGAAAATGGAGGGTAATAGAATTTCCAAAAGGACCATATTCCATTTTGTTAAAATCCCCAAATGCCAGAATGGGAAATGTTATAGTAATAATTTTGTACACCCCAATTTAAGAGCTAACACTTTTGATAAATATCAGGCAGGCAATATCCTATAATTTTACATTTTATAATGTATTGACCCTTTCTGCTTGTCAAGAAATTTATAAGATTATGTACTGTCATTAAACTCATTACACAGATGAGAAAATGGAGGCACAAGGCAATAACAACTTGTCCAACTCCTTTAGTTAGTAAGTGGGCAGAGCTGGGATTTTAACTTTTATAATCTTGTTTCAGAACCCACTTGCTTTACCACTGCCCTTTGTCAATGCCCCATCCACAGGCACAGACACACTTACATAAATGCATGCTGGAATTTAGAACGACTTTTCTAATGAAGCAGAGAAATTAGGAAGACTCTTCATTTTTGTATTTGAGGATGGTGTTCTATGTGGCAAAGGCAAATTGGATTGTCAGCACAGATTATAAAGATGAAAAACTGTTGTGAATAATTGAACAGGAAAGAAAAAAAAAGGGTTTCTAGCAAAACCCATGTGTTCATTCTGATTGAGGAATGCACCTAGTTAGATTAAGAGAATATTAGGGAACAAACATTTTATAACCCATTTTATACTTTAATTTTTTCATCCTTCAGTATAATATCATGTTTGTTCAATAAGAGCAAAAGCTTACGTTTTCGTTAAGAGAATTTTTCAATTTGATCATTGAATACAATGTATATCTGGCTACAGTCTAACCTTGGTCATATAAAGCTAAATTTATCTTCTCCTTTCTCAAACACAAAGAAAAAGCCAGTACCAATAAGGTAGTTTAGAAATATGTTTACAATTTCATATTAGCAGCAGCTTTAATCACAACCCAGATGTAATTTTTCTCCTAATCATAAAGTGTCACTAATGACATTTTACAAATATATGGATTGTGTTGTTTCCTGAGAGCTATTTATAAAAAGCGTACAGTGGTTCAGCCTGGTATTTGGCCATTTTAGTTACTTAGCAGGATTGACTGAAGATCCGATCTGATTGGCTCAGCGGTAATCTGTCCTTTACTTGAGAAGGAATCGAAAACCCAGAAGCTCCTGAAAAAGTCAATTCAACTGAAAGGAAAACGTGTTCCTGCTGCTGTAGACCTTGAAGCGTTGAAAAAAGATGATGGATCTTTTCGACTCAGAAGTTCATTCTAAAGCAGGGGAGAAAACAATAGCCCATCACTTGACTTTTTGAAAGGATGCTTTCTTAAAAAAAGTAGCATTCCATGGAAGGACATAAAGCAGTGAACGTTCTGAAACGCAATTAAAAACAATTGCTGACATTATTTTGAGTTAAATCAAGTGCAGTGAAAACGGCAAATGGCCAAAAATCGTGCTTGTGGCATTAAAATATATATATATATATATATATATATATATATATATATATATATACACACATACATATATATATATTGAAATAGGGGAAACAGATTCAGAAGAAATGATTTGTAAGCATGTGGTTAAAACTATTTATATACTGGGTTCTATTTGTTTTACAGCCAGTGGTCCACGGACAGCATGAAAGGTTATCTTTGACAAGGTTTTAGCTATTATTTTCTTCCAGTGAAATGGTATTTCTTGAGAAAAAAAGGTCTTTGGAACAAAATAACAATAAATCCTGATTTAGATACATAAACCTGCCATTGATATCACATAATATCACTGTTCTTTCTCACTCGATACAGGCGTTTTAAAGATAAATGGTAAAACTGAACTGGAAATCCATCTGGCCGGCTGCCTGCTCTAATGAATAACCCCACTTTGGCTCCTGCAATGTAAGCAGAAAGTTCTCTCCCGGCCTCTTTCGTCCGTCATGAATCTACAAGACAGCCGACATAATATCTGGGCGACAACGGTGCGCTAACAGTGCAGTGACTTCCATTTTCTTTGCTTTCTATTGATTTTCACTTAATAACTGGCGAAATACTAAACGTCCTCCCTGAGTACCTAATAAATCCTGCCTGAGCTTTTTATTGAGGAGAATTTAATAAAAACAACCATTGCGGCTGAGGGATTTTTCTTCTGGACAGAACAGAGGGGTAGGGGATGGCCGGGTTGGGACAAGAGGAAGCCATTTGATTTTTTTTTTTTTTTCCAGGGGACTTTCTCCCCTTCAGAACAGCAGAGCTGCCCAGGATGCCTGTGCGTTTCACCCTGGTTTCCCCCAGAAAGAGCTGTAAGCTCCACACACAGCTTATCGGGCACAAGTGAAGACAAGTGGTTGCATGAGCTTTGTAAAGACCAATTTTCTGCTCCTCCTGCATCCACGAATAACTGATTTCAAGTTTTGGCCAAGCACTCCCACTTTGCTCTCAGAGGTTGTCAAAAGCCTGTAAGAATGTGCATTTTACCATCCTGGTTGATGTTACTTTATATTTGATCGCAGCAATGCTCTCGGAGTGCTTGGATACCTCGAATAGAATTTCAGATAGTTTAAGGGGGCACATAAAACTTAGTCTGTTTCACGCTAATTTGAGACTTAAGCTTGCTTTTGGACAATCAAAAAGCCAGAGTTCTCTAAAAGCCAAAGAAAAGTAGAAATCAGGGCTAACATAGCATCTCAAACCATTTTCCTCTGCATAAACTTCTAAAACAATTTCCATTGTTAATGTTCAACGAAAAATCTTTATTCCGCAACCCGATCTTTCAGAAGTATTTCACACTTTAGTACCCTCACCCTTCCCCAGATTTTGCTTTTTTCATCTTTTGGGGGGTGTTACATGGTCCGGGAATCAAACCTCCCCTGATTTTAATTGATCTCGAGGCTAATTTCAAATCACTGGGCTTAGTGAACAGTATTTTAGAATTTCTTCACCTATAAAAACTTATTTCATTGCATTTTCAATAAGGTTTCTAATGAAGAAATTTCACTTTTTTAGAGAATGAAAAATAGAACCTACTTGAAAGCAAAGTTGTTTGTTTGTTTTTTGCAAAATCCATAGATTCAAGTTTGGATAGCCTTGTTGCAAAGGGATGAATGACTCAAGTATTCATCAACAGCCACACTGTCGCTTTTCATACAGAATGTGGGATGGTGGCAGGGGTGGAATAGCTCAGGCTTCTTGTCAAATAATCTATATGAAATCCTGATTTTCCTCTTCTGAGGTTTGGGGACCGTCTACAAAATGGGAATACTGTTGCCTAACTAGTATGGCTGATATTATCTCACCAAAAATAAATAAATGCATGGGTACTCCAAAAAATGATGTTGCTTTGGATTATGAAGGTACCTCAATAAAGAATAATTGTCAGTCAATCCAGCTAAGGTTTGAAAACAGCTAGATTCCCCAAAAGAACTTCTTTCTAGTCCCTTTGAGACACAGTATGGTCTAGTGTTGAGCCTGTTACCTCCACAGCTTATAGCCATCTGATTTAACTCCTCTGTGCCTCAGTTTCCTTTTCACTGAAAAGGAACTAAGAAAAACCTTTTTTTTGGCATAGACAGGCTCTGGGAATGGAACCTGGGTCTCCAGCATGGATGAGTGTTTTTGCAAGCATGGAAGGAGTTAATGCATAGTAAGGGCTCTGGACATAGAAACACCCCACCAATGTTTGCTTTGATTATTTATAAATGCTGCTAGAGAAAAACTAAAGTCCAGTTGGGTGTTTTTACAAAGAAAAGCCTAACCATTATCCCAATGAGAAGACTTTCCCTTTATTTAGACGTCTTTTTGCCAACCTCCATGCTTCTTCATGGGTGCTGTATCTTTTCTGTGTCCAGCTCCTGCTAAAAGTAAAAGCAAAGGAAAAACTTTAATATTTTCTTTCTCTGATCCTTTTTTTTTTCCTGAGAAGTTCTTTTCTTAGGTTCTAGTGAAACCTAGTCTATTCCCAAGTCAGTAGAATGCTTTGGTTCCATCTAATCAGGTAGGCTAACATGAAGAAAAGGTAGCAGTGCACAGAGCTCATCCCTGATTTGAGGATTTGGGGCAGGACTTGGGAACCACTCAGGTCTTTGTGGACGGCTCTGTGTGGGGCGCCCTCTAATCAGTTCTCATGAAGGTGTATTGCTATTCAGATAATGTCTTCCACTGCTCCACAAAAGGTTGTTGCACTGAGCTGTGATTGTGACAAATGATTTACTATTAGGAACATTCTGTAATTATTGTTCGGTGGGACCGCAGACCGATACATCATTAACGTGATAGACGGCCTTTTATATCAGCAAAAATAACTAAATTAATAAAAATGGCTTCATTCCAAACCCTGTCAGAAAACCAATAGTCAGGACAATCAAGTAGTAGTGATACCTGAAAAAGCCATGGTTTATACCCACCGACAAATCATGCTTTATGCATGAGTAATAAAATATTTGTATATGTAATCTCTATAATATGGGTCTCTGTAATAGAACATAGATTTTTATAGATGTGAGCCTTACATGAAAAGTGGGGGATATTTAAATATTTTCTCCGAAATGAGTGAGATTTAAATTTATGCTGTAGTGCGTTTGGATTGCAGTTTTAGGATTTAACTATTTACCTATGACATCTTTTCTTTCAAAATATTTTAAGTGGACACTGCAAACTGTAATTCCTTCCTTCCTACCCTCCTCTTCCTCTCTCTCTCTCTCTCTTTTTCTCCCTCCCTCCGTCTCCCCCCACTTTCTTTCTATCTCTCTCCAAACCCTAAACTATACTCTAATTTACAAGCCTCATATTTCTTACTTTTCCAGATAGAATTAAATAATTAAACATTTTATGGTGAAAACAGTTTTCTCATAGCAAACCAAGTCGAGACCTCCAACAGTGCTTTATTTGAAGTTATCGCATGGTTATATGATTTAGAGCTTCCAGAAGAACTGACAAATTGTATTTGTACAGAAAATTAACATAGTGATATTTGGGGAAATTAACTCGTTGCTGAAAGTTTTGTCCTCCGCTTAACTTATAATATCCATTTGGCAAGGAAACTGAGACCAATACAGGCTGAGAGGTCCAGGCAGCTTCCCTGCTTTGCTTCCTGTGATATTCCAATAAGCCCTGTGAGAGCTGTTGATATACCACCTAACAGAGGGGGAAACTGAGATTCAGATGTGGTTCAGAACTTGCCTACATGCCATCTTCTCATGATCACTGCACCCCACACAAGATTTCGGTTCATGTCAAAAACCACAGCAGACAGAAATCACCGCCGAAGAACAAGGCTACCTCTCACGGTGCCACCTCAAACAAACATTACTCCCTAAAAATAAAATCTACCACTACATCTTTTGATAACTTCACTCATTATTGCTATGATTCTTACCTTTAGAAAAAAACTATTTATGGTGGATTTTGTTCACCATAAAATTCAGTAATATTAATTAAATGAAAAAATACATTTCTGTAAAACTCTAAATCATCTGGTTCAAAATCTCATGTCCTTTCATTTCCCCTTCGTTTCCCGGTGCCTGCCCATGTTAAAAAAAAACAAACAACAAGCTCATGTCTTGATGAAACGTTATGCTTATTTCCAGTATGTTTTCAAAGGTAAACTAGCCTCGTATATAGCATTGACTAAACATTGGATGATTAAGATATCAGCTTCACCTACCAAGCATTATTCAATGTGCAACATGCATATGCAAGTGTGTAGAGGAATCCAAAAGCTTAGCCAATAGAGAAGAGGCAATATATCTAATGAAAATGGGGATTAGGGAATCAAAGGAAGAGAGAAGAAAATATCTTTAAAAATGCAATGAATATAAGTAATTGCACTTTGGGTTTGAATGGCAATTTACCAGAGACATTGATTCAGAGCCAAATGTGCAACTAAAGTTCACTGAACCGTGATCTGCTTATTCTGCAGTGACGATTGTGAACCTTATAAGGAAACAGTGATGTTCATTGTTTATTTTAATAGGATCTCTGCATATTGAGGTAAAAGTAGAGGAGTCTAAAGGTAGTGTTTAAAATTTAAACCCAGAAGATATGACTGAACTGTTCCCTTGCTCTTGATTTGCTAAAATTGAACGTACGCTTGTCTTTCAGACATATTTGTTGTCCTATTATTCTAAAGCAATGAATCAAACAATCATATCCTTCAATGATTTAAAAGGTAAGACATATTTCTGGGCACACTTGGAATATTCTTATAGATTTCTACTCAGATATGCCTTAAAGGTTTTTATGTGAATAAAATACAATTGTATTACTAGATTTTTGCACTTTATTGGTGACAATAATTTTCAATAGTAGCCTTACAATGATGGGGATCTGCATGGCCACCTTGGATTAGAATCTCCTAAGAAATCAGGGAAAGAATAAAATGACTCACCTGCTTCCTTTATTTTAGAAGCAAATTTATTGAGATATACTCATGCTTCATAAAATCCACCCAAAGTGTACATTCAATCAGTGTTCTTACTATAATCAGAGTTGTGCATTCATCACCACAATTGATTTTGGAACATTTTCATTACTCCAAAAGAAAAACCCCATCCTCTAATATCCTGCTATCATTGATGCTTAGCATTGGTGTGGTACCCTTGTTACGACTGATGGAAGAACATTAAAGCATTACTGTTAACTACAGTCCATAGTTTGCATTATGTGTATTTTTCCCGCCCTTTAATTAACACCTTGTAATAGTGACATACATTTGTTACACAGTTCATGAAAGAACATTCTTATATTTGTACTCTTAACTGCACACTCATCACCCACAGCAGGATTAACTGTGTTATACAGCCCTAAGTTTTATCCTCTAGCTTTCCATCTAGTGACATACACGACCGTAAACTTCCCCATTCAACTACATTCATACTCCATTCAGCATTGTTAATTAACTCATGATAATGTGCTACCATCACCTCTATCCATGTTCAAATGTTTGCAATTAACCTAATTAGATATTCTGTACAAATTAAGCATCAGCTGTCCATTCTCTGCTCTCATTCTATCACTTGGTGACTATATTCTAAATCCGTATTCCATGAGTCTGCTTATTATAATTACTTCCTATTAAAAAGATCATACAATATTTGTCCTTTTCTGTCTGGCTTATTGTACCTAACGTCCTTAAGTTTCATCCATGTTACACTTGTTTCAGAACTTCATTCTTTCTTACAGTTGAATAATGTTGCATTGTTTGTGTATGCACCACATTTTATTTATCCATTCATCAGTTGATGGACATAGGTTGCTTCCATCTTTTGGAAATTATGTATAATGTTGCTATGAACATCAATGTGCAAATGTCTATTCATGTCCCTGCTTTCAGTTCTTCTGTGTGTATTCCAAGTTGTAGGATTGCCAGATCATGTGTCAACTCAATACTTAGCTTCCCGAGAAATCTCCAAACTGTCTTTCACAGCAACTGCACCATTTTACACTCTCACCAGAGGTGAATGAGCATTCCTATTTCTCCAAACTTGCAGTTTTCTTTTTTTTTTTTAAGAGAAGCCACTCTAGTAATTGTGAATATCTCATTATGGTTTTGATTTGCATTTCCCTAATGGCTAGTGATATCGAACATCTTTTCATGTGGTTTTTCATTGTTTCTACTTCCTCTTTGGAAAAGTGTCTATTCAAGTCTGTCACTCATTTTTTAGTTGGGGTGTTTGTCTTTTTATTGTTGATTTATAGGATTTCTTTATATAACCTGGATATTAAACAGTTATTGGATATATGTTTTCCAAATATTTTCTCCTGTTTAGAAATTTGCCTTTCTATTTTCTTTTTTTTTTCTTTTTTTTTATTAATTAAAAAAAGAATTAACAAAACAATTAGAAATCATTCCAATCTACATGTACAATCAGTAATTCTTAATAACATCACATGGTTGCATATTCATCATTTCTTAGTACATTTGCATCGATTTAGAAAAAGAAATAAAAAGACAACAGAATAAGAATTAAAACAATAATAGAAAGAAAAAAAACAAAAAAACCTATACCTCACATGCAACTTCATTCAGTGTTTTAACATAATTGCATTACAATTGGGTAGTATTGTGCTGTCCATTTCTGAGTTTTTATATCCAGTCCCGTTGTACAGTCTGTATCCCTTCAGCTCCAATTACCCGTTCTCTCTTTATTTTTTTTTTAATTAATGGAAAAAAAGAAATTAACCCAACATTTAGAGATCATACCATTCTACATATGCAATCAGTAATTCTTAACATCATCACATAGATGCATGATCATCATTTCTTAGTACATTTGCATTGGTTTAGAAGAACTAGCAACATAACCGAAAAAGATATAGAATGTTAATATAGAGAAAAAAAATAAAAGTAATAATAGTAAAATCAAAACAAAACAAAACAAAACAAAACAAAAACCTATAGCTCAGATGCAGCTTCATTCAGTGTTTTAACCTGATTACTTTACAATTAGGTATTATTGTGCTGTCCATTTTTGAGTTTTTGTATCTGGTTCTGTTACACCGTCTGTATCCCTTCAACTCCAATTGCCCATTATCTTACCCTGTTTCTACCTCCTGCTGGACTCTGATATCAAGGACATATTCCAAATTTATTCTCGAATGTCTGTTCACATCAGTGGGACCATACAGTATTTGTCCTTTAGTTTTTGGCTAGACTCACTCAGCACAATGTTCTCTAGGTCCATCCATGTTATTACATGCTTCATAAGTTTATCCTGTCTTAAAGCTGCATAGTATTTCATCGTATGTATATACCACAGTTTGTTTAGCCACTCTTCTGTTGATGGAGATTTCGGCTGTTTCCATCTCTTTGCAATTGTAAATAACGCTGCTATAAACATTGGTGTGCAAATGTCCGTTTGTGTCTTTGCCCTTAAGTCCTTTGAGTAGATTCCCAGCAATGGTATTGCTGGGTCGTATGGCAATTCTATATTCAGCTTTTTGAGGAACCGCCAAACTGCCTTCCACAGTGGTTGCACCATTTGACATTCCCACCAAGAGTGGATAAGTGTGCCTCTTTCTCCGCATCCTCTCCAGCACTTGTCATTTTCTGTTTTGTTGATAATGGCCATTCTGGTGGGTGTGAGATGATATCTCATTGTGGTTTTGATTTGCATTTCTCTAATGGCCAGGGACATTGAGCATCTCTTCATGTGCCTTTTGGCCATTTGTATTTCCTCTTCTGAGAGGTGTCTGTTCAAGTCTTTTTCCCATTTTGAAATTGGGTTGGCTGTCTTTTTGTTGTTGAGATGAACGATCTCTTTATAAATTCTGGATACTAGACCTTTACTGATATATCATTTCCAAATATTGTCTCCCATTGTGTAGGCTGTCTTTCTACTTTCTTGATGAAGTTCTTTGATGCACAAAAGTGTTTAATTTTGAGGAGATCCCATTTATTTATTTCCTTCTTCAGTGTTCTTGCTTTAGGTTTAAGGTCCATAAAACCGCCTTCAGTTGTAAGATCCATAAGATATCTCCCAACATTTTCCTCTAACTGTTTTATGGTCTTAGACCTAATGTTTAGATCTTTGATCCATTTTGAGTTAACTTTTGTATAGGGTGTGAGAGATGGGTCTTCTTTCATTCTTTTGCATATGGATATCCAGTTCTCTAGGCACCATTTATTGAAGAGACTGCTCTGTCCCAGGTGAGTTGGCTTGACTGCCTTATCAAAGATCAAATGTCCATAGGTGAGAGGGTCTATATCTGAGCACTCTATTCGATTCCATTGGTCGATATATCTATCTTTATGCCAATACCATGCTGTTTTGACCACTGTGGCTTCATAATATGCCTTAAAGTCAGGCAGTGCGAGACCTCCAGCTTCGTTTTTTTTCCTCAAGATGTTTTTAGCAATTCGGGGCACCCTGCCCTTCCAGATAAATTTGCTTATTGGTTTTTCTATTTCTGAAAAATAAGTTGTTGGGATTTTGATTGGTATTGCATTGAATCTGTAAATCAATTTAGGTAGGATTGACATCTTAACTATATTTAGTCTTCCAATCCATGAACACGGTATGCCCTTCCATCTATTTAGGTCTTCTGTGATTTCTTTTAGCAGTTTTTTGTAGTTTTCTTTATATAGGTTTTTTGTCTCTTTAGTTAAATTTATTCCTAGGTATTTTATTCTTTTAGTTGCAATTGTAAATGGGATTCGTTTCTTGATTTCCCCCTCAGCTTGTTCATTACTAGTGTATAGAAATGCTACAGATTTTTGAATGTTGATCTTGTAACCTGCTACTTTGCTGTACTCATTTATTAGCTCTAGTAGTTTTGTTGTGGATTTTTCCGGGTTTTCGACATATAGTATCATATCGTCTGCAAACAGTGATAGATTTACTTCTTCCTTTCCAATTTTGATGCCTTGTATTTCTTTTTCTTGTCTAATTGCTCTGGCTAGAACCTCCAACACAATGTTGAATAATAGTGGTGATAGTGGACATCCTTGTCTTGTTCCTGATCTTAGGGGGAAAGTTTTCAATTTTTCCCCATTGAGGATGATATTAGCTGTGTGTTTTTCATATATTCCCTCTATCATTTTAAGGAAGTTCCCTTGTATTCCTATCTTTTGAAGTGTTTTCAACAGGAAAGGATGTTGAATCTTGTCGAATGCCTTCTCTGCATCCATTGAGATGATCATGTGATTTTTCTGCTTTGATTTGTTGATATGGTGTATTACATTAATTGATTTTCTTATGTTGAACCATCCTTGCATACCTGGGATGAATCCTACTTGGTCATGATGTATAATTCTTTTAATGTGTTGTTGGATACGATTTGCTAGAATTTTATTGAGGATTTTTGCATCTATATTCATTAGAGAGATTGGTCTGTAGTTTTCTTTTTTTGTAATATCTTTGCCTGGTTTTGGTATGAGGGTGATGTTGGCTTCATAGAATGAATTAGGCAGTTTTCCCTCCACTTCGATTTTTTTGAAGAGTTTGAGGAGAATTGGTACTAATTCTTTCTGGAACATTTGGTAGAATTCACATGTGAAGCCATCTGGTCCTGGACTTTTCTTTTTAGGAAGCTTTTGAATGACTAATTCAATTTCTTTACTTGTGATTGGTTTGTTGAGGTCATCTATGTCTTCTTGAGTCAAAGTTGGTTGTTCATGTCTTTCCAGGAACCCGTCCATTTCATCTAAATTGTTGTATTTATTAGCGTAAAGTTGTTCATAGTATCCTGTTATTACCTCCTTTATTTCTGTGAGGTCAGTAGTTATGTCTCCTCTTCCATTTCTGATCTTATTTATTTGCATCCTCTCTCTTCTTCTTTTTGTCAATCTTGATAGGGGCCCATCAATCTTATTGATTTTCTCATAGAACCAACTTCTGGTCTTATTGATTTTCTCTATTGTTTTCATGTTTTCAATTTCATTTATTTCTGCTCTGATCTTTGTTATTTCTTTCCTTTTGCTTGCTTTGGGATTAGTTTGCTGTTCTTTCTCCAGTTCTTCCAAGTGAACAGTTAATTCCTGCATTTTTGCCTTTTCTTCTTTCTGATATAGGCATTTAGGGCAATAAATTTCCCTCTTAGCACTGCCTTTGCTGCATCCCATAAGTTTTGATATGTTGTGTTTTCATTTTCATTTGCCTCGAGGTATTTACTAATTTCTCTTGCAATTTCTTCTTTGACCCACTCGTTGTTTAAGAGTGTGTTGTTGAGCCTCCAGGTATTTGTGAATTTTCTGGCATTCTGCCTATTATTGATTTCCAACTTCATTCCTTTATGATCCGAGAAAGTGTTGTGTATGATTTCAATCTTTTTAAATTTGTTAAGACTTGCTTTGTGACCCAGCATATGGTCTATCTTTGAGAATGATCCATGAGCACTTGAGAAAAAGGTGTATCCTGCTGTTGTGGGATGTAATGTCCTATAAATGTCTATTAAGTCTAGCTCCTTTATAGTAATATTCAGATTCTCTATTTCTTTATTGATCATCTGTCTAGATGTTCTGTCCATTGATGAGAGTGGGGAATTGAAGTCTCCAACTATTATGGTATTTGTGTCTATTTCCCTTTTCAGTGTTTGCAGTGTATTCCTCACGTATTTTGGGGCATTCTGGTTCGGTGCGTAAATATTTATGATTGTTATGTCTTCTTGTTTAATTGTTCCTTTTATTAGTATATAGTGTCCTTCTTTGTCTCTTTTAACTGTTTTACATTTGAAGTCTAACTTGTTGGATATTAGTATAGATACTCCTGCTCTTTTCTGGTTGTTATTTGCATGAAATATCTTTTCCCAACCTTTCACTTTCAACCTATGTTTATCTTTGGGTCTAAGATGTGTTTCCTGTAGACAGCATATAGAAGGATCCTGTTTTTTAATCCATTCTGCCAGTCTATGTCTTTTGATTGGGGAATTCAGTCCATTAACATTTAGTGTTATTACTGTTTGGATAATATTTTCCTCTGCCATTTTGCCTTTTGTATTATATATATCATATCTGACTTTCCTTCTTTCTACACTCTTCTCCATACCTCTCTCTTCTGTCTTTTCGGTTCTGACTCTAGTGCTCCCTTTAGTATTTCTTGCAGAGCTGGTCTCTTGGTCACAAATTCTCTCAGTGACTTTTTGTCTGAGAATGTTTTAATTTCTCCCTCATTTTTGAAGGACAATTTTGCTGGATATAGGAGTCTTGGTTGGCAGTTTTTCTCTTTTAGTAATTTAAATATATCATCCCATTGTCTTCTAGCCTCCATGGTTTCTGCTGAGAAATCTACACATAGTCTTATTGGGTTTCCCTTGTATGTGATGGATTGTTTTTCTCTTGCTGCTTTCAATATCCTCTCTTTCCCTTTGACCTCTGACATTCTAACTAGTAAGTGTCTTGGAGAACGCCTATTTGGGTCTAATCTCTTTGGGGTGTGCTGCACTTCTTGGATCTGTAATTTTAGGTCTTTCATAAGAGTTTGGAAATTTTCCTTTCTATTTTCTTGACAAAGTCCTTTGAAGCACAAACATTTTCAGTTTTCAGGAGGTTCCATTTATCTATTTTTTTTTTGTTGTTGTTCTTTGCTTGTGCTTTGGGTGTAAAATCTAAGAAACCATTGCTTACAACAGGGTCTTGAAGATGCTTCCCTACATTTTCTTCTAGGAGATTTATGGTCCTGGCTCTTATATTTAGGTCTTTGATCCATTTTGAGTTAAATTTTGTATAAAGTATGAAATAGATGTCCTTTTTCATTCTTTTGGATATGAACATCCAGTTCTCTCGTAACCATTCGTTGAAGAGACTTCTCTGTTCCAGTCGGCTCGTCTTAGCAGCCTTGACAAAATCAGTTGACTTTGGATGGGAGGGTATGTTTATGAATTCTCAATTCAATTCCATTGGACAATCTTTAAGACAGAAACATGCTGTTTTGAGCACCGTAGCTTTGTAATATTCTTGAAGTCAGGGAAAGTGAGCCCTTTGATTTTGTTCTTTTTCAATATGTTTATTAAAAAAATTTTGATAATTGGCTTTTCAAGTTTTTCAAAATAGGCTGTTAGACTTGTGATAAGGATTGGGTTGAAGCTATATAAATAAATATAGGTTGAATGGACATCTTAGTGATATTTAGGCTTCCAATACATGAACACGGAATGTCCTCCCATTAATTTAGATCTTTTTAAGATCTGTTTTAGCAATGTTTTGTAGTTTTCTGCATATAGGTCTTTTACATCCTTGGTCAAATTTATTCCTAGATATTTAATTCTTTTAGTTGCTCTTTAAATGGATTTTTTTTTCTTGAGTTCTTCCACAGATTGTTATATACCACTACTAGTATATAAAAATACTATTGATTTTTGCACTTTGACCTTGTGTTTTGCCACTTTTCTGAACTCATTTGTTACAGATTTGGGGACTTTCTATATTTAAAGTTATATCATCTGCAAATAATGAAGGTTGTATTTCTTACTTTCAAATTTGGATGTTTTTTCTTTTTGTCTTGCCTAAATGCTCCAGCTAGAACTTCTAGCACCATTTTGAATAATAGTAGTGACAGTGGACATCCTTGTCTTGTTCCACATTTAAGTGGGAAAGCTTTCAGTCTTTCACTATTGAGTACAATGTCAGTTGCGGGGTTTTCATATATGCCCTTTATCATGCTGAGGAATTTCCTTATATTCCTGTCTTTCAAAATGTTTTTATCAAGAAAGCATGCTAAATTTTGTCAACTGCTTTTTTTCATCAACCACGATATCGCATATGTTTTTTCCCTTTGATTTGCTAATTTAGTATGTTATATCAATCAATTTTCTTGTGTTGAACCAGTCTTGCTTACCTGGGATAAATCCCATTTGAATGGGTATAATTGAATGGTGTATAATTCTTTTAACATGCTGATAGATTTGATTTGCAAATATTTTCTTGAGAATTTTTATCATCTATATTTATCAGAGACATTGGTCTGTAATTTTCTTTCCTTGATTTTGAGTCAGCCATCAAAAATCTCCCAAGAACAAAAAGCCCAGGACAAGATGACTTCTCAGGTGAATTCAACCAATCATTCCATGAAGAATTAATACCAGTTTGGCTCAAACTTACCCAAAAAATTGAAGAGAAAGGAACACCACTTACCTCATTCTATGAAGCCAACATCACCCTAATACCAAAGCCAGGTAAGAACGGTATAAGAAAAGAAAACTACAGACAAACATCTCTAGTGAATATAGATGCAAAATTCCTCAACAAAATACCTGCAAATCTAAACAGATAGCACACTAAAAAAATTATGCACAATAACAAACTAGGTTTTATAACAGGTATGCAAGGCTGGTTCAACACAAGAAAGTTAATTAATGTAATACACCACATTAACAAATTAAAGGAGACAAAATGACACATCATCATCTTAATGGATGCAGAAAATGCATCTGCCAAAACTCAACACCCTCTCTTGATTAAAACGCTGGCCTCTGGAATGGTAGAGCAGTTGTTACTAGCTGTCCTTAAAGGAAGAGTGAGTTTGAAACTCTCTACTCTGCCATTTTCCCTGCTACTTCACCTGCTTTCTTTTCTACTCTTTTCTTCTTTCCTTCCCTCCCTTCTTTCTCTCTTTCAATTTATTTGGTCCACAATCCTTCATCCAAAACTTTCGGGGGTAAGATGCGTTTTGTAATTCTGAACCGTAAGGATCGTGGAAGGTTATCACGGTACATATACTACATCCACCATCACCAGTGGGCTCTGGGGTAGCATTCTGTAATCAATCCATTAACGTGTCTGTAGCAACACATGTGGCTAGTCACGGTATAACTGGGACAAATAAAGCCTAAGCGTACCCCATTTCCGTATGGGTCACATTTTGCTACAAATGAATTCAAGTCAGGTCAGAGTGGCTGCAACTGAAATCCACCCCCACACACGCAAAAAAAAATTAAAAATGTTAGTTTCCTAGCGATTTTCAAATTAAGGAATTGCAAACAAGGGATTATAGAACTGTGCAAGCCAACCCTGAGCCATCTGATAATTTAAATATAATCTAAATTCCCTTTGTGTAATCATTTTTGTACCCTTTGATGGGGAGTTTCCCATTCTTGGCAGTAGCTTGGAAAAAATAGTATTTGCCATTTAGCAAATGTTCAATAAAATTTAATTTGTTTACTCAGTAATTGATATTGCAATATGATAAATCTTTAAGAAATATGCTCTTACTATTTCATACTTCTACAGAACTTTTGAATGATCTAATGCTTTAACTCCTGTTAAATTCTAGCTACTGCCGTGATTATTTTCTGAAGTGTCCATGCCTCTGGGGGAAAAGTGCAAAAAATAGTCTATAATTGCCTAAAAACTAGATTTTTTAAGTGAAGATTTTGTTTTAAAGGTGACATTTCTATCTCAAAAAGATTTTGAAAAAAATATTCGTATGATGACTGTTCTCCAAATTCTCTCTGCACAGGTGAGATCAGACACCAAGGCTGAGTGTGAGGGAAGGGAAGCAGGTAAAGGGGCTGAGAGCCACTTCTCTTGGTAGAAAACGAGAGGAACTTGCGAACTGTTTTTATAGCCAGAACTTGATTGAGACCTATTTTAAACCTTGTCTTTTCTGCTTTGGCCTTCTCTTAAAGGAAGACAAATGCCCTTGAAAAAGAGTCTTAAAAGTATGATTCACAGACTCGGGAAGAATTACAGGATGCAGACGGCTTAGAATGAGTACCGCTCCCTGAGGAGTTAACATTTCCTCCCTCTTAATCTGAGTGAACCATTAAAAAGTTAGTCCTGTTCCCTGCAGACTCTTCCCAAGGAATCTCCTAAGAGGAAATAGCCTTCACCGGAAAGGTAATTTACCTAGACAAGATTTAAAAAACAAGGTTCCCAGTTCAGAGTTAACCAATGACTTCATTAGGGCTGAGGCATCATGCCTTTTACGAATTATCCCCTGGAATGAGTAGCAAATCAAGGGGTAGGCAGAAAAAAATAAACTCACAACTTGTGTCACACATTTATTTATTTATTTTTATATGTAGACAACAGCACTTAAATCTCAAATATGATCGTTGCACAGCTGTTGGAATTTCAAGCTGGAAATATGCAATAAGTTGATTTTTTTTCCCCTGAAAATAGGCTCACAGTCAAGCTGTAAACATTTTGTTTTATATTTCGAGAATGTTTGTAATTATTTCATCCCGTGGGAAACTCTTGTTTTAGGAATAAGAATGTGGAAGGGGAGTAAAAACTCTGTGCTGTGTACCTTAGGGGGTGCCGCGGTAGTTCAATTTCTTCTGGTTTTCGGGAAATAGGACTTAAGATTTGATTCCCTTTTATGGCAAAATGACTCTAACAAATATGCCTTTCCTTAGGTCCACTGGAAGAAAAAGGAAGATTGTTAGAGAAAGCTGCAGCTGCAAATAGTTGTACAGAAGTTTCATTTCTAATCTGTCATTCCTTCTCCTCTGCCCCCACCTCCAAAATGTACCTTACCACATTTTAGACTAAGATGAGAGAACAGGGAAGAAGGAATGAAGATGTTGAGACATATCAATTCCCATCAGCATCAAGCTTTGTAAACTGCAGATAAGAAGTTGATCCACTGCATTTTATTTATCAAGAATGTTTGCCTATCATGAGTCCAAACTCAGTTTGAAGGAATTTTACTTATTGTCATGGCAGCTCTGTCATTATTTGTGGTTCAAATCATTTGGGGCATTTAACGTTTGTGTTCTTTCAGATGGCTACTTAAAAGTTCTCTCAGCAGAAAATGGGGAGGAACAGTAAACATTGAGGATCTAGAGAAACCAAAATGCTGGAACTGGCACATATAAGGAAGATTCTATTACTGAAGCATCTAAGAAATAAAGTACCTGGGATGGGCAAAAGAGGATGGTCAGTTCTCATCTTTTGCTTATATTTTCTGAAACTGCAAGCACTTGGTTCTGAAATGCTGTCGAATTATAAAACAAAACAAAACAAAAAAGCAAATAAGCATCTTGTTGCCTTGAGGAACTTAGATGCTTCTTAGCTATAAGAGTTCTAATACTTATACTTCATTACAAATTAAATTCAAGCAAGAAAGAAGTTGTGTGAATACTTGGATTTGCATATCTTTAATAAATACAACTTTTTCGCATGTAAAATGAAAAGCAAATTGTTCATTACCATAAGTTTCTGCATTTTATGTTTCTATCTCTAGTTAAATTTAAATGATGTGATTGTAGGGCAAAATTAGGACAGAAACTTTAAAGCCGCCCTTGCCAAAGTATCTGATTGCCATTAAAAAGAGTAAAATTCAATAAGCAATTTATCCTATTAGTTCTTTTCTTGATAACCATGAAAGAATGAGGAAACACTCCCTTTTCTTTTTTTCTTTTCATAAAACTTGATCCCCAGGCCCACAAATGATGTTTCACATTTTTCTTGTGTGCTTCCTTCTGTATGTTTTGGCCACACTGGTGGAATGCTCTGCGATAAGAGGACCACCAATCCAGGGTGCGTGGTGTGGGGCTGGCCTAGCTGAGAGAGCCCCACTGGGCCTCCACGGAAGAGGGCCAGGAATTTCCACAGCTCAGTTAAAGCTGTGGTTTTATTTGTTTTCAAGCTAACTCCGCTCTTCCTGGTAAATCAAAGCCTGGGCGTTGGACGTTTAACACCAACTCGGCCATTGAGCAGAAGCTCTGTAAAGAAGAAGCCCCAGCACTGCTTATCTGATATAGCTCCAAGCTTGCTTCAAAGTAAAGCAAGAAGGGCCGGCAATGGTGGCTCAGTGGCCGAGCTGTCACCTGCCATGCTAGAGATCCGGGTTCGATACCAGTGCCTGCCCATGAAAAAAAAAAAGTGAAACAAGAAGGACTGGAAGTGGGAAAGGGGCAATTGCGGGAGCTACTATTAGGAGCTTGGAAATTTTTAAACCAACTTTCAAGGTAAAACGTGAACATTCAGTAAATGTGCCTTAAAGGATAAACATTTACCATTTAGCGTCTCATTTTGTCATCATAGCCCATCTGCCTGCCATGGTTCTTTTCTTTTCTTTTTTTGTGTTTAAAGGCATACAAATAAAGTTACCAGGGTTCTTCCAGCTCTGAGGTAGCTATTCATTTTCAGTGATCTAATTTAATTTGCAAATATGTCTGGACCAGATATTCTGTTTAAGTTGTTGGACTATGTGCTGGCGAGATGAAGATAAAGAAGATGATATCTGAGCTCAGTCAAATGGCTGTGATAGTCTGGTAACCAGTTTTCTGTGATTGTCTTAATAGGGTTAGTAACACGCGCATCCTCTTCTTGATAGGTTTGATTTTGTTATTACAACCAAGTTCCTCGTCTCTCTGGTCTCCACCTCCTTTGCTTTGTGACTCTGTCATTTGACTAATGGAAAGGAGTACATTTATTTGTTCCTTGACTTAGAGTTACCCACGCAACTTGCTTTGACCACAGAATAGAGCAGAAGTGACAGCATGCCTTAAGAGGCCTTGCGTGCTTCTGCTTTCTTTCTTTGGACTTCTCCTGTCGCCTTGAGAAGAATATGCTTGGACAAATTACTGGATCCAAGAGGACAGTGAGAGTCAGGTAAAATAGACCCATCCCAGCTGAGCTCAACTTCAGTCAGCTAAGGCCCAGTTGACCTACAGAGGCAAAAGTGATAATAAACCAGAGTTGTTTTAAGTCACTGAATTTTTAGAGCAATTTGCTATGCAGCAATATTTATCTAATAAAGTTCACTCATTCATTCATTCATTTATCTTCAAACATCAGTTGGGCACCTACTAAGCTCAAAGTTCTCTGACTGAGGCCTGAGATACAGAGTTCAGTTTTCCCAGTGGAAAAGATAAATAGAACAGTAAGTAGATGAAATACGCAAAAGTGTATAGTACCCAAAACGTTTGGGTACTACGGGGAGTCCTAAATAGAGTGCTATGAAAGGTATTCCAGAGTGTGGATAATGCTAAGCAGAAGTTTGACGACTAAGGATTAGGAAGGTGCTGTGTTTGGCAGAGACAGAAGGAAGGGTTTTGAAGGAGACGCACTGAGGAAGGCAATTTAGGCAGGGAAAAGCACATAGCATTCACAAATATCTTAAAGCTGAATGAGAAAGAGCGTGATGCTTGGAGTGCCTGGCCAGAAATCAGACACAGCCATACAGTGCTTCATATAGCAAAGTCAAGTATGGTTAAAGAAAGGTTTGGCATTGATATTGGTCACTGTGTTGCATGGAAACTAGAAATGATGTTTAAAGAAATTCACCTTAAAATTGCCCAGCTGCCTATCTAAATTCGCACCTGACTTCTCGAGCCTGTCAGTCTAAGGCAGGAAGCCTTTTGATTATTTGTGATGTTTTTCTCTTCACTTCCTGCTTTGATCTTACAACACAAGGACTGAAATATTCTAAGGGAAACCGCTTCCTTGGTATCTTTGGCATGTCTCTGACCAGGAAACTGGTGGAGGTACCAGCGATACCCTTTTCAAGGATTTCCATTTAATCCAAGCACGGTATCTGTCACTTCCTAATCATGCTAGGCTTTGCCCATTTGTGGTTTGCTCACTTTCAGCTTGTTGAGAAAAAGTGAGGGAGTCCATGAAGGCCCTACCACCATGTTGTCTTAGCTGCCAAGTTATAACTCTGCCACTTATTTTAAAATGTCATTTGCATAAAGGGATCTGGGAAATTATTATGTTCTAATTGCAAAAATGCCCTGAGGTCATGGGGCCCAGTCCTCTCCAGTTAAGACGTTGGAAAGACCTGTTCTGGGGACAAAAAGGACTGGTTCAAGGTCACACTAATTAAGGTCAAACCTGGGACTGGGCCCCCTGGTTTCCAGGCGAGAGAAACTCACTTGCATTCTGGACTGTTTTACCCTGCCTACGCTATGTAGAATTGGAATCTTAATCAGGGACAAAAGTTATAAAGAGAAAGAAACAAAGTGACTCCAGGGTCTACAAATAAGGAAAATCAAGCCAATGAGGAAAACGGCATCCAGAATCTTAAACAGAACTGAAGGAATGTGTTTGAGAGGTCTGATGTTTATTTTACAACAGTTAAGACTCTTAATAAACTTGGGATGTAGGTATGTGTCGTAGGGAAGAAAGGAAGACGAGGAAAGAAGACACTTCGTCTTTCAGTCGAATTGGATGTTCTGTGACTTTAAATGAAAGCTCTTCTGTTGTTGGGCAAATAAATTTAAACCACTTAACATGGCAGAGAAGGTCAGGCAAGCTTATTATAGCGATCATAGCGTTACAGCTATTGCGATTGACCGCTGCTCTCTGGAATCACCAATAATCAGAGACCGCAAGCTGTGTTTGCAGAGAAAGGTCATCATTCATTTTTTTCAAAGCATTAATATCTTTTGTTTGTTTGGCTCAACATGAAACAGGAATCGATAGAGGTAATTCACAGAGCAATTAGCCCCTTATCTGTCAAACGGCATCTGGGTGTATTTAACAAAAAGACCTTTGGAAAGGTTTAAAAAGGAAGAAAGTGCCTGTACAATCAACAATTTATATTTTCGACATGACATGTTGTGTACGTATCTGTGAAAAGGGGGGCCTGGGGACTAAGAAAATATACATAAAACATGCTATAAATCTACACTTCAACATGATGATGTTGCAGAGTCGAGATAGAGCTTTAAAAACCTCAGGTTCCATGCTTGCCTCCTTCCCAAGAAGGCAGAAAGTGGCATTGGGTGGGGGGGTGTCTGTGTCACGTCGGAACACAGCCACGGCACATAGATTTCTCAGAAGAGACCTCATGAAAACGCGTGGTCAAAGCAACATGTTGAAGAAGGTCACACATCAAGGAACAAATACCCTGTTTGGGCTTCAAACAGGGTATTTGTGCAGGACGTGACCATTTCTGAGACCCGTCACAGCCAAGCTGGGTCACCCCATCAGCTGGCTCCAGTGAGATGTCACAGCACAAAGCCAGCTCCCCCATAACCATGCCACTCTTGGGCTGGCCCTCTCTCCACAAGCAGTTTGCCTATATTAAAACAAAGTGTGAAAACGTGGAATGCAAAATTAAGTTAAAAGAATTTTCGATTTTAAAAAACACACTTTATGCTGGGTCTATTGTTCTTGACTGCATTTCAGATGTGTGCACTATGGGATTAATGAAAAACCGTATCAAAGAAGTAGGCTTCTTAAAATTCAGCTTAGGGACTTGTCTACAAGTTTACACAAATACTATTACCCTCAGCAGGACCAGATGTACTTCGGGAATGTGGTATTTTCTTTTCAATTCGCTGGCTTGTCCTTCTCATTTTTTCTTTACCTTCTCCCCGCCACCCCGAACTCCCACCTTAAAATTTTGATCTCCCCCCAGACCGTAAGATCACAGCCAAGAAAAAAGTCAGGAGCTTAAAAAAGAAAGTTACAAAAGTTTTCCTTATCTTCTGACTTGAGAAAACATGTTTTGGGCTTTGAATTCAGTTTTAATTCTTAATATCCAAACACTCAATCAGGTTGTCCATGCACCTTTAAGGCTATTTCTGGATGCATTTTGGACATCTTATCCAGAAATCGCATCATGCAGTCAGGTGAAAAAGCAGGAGGCAACATGAAACTTTGAATATGATCACAGTTGTGAAAAAATATCATAGCAAAAAACTGAAAAGAAATTATTCTTAAATAATGTTTTCTTTGGATGGAAGGATTATGGATGCTATTTTGATTTCATTGAAAACTTCTGCCTTTTCAGTAAATATACTACTTTTTCTATTGGAAAAACTAAGTATTACTTCAATTTTGTCCAGTAACTCATAAGACAATCTTATTTCTTTGCAAATTTAGCCATTATCTTTTATACTGACCTTAGACAAGCCGGGTGTTTTTGTTTCTTTTTTTTTTTTCCAACTTTTGTAAACACTGCTAAGTACTCTTACAGAATTTGTTTTCATGGCCAGAACTAAAATCAGTTCTTAGAGTCTCTTGAAATTATACAGTGTATAAACATCTGGCTGTTGGAAGGAAGTTAAAGACTGTGGGTAGCAGGAAGTAGTACATCTAGAGTTCTGAAATAATGAAATTTTGTTGTAAGAGAATTTCATTGTCCAATATACGGGTCTATGTTATTTTGGGGGATATGGAATTTAATCCTGGAAGTAAATACATTTTGACACAGTGTCCTCCTATCTCCAGAATTTTTCTTTCTTTCTTTCTGTTTATGTGAACTGTGTTAGAGGTTTCCATGTGGCCAATACAAGACTTCCATTAATTAGGAAGTTTCTCTGTAATCCACAAACACTGGCTAACAATTATATTCCAGACTTCCAGTTACTAAAGCAAATATCACAGTTAGCAGTTGCCTAAGCATTGCTTTGTTTTCATGAAAATACTATAATATACTTCAACAACAGTCAAATCACCCCACCTTCCAAATGGTTATTCACAAGCAGGGGTCATTATTTCCCTGCTAGCCTTCCTTAGGGGTGGGTCTGGCTTCCATGGGCTTTGCACATTCTTCTGACTTGTAAATCAAACCTGAGTTAGAAGGATGGACTGCCACTGCCACCTCCCCAGGGCTCTGCTGAGTGTCACGAGGGTACAGTTCATCAGACAAACACCTCATAAGCATCAGTTCTGGCTGCCTTCCAGGGAAAACCATGTCATGCCATTGAATAACACTTAGGACTCAATCTTTCATCCTCCTCCTCCATAACTAAATAAATTGGGTAAAGGTCTTGCCCTGTCTCAAGATAACAAGAAGTTTAAAGAACTTACTAGTGTTTCATGTTGCAGACACTAAGCTTCGGAGGAGTGAACAAAAACAAGATGGCAGCTTTCCTGATGTTCAAAGGCAGCTCTGATAGCAAATGAATACAAATTCCCCTCCTGGACACCAATAATGCTGCTGAAAATAGGACGGGAGTACTGACTGAGGTCTGAACAACAATAATCGTAGCTTTTCTAATGCTATCCTACTCAACACTTAATAATCTAAAACAGGGGGCAGCAAACTTATACTATAAAGGACCAGATAGTAAATAATTCATGCTGTGTGGGCCACGCCATCACTGTCACAGCTACTCAACTCTGCTGTTGGAGTGGGAAAGCAACCATTGACAATACGTAAATGAACGTGATCCAGTCAAACTTTTTTACGGACCCTGAAATATGAATTTCATGTCACAAATATTATTTTCCTTAGATTAATTTTCAACAGTTTGCAAATGTAACAACAATTCTTAGCTCACAGGTGATATAAAAAGCAGTCATTGGGCTATAATTTGCCAACTCTGATCTAGAGCTTAGGAGTTGAGTCCTGATTTGTGGATCTGGTCTTATAGGATGGCTGGCCTTCTGAGGTTCTTTTTCCCCTAAGCTTTTGGTTTATTTGCTTAAAATGCATAATTTTTCAGAAACAGCAGGACTGTGGTGGAGAGAGGCTGTTGGTCCTCAGTTCTGAGCAGTGTGTGAGCAGGGCTGGCAAGTTGGGGCTGGCCACGGCATATGATGTAGGTAGGGAAGCGGGGCTGGGAACGGGCTCTTGTTCAGCATTTAACTATCATCTCATAGTAATAATGGTGTTTTGTTTAACATGAATCTCATCTTTTGTTAGTTCAGGAAGGACACAGTAAACTTTAAAAAAAACACTGGATTTAGAAGAGAGTCTTAATTATGGGTGATTCTGGCATTGGGGGACTATATACAACATGACCAAATGAAACCACATAAAATCCTATCTTTCTATATCAAACTGCTTTTTTTCCCCAAGTGAAAAACCAAAGTAGCCTAAAAAGGCAATACCAACTTAAATTATAGTTTATTTATGTAATGAATGTATAATTAATTATTTAAGGGTTCTGAAAACTATTTGGTGCCAAGGGAAAATGTTTGCTTTCTAAGTGGAAATAAATCAGTGTAAGTTGCTACATTTGAGTATATACGCACATGTAATTCATATAACAGAAAGTTTTAAACTAAAATGTTGAGAATATTAATTTTGGGATGCTGGGATAAGTAATTTTTAATATTTTTTTCTCTAGTGTTCAAATATTTCACAAAAAGTTGAACTGTATTTATAATTAGGGGAAAAAAGCTATACGAATAGTCTTTGCCCCCAACTTTTAAAATTGTCTCTTTAGAGAGACTCCTTCCTCTGTGGCAATCTTGGATGAGTGGTCATGACGTGCTTTGCAGGATTCATTGGCCATTGGAAGAGTTTGCAATAACATTGAAGATAACCTCCAGTGAGCTCATAAAAATAATCACCTGGAAGTTGTGCGACGTCAGCATTTATATGGCATACAAATAAAGTAAAGGAAGGAAAAAACATGGGGCAAGAAAGATACCATAAAAAGAACAATGATAACTAGAAAGAATTAATAGATGTTACTAAGTTCTGTAAAAGCCTGGCAGGTCATTACAAAAATTGAATGAGAAAAAGCCAACAAACCTCCTTCTCTTGCCATTTAAAAATGAAACAAAAGACTAATTACTCTCTGGCCTTGGCATCTTATCTGTTTATGACCAAAATTTTTTTAAAAGCTTGCTTCCCTCTTCATTTGCAAGTCTTTTGGCTGAAGACACACAGTAAAACCTCTCTTTCATGGAGATAGCATTATAAGAAGGGACTCTTCCATGCATGGTTTACTACATTTTTATTTCACTTTTTTTTTTAAAGAAAGCATCTATCACCTCACAGCCTAGACTATGGTTCTTCCTGATATATTTATATGTCTTAGATTTTAGACATTACCGGGAGGAGATAAATGTGATAGTTTATTTTCTCCTTAATTAAAAAACTCTTGAAAGGAACTCGAGAGAATGTTTTATTAAAGATATATTACTGAATAACTGGTTTTAAATGCTATCAGAATGTATTTATTTATGTGGTACACTATTTGGAAGATAAGGAAGTGAGTGGGAATAAAAGAACTAGTGGAAGCCTAGAAGTAAAATAAAGGCATTCCAGACATTGGATACATTTGGGCCTAAAAACTTGAGATTTAATAATTAGATTTGGTATGTCAATGATTTTAGACTGAAAATACTAATAAAAATGTACCTGAGAGAGGTACTACTGAGCACACCTGTCCTTCTCTCTCTTTTTCTTTCTATCCCATACAAAATCTAGTTTCCAAGTAATCTACTTGACTGACAGACTTGTAAGAGAAAAGAAATTATAGTTACAGGTCCCATCTACTCTACTCCACCTTATCAAATGCCCTCACCAATTTATGTTCTTAGCACTTTTCTGCAGTCTGACAAGAATCAGGACCATCCTGGGGCTTTTTGAGCCCTGTGTCCCTTGGGATAAGAGCATTCTATCTTGACAGTTCAGATCCAGCACCAGGTACCACCCACGGGCCACCGATAGCTTTTCAGAGCATTGTAGGTGAACCAAGAGGGAACATGCTTGCAGGCTTCAAATTTTGCTAACTCTCTATTATGGCTCATATGTTTACTTTAACATTCGAAACTCATCTCCAAAAGATTCAGCTCTGGATCATCTACTAAATGAAAGCCTACAATAAATAGGAGACATGGGATGATAGAGAAATATTTGCACCTGTACTTTTGTGAACAAGCCATGTACTCACAAAATGCATGAAGCTGAATATAAGTACCAGATGAATAGTACAGAAAACATGCTTAGAGATCGAAGACATAACAGGCCAGAGTGAAAACTTGATAGAGACAGTAGAATGTGAGTTCAACTTTGAAGGATCTGGGTGGGTACAGAGAGGAGACACAAGAGAAGCTAATGACATATGTTGATGGCAAATATATTGTATCCTAGGACTGGTGTTGCTTTCTCAACATAGGCTATTCCATTCCGTTCTCACAGCAACCATTGTGGATATTTATCATTAACACCATTCATCAGATGAGGAAGCTGAAGCTCAGTGGAGGTGAAGTTTTCCAAAAATTTCACTGCTAAGAAATATGGAAAAAAAAGGATTTAAGCTTGAATTTGCTTTTTTCTGAAGCTTTTGTTCTTTTCAATGAATTAAACGGTTTCTAGGTTATTTGTGCAAGGTAGATTGAGAGAAGCAAGAGTGAAGAAGTGCGAATCAACACTAGTCTTAGGATGACAGAACTTCCTTCCTGGAAACATTGGTTTGGAAAGACAGAGTAGCAAATCAAATGCAAAAAAAAAAAAATTTTCTAAGAAGACTTGCAAGAGGAAATTCCACCTGCAGAACACACATTCATGAAAGCTGAATTGATTTCCTGATGGCAAAAGTGTTCCATGTTCATGGTGGAAAATTAGGTAAGTATAGAAAGAATCACCAGCTATAGAATCATCCAGATTTAGCTACTGTTGAAGTTCTGGTGTATAGTTTTACAGTCTTCCAAATTTTTTCCTCCAAATATATATATTTGGAGGAAGTATATACCCTCTTATTATAGTTTCTGTAAAATTTAAATTTTTCTTTTTATCTTGTTTTATAATTTGATGACTGGATAAACAATAAATAATAACCATATTTCATGTCCTACCCATTCTTTGAACTGAAATTATTAATGAATATAGAACATTGCATCCTATAGACTCACCATAATTTACAAAATTTCTATCAATGAGCATTGAACTTATTTCTAGTTTTTATATCAGGTTTACATGTCCAATTTTACATGTAAACTATTTTTTCTCTCTGATTTTTCTCCTTAAAATAACATCTCAGCTTGATTTATTGTGTCCAATGATATGAAGAATTTACGTTCAAATTTCAATCTTGGACCATCCTAGGAACCGAAGCCCAAGGCAGATTTTGAGCTTTAACCAATCATCATCAGCATCCCCATCATCATCACTGCAAGAAGTTAACCCCACCCCCACCCCTGCTGCATGAAGGGGAGAGAGGGGTTGAGGAGAGATTAAGGGAGAGGAACAGAAGGAGGAGGATAGGGGGAGAAAGTACATCATTGGTTTTCCTTCCCCTGGGGGCAGATATTTGTTCCATGCATGCTGGTCCTGTTTGAATCTGTGGTGGACCCTAGAAAAGCCATGCCCTTTAATCCTCATTCAATATTGCTGGCTGGGAGCATTTTGATTGTTCCCATGGAGATGTGACCCACCCAATTGCGGGTGGTAACTTTTGATCAGATAACTTCCATGGAGTGGTGACTAATCCCTTAACAGGAAACATTTTGGAGAGAGTCCTTTTTTGTAGAGCCATGAGAAAGCCAGCAGACACTGCCATATTCACCATCCCTTCCAGCTGAGAGGGAAATGTTGAATGTCATTGACATTCTTGAACCAAGGTATTTTTCCTTGGGTGCCTTAGATTGGATGTTTCTATAGACTTGTTTTAATTGGGACATTTTCCTGCAGCAGGAATTGCAAACCAACAAATTACTAAATTCCCCTTTTTAAAAGCCATTCCATTCCTGGTATATTGCATTCTGGCAACTAGCAAATAAGAACACATGCTCTCCTGGAAGGCAAACATTTTTAAAATAAAGTTCCTGGTGGCATTGGAGGGAGGCAGGAAGAACTCATGTTAGATTTTGTCACAATAGTTATTTGCTCTTTTGTTACCCAGTCATACACCTAGATAGGGCATCTACATCACTCTGCAGATTCTTTTCTTCATTTAAGACCATCACACAGTGAAAGAAGCCATTTGAGTTTGAATGGCTTCTCAATTCATCAGATCTGTGAACTTGGATAAATGCTTTAATTTTTTGAACCTTAGGTTCCAAACCCATAAAAGGAGGTAACAGCACCAATCTGGAATGTTTGGGTCACGATGATTAAATTAGATGATGTGCTGTCAGACAGTCACACGTGGCAAGCTCCTTTCTCCCTTTTCCTCCACTTTCCTTTTCACTGAGCAGGAATCTCTTGCAGGAGGTTTCCTCATATTAAACAAAGAGTTCATGGATTTGACAAACTTTCAAATTCTTAAGCATTGAGGATTCTCAGTTGAGTATGTCCATTTTGATATCATTATCTAGTGAAAAAGACAGGGATGGGGACAAGAAAATTAATTAAAATGCCAGGGGGCAGAAGTTGGTATAAGGTTGTGTATTTTCCCACATAAGGAAGAATCAAATCTGTTTGGGGAAGGACCATCATATAATTTCTAGGCAGCGAATGAAAAGTGAGAATTCCTGGCATGGGTTGAAGCTTGACCCTGTGCTAGTGAGGAAAATGTTGGTGGTTGGCATAAGGGTTATTAACTCAAGCCAAAAGTTATTCAATGCCACTTCCTCTGCAAAGCTCTCTCTGGCCCCCTATAAAGAAACTCTACTGCCTTAGAACCTTAATTGCACCACGTCTGTGGACTTCCTTGACATTTACTACTTCCTGCTTTACTGTAGAGATATTTGTGTACATATTTCACTTTCATTGTATCACTAGAGAAACAAGGTACTGTTTTATTCGTATTCCCCACAGTGCCTTCAACTTAAAATTCTTTATATATGTTCATATATATATATATATATATATATATATGTATAACTTTTTTTTGCATGGACAGGCACTGGGAAATGAACCTGGGTCTCCGGCATGGCAGGAGAGAACTCTGTCTGCTGAATCACTGTGGCCCTCCCTGTATATAACTTTCTAAGAAGGCAAGCCAATATATCTCACATAAACTCTCTTGATCATAGTAGGGTACTTGGTCTTTTCATTTATGGGTTTCACATCAGGGAAGAGTGGTTTGTCCTTTTGTCATACAGCTATTGCGAAGTACCCATGGGTGTGTAGACCATTCCCTTTACCCATGAAAACCAACTGAGCAGGGTTTGCTCCTGCTATCAAAGAAATGGGTTTCTCCCATTACCATTGATTCTTCTAGAATACATAAAATAGAGCTAGTTATCTCCATTCTACTACCTATCCAGCTTAGAGCTCCTCTGTCTGAGGAGCTCTAAGGCCTAACAAGGAAAACCCAGAAGACTGAAATTTGCTAAGTTCCCAGCAGATATGGAAAGTGGTTGGGATCCAGGGTGGTTGTGCAGCCAATTCAAAAGCAGCTTATAGGAGAAAAGCCAGATGCAATACCTGGATTCTGTTCTCCCTGCATCCTCACGGGGTAGCTTTATCACCATTAAAATCAATCCTTTTTCTATCATAACAGGTGTAGATGTCACTTCACTTCTTATACCCAAGGACAAGCAAGTCCACACAGTTGTGGAAGGAGGACCTGCTGTTGCTCAATGGGAGTGCCTTCGGACTCCTTTTTGAAGAGTGCAATGTGAGGCATGCTCCCCATTCTCCAGCAGTTGTTTTTGTGTTTTACAAAAATAACTCAGATATAGGATGTACTTTATTGCTGCTGCCTTTGCTAGAAATCAAGAATTGTCTTATCATCTTGATTATTTAGGGTAGTAATAGAAGCATACCATATTACAATGTCACTCATGATGGCTTCCCTATTTTAAGGGTGAAATCAGTGATGTGTTTATTTATAGATAATGCTAGAAGTGTCCATCTTAAATGAAATCTGACTATTGGAAGTGCCTGTAAGTAATGGCAGTGAGCATGCTCTAAATAAATAAGCTTGTTATGGAAGCAAGATACTTTCTCCCCCACTCATGGAAGTGAACTTGATGAAGTAGTCATGGTTTTATGTGTGACCGTTGACAACTAATTACATGGCAATGATCCCTTTAACCATCCAATTAGGTTTTCTGGTTAAATTATTGAATAGGAGCAAAAGATGATTATTTTGGTCAAGACAGCAGGTAAATGGTTGAATTCTTGGAAGTGTAACTGTTGCACTGAGGAGCCTTAAAAATAGATGTTTGTTTGTTTGTGGCTTTGTTTTGTTTTCTGGCATGAACTTCAATTAGGTTATGTCAGATCTCCTTTACTCATTCTTCAAAAACTACTTGGCAAGGTCCAATAGTTTTACAGGCCCTCTCAGATATTAAAATTTAGTTTAAACATTTTGAAAATTAAAATCTCATATTGTATTTATATTTCTTCTCTTTCCTCCTGACAAGTTCTCCCAAGCTGAAACAGACTTAACCTTGGCTGCTTGAATTGGAGAAGAAGGGCCGTAATTGTTCTTTCCACTCTCATCTCTTTCCTTCATCTTAGTCTGGCTCTTCTGGTCCTCTTGACTCTGACCAGGAAGAAATGAAGGCACATTTGACCTCCCTAGTCTTTGATTTGCCTTCCAATTTTGGGAAGATATGACAGGAAGAAGGTGAAAGAAAAAGGGTCTGTGTAGATAGATAGAAAATTAGGTTGGGGCAAAGTCCTTGGCTTCAGTAGTATAATTTTGGCCACTGTTACCCTCCACACATGAGGTACTCTTTTTATCTGAAGTGATGTAGTTTAAACCCCAGGACTTCTTTGTCATTGAAGAATCCCTTGAAGACCCCAGAAATTCAGTTGTCTTTCATTTTACATACCGCCCTCCCCCCACCCTAACTCCTTCTCCATTGTCCTAGCAATCTCCTAGGCAGTACCGAATCTCCTTACCTTTCTTTAATCTCAATGTTTCTTCTCTTGGAGACACAGTAGATTGAATTATATACCCCAATTTAAACATGCTCTTAATCTTAATCTGCGTTCCTGTGGGTATGAACAAATTGTAAATAGGATCTCTTGAAGATGCTACTTTTAGTTAGGATATGGTCAACTCAAGAAGGGTGGGTTAATGCAGATTTCTGGAGTCCTTTTTAAGCAGAAAAAAAAAAAAGACATGATGAGAGAAAGCCACAGGGAGGATCTAGAATCCAGAAGAGAAAGGAGGCGATATTGCCATGTGATATGAGGCAGGAACACTAACACAGAAACCTCAAAGATTTCTTGCTGGCCAGAATGTTACCAACTTTGGGAGGAAGCAAGATTTCTAGCCAACACCTTGATTTGATTTGGACTTCTGACCTCTGAAAACATGAGCCAATCTATTCCTACACTAAGACACACAGGCACCACTAAACCCTCTCTGCTCACTCTGAAGGCCATGAAGACCACGCTGGAGGAGAAGCTCCATCTTCTTCCCAGGTTTATCACAGACATGACAGAACTCAGTCTCTATCTGCCTTCCTAACAGACTCCCTAGCCCTGCAGACTTCTCTTGGCCAACTTTGGGTTCAGTCTCAATTTTTGGCATTTGAGATGGCATTTTGCCATCGAACTCATGTAGACATATGTTAGGGTGGCGCAGTATCTCCCTTACCATCTTCTTCTTATCTTTCATGGCAGCGCTGACATATGAAGCAGTTTCTCAATTCCAAAAAGCATCTAGAGAGAGAATAAGCTATCAGTTCATTCTTTTCAAAGACACCCCCATGTTCTAGGAGTTATTCTCTTGAATCTCCCATTCCTCCCCCAAGTTAGCTTTGGAAAGAGGAGGAAATAGCCTCTCTCTGTGAAGCTGTGTCTCCAAAAACCTGAGAGGCCATTTTGGCTCCATGCTACAATTCACAGGTAGACTGGGAAACAGGTATGAAGTTAGAGGCCAGTGGTCAATGGGAGCAGAATGGCATTCACATCAAAGAGAAGGTGTCTGACTTTAATGTAGGTAGCTGATTGTTGATTTGTGAATGTAGGATGCCTATGCTTGTTTATTTAGCTTTAGGCTCTGGTTGTTGATTTCAGGGAAAAATGAAAAATAAGTCCTATAATATATGCATATGAGAACCAGGTGGGTTTAGTTTACCAGGATTAAATGGGTTCCACGTCATTTTTACTTTTCCTTTCTCTTGCATCCTCTACTGCCTGAAAAGCCAATGCAATTAAAACCCCTGAAATTAGAATGCTAGTGCTGGTGGGTAGTTGACAACTAGTCATGACACTGGAACACTTTCAATCCTTTTCTTGTACTGAGTTCTTTCCAGATGCAGTCATGCTTTTCACCAGTGTTCATTTGTGATCCTCGATTCTTACTTGTTTCTAATGTTTGCAGGAGCAAAGTCATGTTAAGAAGCACTTGTGACAACAGTGTGTGTTGTTTGTTTTGTTTTTGTTTTTGCCAGGGTAAAATGGGTACCACGTGGTTGCACTTCCACAGGCACTTTATCCTCTAATATTTGAGTACCCAGTGCATTTCCTTCTTCCCCTTCCAGAGTCTTTTAGCACTGCCCACATCTTAATAAGTAAATTTCTGCTTCTGGTGGAAATAGGCTCAGTGCTGACAGAATCTGACCTATTGGTGGGTAGAAGGCAATGAAGGGTCAAAGCTGCATGTGACCCTTCGTCCACAGAATTACTTCATAGCCAAGCAGTCAAATTTTGATTTAAACTAGTTTTTTTTGAGGTCCTAGATCAGTTCCTTACCTTGGAGCTTGTGCTTTTTGCTGATCTCACACATTCTTATTTTATCTTATACTTGATGCTCTGCTTGGAGTATAGACTGCCCATTCAGTAAAGGTTCTGTAACAAATTGTTCTTTTGTACAATTGCCAAGTACCTCAGACTAAAAACATATTGGGGAGAAAAAAAAACCAGATAAAAATTAAATGAAGGCAAAATTAGGGCCTGCTAATAAAATCAGATTTTCTTGACACTTTTAGTCAATGCAAAAATAATTGTGGGAATATAAAAGGTTTTTTATGGTCAATTATCCTTGTCTTAGTAAGTATCTATAATGATAACCACCTCAGAATAGGTAATAATCCTCAGCAGAGAGATGTGAGACTTCCCTACAGAACCATAAGAAAGCTAAAACTTTATCACGTGCATGCATAAAATATATTAATATTGAAATGTGCTGTTTTAAGGTCAGATGGTAGATGTCTTTTTTTTTTCCTACCCAGAGGGGGAGAAATATACTGACTTTATTGGGCTGCTGACATCCAATTGATCTGCATTATTCTCAGTTGGCAAAAGCCTATATCCCTAAATGCCTCAGATAATAGGTATTACAGTATTAGGTGAAAAGCCTCCTTGCAATCTATAGCAATATCAAAAAAGTAGAAAGTGTAAAATAAGGAAGATTAAGATGACACCAGAAAGCTTTGAATGAGGTGTCATTTTGCATTTAGAGAGACAACCAGGTAAGTTAAGACAGAAGAAAAAAATGTCCCTTTCTCACCAACTGCCCTTAAAGGTTTACAAATGATCTGTTAACAGAAATGAGTTTCTCTTGAGCCTCAGACACCATTTATTATGCTGGGAGAGAGACAAAAAAGAAAATGGAAAGGACTGGCAAATTATGCTTATTTGAAGGCAAAATGCTTCCCACCAGCAGCATGATGAAAATGTAGCTAAGGTGTCTGCCAGATGTTGACATGTTAATATTTTTCATGAGGTCTTTCACTGAGGAATGAGTACAAAGAACTTTTGGGGTGTTCTTTAGAATATGAATTGAGATGACTTGTATGGCCAGATGCCCCGCCTGGGAAGGCGTGAGTGTATTCGATGATGAAGAGGAAGAAGACGTGTGCCCTAAATAGGGGGCTTGAACCTCGATTCCCTGGCTGCCTCCCAGATGTCTTGTGCTACGAATGGGCTCATCTGATCTCTCCTAGTCAATTTCATTCTGGAAAGTAGCCAGTGAGCCTAGTTCACGACCCAGTGATGTCACTATAATTCATTCTCCCTCACCACGAAGACTTCGGAACTTTCCAATTTACAATGGCTCTTTTTCATAAAGAAGAATGCCATCGCACAGAATTTTTAAGCGTTTTTAATGATTTATCTTTTCCCCCCTATTTTAGCTTCAAAACGTCCTATCTCATCTGTATGAAGATTGTACTCTCAAAATCATTCCAAGGGTAGCTATCACTGTTTTACTCCCTGGTATGTTTTATGGGCTGAATGTGGGTAACTGCAGCTGATTATAGAAGCGCATGTTTTCCAAACAAAACAAAACTTTACATCTAAGGCATAAATTAGAAAAGGGCAACTAGGAGGTAATATGACTTAATGGATGCTTAATCTTGAACACTCACACCGTAAGTCTAAATAGGATGAATGCTGTTTTTAGCAATTTTATGTGCTTTGAGCTTAGCTTCTTAAGACAGGGGAGGGGCTGACAGAGACCCCCGTGGGACATTTGAGAGCTGTAAGGAAATATTCACAGGCCAGCATCACACAGCCCTGGAGCTCAGGGTGGAGAAGCTGGGGTGCTGCCCTGGGGCCTCACCTCCTTGAACTTGGTTAACCCCTCTGTGCTAAAATAAACTTCGCTGAGGCGACTTTGCTTATCCTTGGCCTGGCTCTTTACAGCCCTGGGCATTACAAGCTGAGTGGGTTATCAATGCATGTGTGGCCTGCACTGCAATTTAACTTGCTGTGTGACAGGAGATGTGGAATAGCTAAAGAGAGGCTTTACTTGTAATCTTCTTATCACCTTATCCTGGAGTGTTTGTGAAGAGGGAGTCTTTCCCTGCACTAACTCGCAGTCTAGGGTTAATGCTAAGAAAGAGCAATTGCCCTTTCGTGTATCTGACTTAGTGACCTGATAAAGCCTTCTCTGGACACCTCGTGAACCCTCGCCTCTAATGGCAGAACGGGCACTGGCTTTTCTGAACTAACACCACTTGTCTTTCTTCTATAAGCTCATTAACAAAAATAACTTGCTCTAATTATGATGTGTGGGGCAGAAAATCCACACTTTTTTTTTTCAACCCTGTTCTAAAGCATGAGAAAGTGGATGATAAAGAGGAGGTAGAAGATGAAGAGGAGACGGGTTCACCTGCCAGTGAAAATAATATAGAGAAGGTAAAGAGGGATGGAAGGGGCAGGAGGGGATTTCAGGTGGAAAAGAGGGGGGGAAAAGGAATGAGAGTGAGAGAACGTTTTCAGGTGAAATAAACAAAACTTAGAGGAGCTCAGAAAAGCAGTCTGCAGATATGGTGAAATTAAGGATTTGGGGCGGGGTGGGGGGCGACCCTGAGGGCTGTACAGAGAAGGGAGCATTGGCCTTCTCAAGAGGCAGGTGTCCTGTTTTTCCAGAAAATCAAGCCACAGCAGCCAACTTGTCGGTCCCGGGCAGTCTGATTTCTGGGGATTCACACTTGGCCTGATGGTTTTGAGGAACACGCATTTCTCCCGTATGAGCATTATTTGTGAATCTGATCAAGGGAAACTCTATTGGCATTTTCTTTCCAGGGAGCAGTTCCTGGAACGGGTATGCCCTGAAAATGACCATATGTTAATGGAGCAGCTAGTTACATAAGCTAACATTCACATCCAAGGGAAAGGATATTCTCATGGCCACAATACAAGGGGCTAGGCTAACTGGAAAGGAACCAGAGGAAAGCAGCAGACAAGTTTCAGAGAGGAGATGATAATAATAAGAAGAAAATAATGATTGCAATGACGAAAGTAACAGCTATTGCTGCTACTTTAGGCCCCTATTAGGGGCATGCACTTTTTGAAATTATGTCTAATGCTCACAGACTTCCTCAAGGTAAGTTTTATTATTATTATTTAAATTTCACAGCTGAGGATGGTACAGCTTAGAGAGCACACAAAACTTACCCAAGGATCCATGCCTACATATTTCTGAAGTTAGATCATGTTATATTGGACAGAGACATTCAACTATATCTATGAGGTCTATAATATTTGTGATCAAAGTGAGAAAGGAGGAAAGGGAGAAGGCATTAAGTGAAGGAATATATGACTGGAAGATTTATTGGAAGCCAGCTCAGTGAATCATATGTTGCTCATAGGAAGTTATATTTTATCTTAAAAATGGGAGGAAGTTATTGGAGGTTTACAAGCAGGGAAGTCATATGATCAGATCTATATTTATGAATGATGACAGAAAGGTAATTGATTAGAGGAGGGGTTAAAATTCAGTCAATTTGTCCACGACAGGATTTGGGCATTAACCCAAGCAAAGCATGACAGTGTTGGAATGGCCACAGAAACAAACATGGTGGCTATGAAATTAGTCAAATGTGCATTTAATTGTTACTTTGTTAAACATACAAATAGTGGGAAACTACCTTGTTTATAGAAAGGCTTTTATTCTTCCCTCCCTCACTTCCATGTTATGTCTTATTTTGTAGGCAGACAGTGGTTACGGTTAGGAAATTTTTTTTATTTTCTGTTTTTTTGTTTGTTTGCTTGTTTAATTTTAGGTTAGGCATTTTTTTTTTTTTTTTTAACATGGGCAGGCACCGGGAATCGAACCCGGGTCCTCGGGCACGGCAGGCAGGCGTTCTTGCCTGCTGAGCCACCATGGCCCGCCCAGGTTAGGCATTTTTTAAAGAGGATTATTCTTTGTCTTCTTTCAAGTTTCAGAGTGAACAGAACCTTTATCCTATGTCACTACATATACAGAAATTTAGAAGTGCAACAGAGAGTAGTGGAACACAAAGTTATGCTGTAGTTTAGACATCATTTACTTCATGCTCTATAAAAGTCATGTCAATCTTCTTCACTAAATTGAAAACCTTATAATGGGGAAAAGACTATATTCTTTTGCTTCTACTATTGCCAGAGTTTTTCCAAGATGTAAAACCTGATATATCTATCTCTACACATAAAAGTTGGATGTATTAAGTTGACAAGAAGAGTAATAATAAAACTTTGTAAACTGGAAGTTCAGAAATGCCTTTGGAGTCAAGATTGAACCTGAGGCCTGATTTATTACTAATTGAGTGGCTTTGGGCAAGTTATTTAACAATGTTCCTCTATGTGAAATGGGGATAATTGCAGTGCCTACAATATTTGATTGTGGTGAGGGTTAAATGAGATATTTATAATGTTCTTACTATTGTTCCTGAGAAGTAATAAGTGCTCAATACATTCATTCTGTAACACAAACCCATTGAATCAACCTTATACGGAAGAGTGAATGGAAAGTGAGAAAATGAAGACCACAGGAATAAAAAATTCTTTCAAGAAGTTGGAACTAAAGGGGAGTAAAGAGGAGTAGTAGTTGGTAGAAGGGTATCAATCTGGAGCTTTAATTTTTTTTTTGGGGGGGGGGGAGGTGCATGGTCCAGGAATCAAACCCTGGTCTCCCAAATGGAAGGCGGGCATTCTAACCACTGAACTACCCATGCACCACAGGACTTTAATTTTTAAGACTGAAAAAACTGAAGCAATATATTTTGATAGGAATGAGTCAACAGAGAGGGAGAAATCGTAACTGTAGGAGAGAGATCTAATAATCAAGAGAAAATCCTTGCTTATGAGGAAGGAATTTGTAGGCACAGAGAAACAACTCTCATCCCCATCTGCTCTTCATAACAGGAAAGATAAAGGAAAATATGAGTGAAGACAGACAAAAATTGAGTTTGGGTGGTAGGAAGGTGAGGGAATATTCAGATTTTGTTTACTCAATGAAGTGTGAAGTGACATCACCAACTAAGATTGATGAAGAGCAGAAGTGGGAGTTTTGAGAAGAGAGAAAAGAAATGTAATAATCATTTTAAAGAAAGAAATAGTGAGATCACCAGAGAAAGAGAGAAGCCCTGAGCAGTACTTTGTTCTTAATCGAGCTTTGTGATCAAGTATTTAACTCAAAGACTATTTAAACTGTTTGTGCAATTGTCTCTAGGAACTTTCCCTAACGGGATTACAAGCAGGAAGAAAGGTTCATGATTGAGTTTGCCTAGGAATGTGGGTCTGCTACCTGTGTGAGAGAAAGGGAGAAAGGAGAGAGGGAACAGTGGATATTTTCAAGGGTGTGATTACATGGGAAGGCCATAGAGTCCAAGATGGAAAAGGAAGGAAACGACATAAAAGGAGTTGAGTTGAGTTGCTAGAGTTATTAAAGAGGAGGGAAAATTAAAGTGTTGGTTGGTGTTGCTGAGCAAAATCAACTGGAAAAATAATAATTTGTGTTTGGAGAGCAAGATTTCTGAATATGGGATTTAAGAAATGAAGACGTGTCTGCTGATACTGAAACTCAGGATGTGGTGGTGGGATTGGTGACTGCGACAAATTAGAAGAAAATGTAACTGGTGATTAAGAAACTAAGAGATCAATGAACCAAGAGTCTGTGGAGTTGGATGGATCATTCTCACAAATATCAAAATTGCCAAGAATAATAACTAACAGTAATGAGGTGCTTATTATGTGTCAGACATTGTTCAAACAGCTTTGTATGTTATTTTGGCTCATTTAACAATGTTCTTTCTAGTGCAAAGAGGTATTACCATCTCCATTTTATGGCAAAGAAAGTGTAAAAAATTTCCCATGGAAACAAAATTATCAATTGCAGAACTGGGGCCCAAACCCAGGCTAGAGAAACTTTTTTTGTATTCAGCACACCTTATTTTGGAAAATGATAATGAGAGTAAGGATGCAAAGTGAAACAGTGAGCCAGAATACCACAACTTCAGTGAATTATGAAGCAAGATAAGAACATCTGTAGATAAAAGAGGAGAGAGTTGTTTATTCAGAAATTATGAGCTAGTGAAGATTTTTATGATAGCCAAGGGGATGATAGTCAAAAGAATTGGGACTCAAGAATAATGATTATATTTCTGACCCTCAAAAATTAGAAAATGAGGGGGAAAAAGTTTTGATTTTAAGGGATGAATAAGGAGCTGTGTCCTTAAGGTCTAGCCTCTTTCTACAAATTCTGATTTAATTAGATTGATGTGAACTTTAGGACATCAACATTTGAAAATAAGCTCTCTAGATGAATCTCAAGTACATTCCCAGTTGAGAACCAATAAGTCAATCACAGAAAGGAGGTATTTTCTGAGAATATGTAGAGGAAAATTTGCAGATCATACAGTGGGAATTCCAGTGGGATGAGAGGAAGTGTTTAGGAAAGAAGGAAGGGCTGCTCTTGACGTTATTAATTCCATGGAACATGCGGTTTTAAATAACCTTTTTCTTGATCATTTGAATTTGTATTTATTTCATGAAAATGATTCAGTCTGATTGCATTATTTTTACTAGAAACATTCAAGATTATTTTTGATAGAAGAGTTATGGGATGTGAATGCTAAAGAATACAATGCTAATAACATGTAGAGATGCAATTGCTGAGTATTGTCTTGTTAATATTTAGAAGATGCAACTTATTAACTGATGTTAGGTGGATGAGTTTTACATTATCCATGCAGTGGGTTGATAGTTTGGGTTGAATCACCTACATCTACCAATGAGTTTTCTTCTCTCAGATACTTGTTGACCCATATAAACTAAAAACTCTGTTCTCATTTAAACCAACACTTATAAAGATAAATAAAAGGAAGTAAAGGAGAAAGGAAGGAAATCTGAAGGAGGGATTGAGCAAAAAGAAATACATAGCAAAAAGAAATGGAATGATTGCCAAGTATAAAGCATGGTAAGAATGACTGAAGGGGAAAAAACAGTTCATGATTACTCTTTGGGCCAATGGGAGGAAACAACATGAAATGAAATCAAATGGTTTCTTGAAACATGACAGTTTGTATACATAAACAAAGAATGTTGCAGTTTCACATGTAATCATGTGAACCACTGATAATCAAGTAACCATTGATACTTAAAGAAGTAGGTGGAATTAAAGTCCTGTTTTCAAAAGCTATTAAAGTCTCCAAAGAAGATATACAAATGACCAATAAGTACATGAAAAAATGCTCAACATTTTTAGCCATTAGGGAAATGCAAATCAAGACCATAATCCAATACTACCTCACACCCATTAGAATGGCTACTACTTTTTTTTAAAGGAAAATGTAAGTGATGGCCAGAATGTGGAGAGACAGGAACCCTTGTATTTTGTTGGTAGGTGTTCTAGTTTGCAAGCAGCCAGAATGCAATATACCAGAAATGGAACGACTTTTATAAAGCGGTATTTATTATGTTACAAGTTTGTGATCCTAAGGCTATGAAAATGTCCAAATTAAGGCAAGGCTATGAAAATATTCAAGTTAAGTCATCCAAGGTGGAGATACCTTGGTTTAAGAAAGCCAATGTTGTTTAGGATTTCTCTTTCAGCTAGAAAACCACATGATGACATCTGCTAGCTTCTCTCCAGGAATCTTCAATAGCTTCCCCAGGGTTCTGTCCATTCATTCTGTTGGCTCTGTCAGTTCTGGTGGCTATGAAGATTTTTCCAAAATGGTTCCCTCTTAAAGTGCTCTAGTAAGCAACCCCACCTTGAATGGGTGGAGACACATCTCCGTGGAAACCATCTAATCAGAAGTTACCACCCACAGTTGGGTAGATCACATCTCCATGAAAACAAGCAGAAAGATCCCATCCAGTAATATTGAATGAGGATTAAAGAACATGGCTTTTCTGGGATACATGATAACTTCAAACTGGCACAGTAGGAATGTAAAATGCTACAGCTACTATGGAAAAATTTGAAGAAGAATTAAACATAGAACTATCATATGACCCTCAATCCCACTTCTTAATATATACACAAAATAATTGAAAACAAGAACTCAGATATTTGTATACCAATGTTCATAACAGTATTATTCACAACAGTGAAAAGGTGGAAACAACACAATGTCTTGAATGAATAAACAAAATGTGGTATATGCTCACTATGGAATATTACTCAACCTTGAAGGCATGACGTTTGTATATGTAACACTACATGGATGAAACTTGAAGAAATTTTGAGTGAAATAAATAAGACACAAAGAGATAGATATTGTGTGATTTCATTTATATGAAATAGTTAGAATACACAAATGTATGGAGACAGAAAGAGTTCAGGTTAAGAAGCGGGGAAGGGGGTGGAATAAGTAGGTAATCCATAATGGGTATAGGATTTCTGTTCAGGGCAATTGGAAAGTTCTGTGGAAAAATTTGAGGAAGAATTAAACACAATTACAATGACCACAATTGGAACGGTGGTAAGTGTAACACAGGATTGTGAATGTGATTAATCCCACTTAATGCTATGCTTGGGAGCGTTTGGGATGGGAAAGTTTATCTTGTATATATGTTTTCACAATTTAAAAAAAGAACAACTAAAGAGATAATGACAATTAAATATAATATACTATCCTAGATAGGATCTAAAAATTGAGGGGAAAAGGCCCAAAGGGATACTATTCGGGCATAATAAGCAAGTGGAACATAGACTGAAAGTTCTGTACCAATGTCAAAGTTTTTGAACTTGGTAATTGTGGTTACATAAGTGAATAACTTTGTTCTTAGGAAAGGTACATGGAAGTATTATGAGTTTAAAGGGCATGAAAAATACAGCCTATATCCAAATGCTTATAAAATTGATAAATGATAGAGATAGATAGATAGATAGAATTAGCAAAAAGTTAAAATTGGTGTATCTGTCCTGCAAATTTGACCTTAATTTCAAAAAAAAAAAAAGTTTAAGGCTAAAAAGCTATTAATGAATAGTTTCATGATAGTTCAATGTTTTTTTTAATTAAACATCAATTCACATATTTCTGGTAATTAAATTTGAGGAATTAATTATACTGTAAGAAAAAAGAAGTCATAATATCTTAGAAATAGCTATTTACTCCATGTACTTGAATTTGTTACTCAAATATAAATCCTACAGTTGGGCTCAAAACCTCCGTGGCAAAAACATTGTGAGATGACTTATCAGTAGCATATGTGTCAGAGGTATGATACGATTGCTGGAAGAAGCCAAGTGGACTCATCTACATAACAGTTGAGCAGAGCAGGGGAGAGTAATATAGGGGTATTGAGAAGCTTGAGCACACAGAAGATATCTATCATTATTTTTTTTCTTGGCTAGAAAATAGCTTACAGAGACATAATAATGATCTTGAAAAGGCTGGGTGCCTGTTGAGTATTATATTAGAACTTTATTAAAAACAATATTCATAAGGGCAGCTTTCAGCTCTCTAAAGGAAGAATAATAATTTAATAACTGAAAATTTCCAAAGATACAATGGAACTCTGTGGGAGATAATGTATTCCTTTTAGAAGTTAATCACTTGTTGGACATATTGAGAAAGAGATTTTGGTGTTAGTGGGAACAAAAAGTAGTAGTAGTACATGAAGAAGAAAAGAAGAAGGAGGAGGAGGAGGAGAGGGGGAGGAAAGGAGAAAGAAGAAGAAAGAGATGGGGAGAGGGAGGGGAAGGGGGATGGGGAAGGGAAGAAGGAGAAGGAGAACATGAACAAGAAGAGCCAAGAAGAAGAAGGAGGAGGAGGAGGACAAGCAGAAGTAGAAGGAGGATTGGGGGAGGGGTGGGAGAGGAGAAGGAGAAGGAGCAGATGAAGATGAAGACAAAGAAGAAGAATAGGAGGAGGAAGAAAGGGAGGGGGAGAGGGAGGGGAAAGGGGATGAGGATGGGAAGAAAAAGAAGGAGGAGGAGGTGGAGGAGGACAAGAAGAGATAGAAGGCGAAGAAGAGTGGGGAGGAAGAAGAAGAAAGAGAGAGGGATGGAGTGGGGAAGAAAAAGGTGGAGGAGGAGGAGGGGGAAGAGGAGAACAAGAAGGAGGAAAAGAAGTAGAAGGAGAACATGTGCAAGAAGAAGAACCAGAAGAGCAAGAACAAAAACGAGAAGGAGAAGAAGAAGTAGAAAGGGAGGCGGAGAGGGAGGGGAAGGGGGATGAGAGGGGAAGAAAAAAGAGGAGGAGGAGGAGGAGGACAAGATGAAGACAATGAAGTAGAAGGAGAACATGAGTGAGGAGAAGACCAAGAAGAGGAAAAAGAAGAACAGGAAGAAGAAGGAGGTGGGAAAGGAGAAGAAGAGATGACAGTTATTTGAGTAGTTACTACATGAAAGTCATGTCCCAAGAGCTTTGAATGTGTTAACTCACGCATCCTGACAACATAGCTTATAAGGCTGATGGTATTATCTCCATTTCACATATGAGTAAACTGAAGCCCAGAAAATTGTTAGTAAATGGCATAGCCAGGATTCAACTCCTACACTTTTAATAACCACTTGATACTCCTTCTTAAGGTAGACTGCTGAAAGAGACCTTCAAGATCAGTTTAAATTCTAATGATCATTGGCTGCAAAATTGCACTTTAGTGGTTTCGAATAGTGTTTAGTGTTAGACCAGCGTTGGAATCTGGATCTATCTTATCATTACCTGTGTGACCTTGGGTGATTTACTTAAATTCTCCAAAGCTCATTTTCTTCATCTGATGAATAGAGGTCATATATTTAACTAATAGGATTGTGAGGACTGAATGAAATTATGCATACAGCTTTTAAACAGATTACCTAACAGTATTTATGCCCTTAACAAATAGCAGCTATTATTTAATGTGGTGGAACATAGATATTATTAGAATGGTATCTTGCCCTGAAGTTTTGGCATCCAAATATTTAAAAAATATAATTAAACCTATTATCAGTTTAGAATCTTGCCTTGGAATAACCATTTGATTTCAGCTATCATTCTTTGGCAGAGTAAGATGCTGATTAAAAATAAGTGACAGTTTGGGAAAATATTTGCAATATATCTGAAAAAAGAGATCATTATGAAGAATACATGAAGACAACCCAATACAAAGGGCAAAGAACAAATAGGTTACAGAAAAAAAATAAAATGGTGAATAAACATAAGAAAACATACTCAAACTAGATAATTTTGTCCCAAATCACTTGGCAAAATTAATCAGAGCAATAACAATTATAATATCCTCTCTCTAAGAATCACTGTTTCTCTGCTGCCTACATAATATATTCTTCAAGTGATTTGTTCATTCTCGCTGTTTCCATTTTATAACTCCTCCTGGCTTTTTAAAATTATTTAAATTTTTTTTTAATTTTTTTAACTTTTTTTTAATAGTATAACATATATACAAAGCAAAGAAATAAAAAAGCAATAATTTTCAAGGCACTCTTCAATAAGTAGTTACAGGACTGATCCCAGAGTTTGTCATGGGCTACCAGACCATCCTCTCAGGTTTTTTTCCTTCTGCTTGCTAGGAGGCTAGAAAGAATAGATATTTTTTTGTCATCACAATTGACTTTCTTCCTTTTTTGTGTGAAAAATAACATATATACAAAAATGCAATAAATTTCAAAGCACTGCACCACCATTAGTTGTAAAACATATTTCAGATTCCACATGTGGAATCATTAAACGTGGGTTACAATTCCACAATTTTAGGTTTTTACTTCTAGCTGCTCTACAATACTGGAAATGATAAGAGATATCAATTTAATGATTTAGCATTCATATTCATTTGTTAAATCCTATCTTCACTGTATAACTCCACTATCACCTTTGATCTTTCCGTACCTCTCCCCAGGAGTGTTTGGGCTATGGCCACTCTAAATTTTCTAATTTTCATATTGAAAGGTCTAAATTTTCATATTGGAAGGTCTGTCACTAATATGGGGTAGGGAGATGGAACTATCTGATGTTCTGGAGAGGCTGGGCCCTCTAAGTTTCAAGATTTATCTGGACCAGGGACCCATTTGGAGGTTGTAGGTTTCTGGAAAGTCACTATAGTGCATGGAACCCTTGTGGAATCTTATATATTGCCCTAGTTGTTCTTTAAGATTGGCTGGAATGGTCCTGGTTGGGGGTTGACAGGTTATGATAGGTAGCAAGGTCTATCAGAAGCTTGTGTAAGAACAACATCCAGAGTAGCTTCTCAACTCTATTTGAACTCTGTCACTGATACTTTATTACTTATATTGGTCAGGTTGAAATTGTTGATCCCATGATGCCAGGGCCAGATTCATCCCTGGGAGTCATTTCTCATGTTGCCAGGAAGACTTTCACCCCTGGATGTCATTTCCACGTAGTGGGGGAGGACAATAATTTTACTTGACCTTTCTTGCTTTCGAATCAACTCAAATCCAGCATTCTCTTTTTCTCTCTCAATAGAGAAGAGGACACATGTTTCCCCTACAGTTGTTGGCTGCCATCTTTAAATTATGGATGAAACTGATTCCATATACCTCAGAGGAGGAAGGAGGAGCATACCAGGTCCTTGGTGACATCGTTGATAACTACATCTTACCAAGTTTAAGCCTGACTTGCTTCTGAGTACTATTTCACCATTAACTGATTTATACTGGGATTTCTGTTTCCTGTAACTGAAAGTTTCCTAATGGCCATGTGGTGTTACTCAGAACAAAGATGGATGACTACGTCCACCTGTCTACCAGGGTCTACGGATAACAGAATACATGGAAAGGCAATGGCTGGCAACTTTTAAAGAGAAAATTTGTAGCGACAAGGGAATTCAGAAATACCATTAGATATTCGACCCATATAATTTCTGCAGAGATGTACCTAAAGAGCACAGGATCAAGTCATGTCAAATCAGTAAGAGATTCAACCAGGATCTGAAAGAGTCTGAGTTGGAGGAACTATAGGCTTTGAAAAAAAATCAGTAAACACTTTGAGTCAAAATATATGATTTATTTGCTTCAGTATTCAGACTAAAGCAATTTAAAGTCCAAGTTGTTTCATTAACCATTGAATTAAAGAATCATTGCTTCCCTCCTCTGCTCCCCACTTTTTTACTGTTAATTTAGCCAGTACTTATCCATGCCCTGTGTGAGGTGCTGGAGACACAATTTTGAATAAGATATTCCTTGTGACCTTGTGTGTTGCACAATATAATAGAGAAGATAAACATGAAAACATATACTTTTACTTATTTTCAGTGTGAAGAGTGAATACCTAGGGTTGCATTTCCAAAGCTCTAATTATAAGTCCTAACTTTCTGCAGAAGCATACTGTTTAAACCCAAGGTTTAACTAAGAAAATGTACTTCTTTACATTCTTTATCAGGTTTTCCTTTCTCCACTCTTTTTGACCTACACAACTAAGGAGAGAGAGGTGGGGGAGAGAGAATGATGAAGGACAGTATCGTCAAGAGGAAGAAAAGAGACCCTTGGAAACTCTAGACTCCAGAGAATATGAGCAAAAATTTGAGCAATACCTTGTGACCTTTCAAGTAAAGCGATCTGTGAAGCTGTCTCACCTTTCTGTAGTTTATCCAAAGTTTCATTCCCAACATGGACAATGACCACAAAAAAGCCTGGATTATAAACCACCACTGTCAAAACCTTTGCCAGGGTGCAAGTCCTAGGCTGTGCCCTCCCTTGGGTACTTTCAAGTGATTTCTTCTGTATTCTGTGATAAATAATTTTTACTCAATATGTGTATCTAAGATTTCTTTAGATACAATCACTCCACCCAAATTATACTTTACATTTCTTAATTAATGCCTATCTAATTGCATATTCTAGAAATGCAAATTATATCCCCTTTGGTTTATGGCCATTATGCATCAGCATCAGTTCTCATAAACAACATTTTTACAGTACTTCCAAATTGCAAGAAGAATATTGCAAGTATATGAGTACTGAAAAAAAGGAACATCTGAGAAGTGGAGATTTTCTGTCAGAGAAATACACATTGATCTGTGTTTGGAACAATTAAAAAATAACTTCCCATCACTGAACACTTCATTACCATGTCTCATTGTAATGACCGAGTCACTTGAATTGAATTGAATTCTTTCACCATAATTCCGTGTTTTTGTTTATCACTATCAGTAAGTTCTGAAAGCCTAAATTAAACACTTGTACCCAACACAGAAAAAATAAATGGTCACAGCATATAAGGTTATCAATGTATTTGAGTATATTTATGTTTGGCAGAGTCAGACATCCTGACTTTGTTTATAGATACTCATGTTTATGTTATAAGATATACACAGTAAGTGTATGTATATTTGGAGAGTGCTTCATTACGTCTTTTACTGTATCAAGGAAGATTTATTATGTGTAAAGGACAACCTTATATCTCTCTAGTACCTACCATTTCAAACAAGAGACTCTTTGTTGTCAATATGTCCACCGTTGTCTTCAAACAAAGACACCCATTGTCATTGTACTAGCCATCAGCCTTACATGAGTTCAACAACAACAAACAAACAAAAATATAGCCGCTTCATTCAAGGAGTTGGAACGCTTCTTGGAGAGACAGGATGCAGCATGTACATGAAGGGGAAACAAAGTATGCAAAGCAGGCTTTGTGCATACCAAAGAAGTGACAGAGTTGGTACATAATACCACCTTGGAAGAGGGAGCGAGCCATCTGAATAGACATGTGTGTATGAACATTGCAAAAGATTTTCAAAGTAATTTCTGTTACTTGCAGTGAATTTAAAACAAATGCCTGTCTTGAAAGACTTGGGAAGATTAAATATGCAACATGCCTACTATGGTATCTGGCTCATAACTGACGTTTAATACTGGTAGCTGTGGAGCATTTCCTTGTTTGGATATTTTTCCCTTGCTCATTGATGTGGCCCTCAAAATCTCTTAAAGGTATTATATTTCTGATGCTAGCTAGTACATATCTTCATTCCTTATTTTTCTGAAAACAAACTTTTAATGACACCTATGGATTAAATTTCTTAGTCCGATCCCTTATACGAGATGTTAGCAAGAGAATCTTCCAAGATGAAATTAATGTTTTGTTATTGTAGAGACTTTTAAGAATGTACTAGTATGTAATTTTTTTCTGGAATATAATTTTCATCCCATTTCCCAAGTTTCCATCTTGCTATAGTCAGCTATAACATAGGAAATATCTTTAAATAGATACTTTGAAGGGACAAAAAGCTATGCATGTGAAAAAAAATACAGCTCAAGCATCTGGGTATGCAGTTTACAAAATGATCACATTTTATCCTTTTGATAGAGGCCCACAGAGCTGCGTATGAGAGAGTTTGTACCTGAATTTCCATAGACCTGCACTTCAGTATTCTTTTCACTCAAGAAGTGAATATAACACACATTTAATTTTTTTTCTCTGCAGAGGAGATTATAAGCATTTTGAATTCACCTTTCCAAAATTCCCATTATTTCCATGAAACTTTTCTTCTGTTACCATGTAGCAGATTATTATGATTATTAGTTTTAACTTTTGGATACTTTCCATGTCTTCATTATCTTGCCAAGTTCTATGGATCTTGACTCACAGCTCTTTTCCACTAAAGATGCAAAATGCAAATAGGATCTAAGGTACAAGAGTGATTTTCCAAGAGCAAGGGAACGCTACAGAAACTGAGCTCCCTGCCTTTCTGGCGTTAACTCCCTCTTCAATTAAAGCCTGTTCCCTCCCCTCCCATGGAGCCCTGTGCGGGTAAAACTTGTTAGTGAGCACAGAACATAAAATCAGCCCAGGAAGGGCCCCCAAATTAATCTCACCTGGTACATTAGGAAACACTTCGCTGACATTTGCTGTCCCTGTCAGCCCTAATAAAGAGATTTTTACCTGTATTTGCCTATTCAACACTTCAGCCCTTCAGCCAATTTTGGAAATTATTTCTGATTTATGGCTTTCTCTCGGGTGGGTGACACCCTGCCTGTCAATTATGCCTCAAAGCAAATGCTAAGTGAATGCTGGCTGGTGAAATTAATAAGGGAAACCTTTACTCAAAAACCTAGAAAGAGGCTTGTGAATGGATCAGTCAACGAGGCAGTAACTTGCTGGCTGCTCGTGATATTTACAGGCAAGACAGAAGAACGCGGAGAATTCAGCTACACAGACAGGAGAAGCAAATCTGCTCCCCTCAGTATTTGAGACTCTTCGGAGAACACGAAGACTGTCATGATCAAAGTTCACTGACTCCAGTGCCCTCAGATCGGGCCATGATAGCTGTGCTTGGCAAAAGGAAACCGCTTTACTCCAGTTTGTAATTATGAATGTCAGTAGAAACCCGAGTAATGAATGCAGAGACGCTATGTTGTTATTATTATTATTTCAATGATTATTAATATAAATGACATATCCCTGCATTTATGTTTTTCAGATATTTTACATTGGACGACTTGCTATTAAGAACACTGAGGAATGAATGAATGGATGGATGGATGAATGAATGAATGGTGAAAGTCCATTGAATCTCTGAGGTCCCCTGTTTGTGCCTACATTTACCAAAACCTGCCCTTCTCTCTGATCCTTAGTCCCTTTCAATGCAGGGTTTCTGCATTTTTGCTGCTTCTGCCTGGAATACTCTGCTTTATCTCCTAGAGAGCATGAACTTCAGATGTTAGTGTTCATGTTAGTCCTCTAGAGAGACTCTCTTCCCCAACAGATGTCAATTTTCATCTTTTATCTTCCAGTTTACTCTCTCCTTTTTTTCTCATGACACATCACAGTTATCAATCATGCATTTATTTGCGAAACTGGTTTAATACTCATTGCCTTCTTTAAATTGTAAGCAAGAAGGCAGCAGTCACCTTGGTTCTTGTTTAGTTCTCACACAATCACTCATACATAGCACAGCCCTGACTCATGCAGGTTTCTACAGATACTATTAAATAAACACATGCTGAACGAACGAAGACTTTTCTAACTTTAGATCCTCTCTGTATGATGCTCAGTCATTTGGAGTCTGTCATATTCTTATTTTACTTTTCTATACCTATGATATGTTGATAAAATACATCACAATATAGTTGTCTAAAAAACTCTGGCTGTCTAAACATGCTACTAGCATTAGGCTGATTTTCTTAAATATATCAAGCACTTTTTCTTCTCCTTCACAGAAAGTTTAATCATTAAATGTCTGCCCTCTAGATGAAAGCATAAAGTCCTGAAAATGAGAAAACCACATCAGAGTCACACTGCCTTCCTCCCCTAATGTGTCTACACAGAAGGTGCTTAATATTTCAAAAAGCCAAGAATTGGTCCTTTTCTTTCTGTAAGGCTGAATTGTAACTTTCTGTTCTTCATCTGGCAGGAATTAATTGAACATGTGTTAGGTGCTGGTCAGGTAGCATGACGATGGGCATCCGAGATGAAAGGTACTATACGTGCCCTCAGGGAGCTCGCAATGAACATGACCCCTTGTTAAAACACAATCCAGGACTTCCTGTGTTGCATTTATTTTATGTCTAAGGTAAGGGTATTACTGTTGGTAAAGATTCCAGTGCTTTTCCATAGAAATGGATAGTAAGCTCAGAGTCTTGATCTGATAGGAATAGATTCAAGAGTACCATGATTTTTACTGATTTTCACCCTAGTTCCAAAACTCTACTGTCTCCTAAACTTGGAGATGATTTTAGTGGCTCACTTTCATGGCCAGGAACGTTTATCATTTAATAAGTATTGAAAGAATGTCTACTGAATGATTAAAGGAATAATTAGATACACCATTTAGCTCCTGAAGTTATCTTCTAGACTGAACCAGGAAAGTCTTAGGGGAACGATTTGAGGTCATATTGTTAAACCTTCATCAAGGAGTTAGAGACAAACTCCATGTTGGCGTTTATTTCTAGACTCTTACTTAATTCACTTTGGTGGACTCCTAAAACTCAGTTTTCAATGCCATGTGGTTTTTCAAGTGGCAGTATTAGAATGCCCCCCTTTATTTTCATGTGTCAGCTCTGTTACCATTCCTCATTTCAGAGGCAGAGAAATGCAATGGACAGGGACTTGGAATGGAAGCTGCAGCATCCCTCACTTCCTAACTAGATGAGAAACTTTGCCTGCTACAGCTTAGTTACTTCATTGACAAATCATGGGTAATTATGAGAATCATGCAAGATTTTAAAAGGGTGTATAAAGTACTATATTCATGTAAGGCAATGTTGTTTTTAATACATTGACCAGATATTGTGGCTACCAAAGAATTCAAAGTGGAATGTGTCCCTGACCCTAAGGAAATTATTAATAGTCTTCAGAATGCAAATTCTGAAGTTGTTTCCCTGGACCCTTTGATTTTCCCTAGGTCCATCCAAGCCATGCCTTCTTTCAACAACCCAACCACGTATTTTTTGAGGTTGAAGATGTAAGGTTTAAAATCCATATTCTAGGGCAGGCAATGGTGGCTCAGTGGCCGGAGACCTGGGTTCAATTCCCTGAGCCTTCCCATGCAAACAAACAAACAAACAAACAAACAAACAAAAAAATCCATATTCCAATACTGAGAGAGTGACTGCTTAATGGCCAAACCAGGTTGAAACCATGACAGTGATATCCATGTAGTTGAATCAAATGTTTGTACTGGAAGGGAAGCTTAAAGGTCATTTTATTCCCAATCCTCATAGTAGAGTTCAGGGCACTGTTCCAGAAGACTATTTGTCCAGATGAAGATTAATGGAGCTTCTGTTTATTGATGTCTAGTATTTATCAACATCTTGGCATGTCTTTGAATGTATACTACGTATGAGTTTAAAATTTTTCCCACTGATCCACAGCATTGTGTATTATGTTCTCCTGGATTTCTCTCATATATGATCATCTACACATTGACTCCAAAATTTTTATTTTTATATGTTCTAAACAAAAGCACTTATGATCAATTTGTGAGGCCTATTAAATGACCCCATAAGACTGTGATCTCCCCTGTTGGCCTTTGTTGTAGGGAGAAAAACTCTGGTAATGACAGTTTTGGTATCAAATATGGATTTCACATCAAAGACGTGTGACTTTAAACCAGAATCACATCTGACACTGAACTAAGTGGAACAGGGTGGTCATTAAGAGCACAGATTTGGGAGTCGGATACCTGGGCTTGAAGCCTTGATTTACCACTTTCTATCTCTGTGACCATTCAAGTTACTCAGCATCACTGAGGTCGAATTTCCTCATCTGTCGAAGCAGGTAATAATGATGTCTTCTCGTAAGATCAGCATAAGGCTAACTGAAATGATATTAGTTGAGTGCTTGAAACAGAGTCTGGAAAATGGTAAGTACCCACTAAATGGTGGCCCCATGGCTACTGGTCAGTGTTCATGATTTCAAATAGCAGAAGTTTACTTTGATTAACTCAAGTAAAAAAAGATTTAATGAACATGTGTTGGTTTTCATAGATTGAACGGGAAGGCTGATGAAATTGAATTCAAAAAGAAAAGGAACTAAGACATAGTCATGACATTGGCATGAGAGGGGTCCCTTGGGATGCTGTTTCCAATGTGATCTTTACTGGAACCTGACCTTTGAGTTACAAACCCTTCACCCAATTGTATCTTTCCTTGATAAGTTCTAATGGTCTCTGCTTGCCTCATGTACTATTATTTCCAGAAGTTCCTGGCAAGAGTGTCTTTTCTGAAGAGTCTATGTCTGGTGACAGGGAGCTACAGCCATCTTTAATGAGTCACACTTCATTACTGATGGTATTACCACCTTTCCATTTTGAAAATAGGAAAATTCAGGCATTGAGAGGTGAAGTTACTTAGTCCATTCTCCAGTGTCCAGTAGTACAGCAGGGATTCACATGCAGGGTATTACTTTCCCTATTTTATTTGAGGGGATTCTGGATATCAAAATGGTTCAGTAATCACCCAAATTCTAATATTTAACACATGACCAAGTCTTGATTTGAACCTGTCTCTCTAACTCCAAAGTCCATGAACACACATGCAAATGCACACACACACTTGCCTGTGCAGACATACGCAAATAGCAAGAACAGTGTCATTTAGAATTTAAAAATATTGTCCCTCCTTATGAATTGGGAATGGAGTACAGGAGAGTCAATGGAAATGGGAAAAGGAAAAGGTAAATATCAGCTATTAAGTACAAATTAATAAGAGGTTGGGGAAAGAAGAGGCATGGGGATAAAAATGTTTCACTGAATGTTGTGTATGTGAAGTACATCACTCGGGGACTATGTTTTCTCAATATGAACATTTTAACCTATTTCTACACTTCCCATGTTGCTTGTCAGCAGAGATATGAAAGGGATAAATATAACCGTTGGGGTTTCACAGCTTTGCACTTCAAAGAAATCAACAATTCTTCTCCAGATATCAAAATACAGCATTTCTTGTAGTGATGGATACAGCATACTTTGGAATTACTCAAGTGGAGGTGGTACATGCTGGAATATATTGGGGACTTTTAAACACAGAAAGCCTAATTTTAGGTGGTTCAAAAGCTGCTAATATGCAATTTCCCCAATCCCCCTCCCTAATACATCAGAGTACCTTTATTGAGTATATTAAGAGTACACTCATCACTTAGTTCATCCTTCACGTCCATTCACAGTATGCCTTCATTGGATGTGTTTTCCATGGGAAGGGACAGTTTCTAAACACACTCTTGTTGTTGCTACCTCCAGATCATGTCATAAAATGTTTCCCCTAACTCATACTAGAAAGTGTATCCAGATGGATCTTCCAGGTGGTTAGAACAACTTTCAGGCTGTGATGATTTGTTCAGCTTTCTATTCATTTGTCTGAAAGTAAAACCTGTTGATCCTTCACTTATAGGTTCAATTTGGTCCCTATTCATAGACCAGTTACATATCTGGGTACAGGGCTTTTAAGGACCCGTGTGGTGGTGGCTGATATGAATACAGCATCGATGGTTGCATCCTTCTGCTCTTTTCCCGTGGCTCCAAACATAAGGGAAACAGGGTGGGAGGTGGTGGACAAATGACAGGAAGAAGGGATATAGGTAATTTGGATTCCTATTCTTCAAATCAAGTATATGCCTACTTAGGGATTTTGTAGTCACTTTCTCTTGCCTCCATCTGAAATATTTTCCCCCCAATTCTTTGACATCTTAGTCATTCTTATCACTCAAATTACAGGTTAAACATGACTTCTGCAGAGAGGTCTTCCCTGACCACATTATTCAAAGAAGCACCTCAGCTCTCCAGGTCCGCTGGCCAACATCACCCTCATTTATGTTCTTCAGGGCACTGATCATAATTTACCACCACGCTGTTTATTTGCTCCTTATCTAGCTCACCACAGGGTAAGCTTCTTGAAGAAGGGAAAGCTACCCTTCTCTGTGAATGCTAAAATATATACAATTTGTTAAATGATTGAATTTGAGTTAGTCTCCTAAAGGGTTCTTGGGATCACTTTTGTTTTTATTTCCATTTTTACCCAAAAGCACAATTATTATGTAATTGTAGAATACATGCAACCATGATAAAGAGGCACAACTTATACAGCTGGCATTCTGTTGTGTTTACAAATTCTAGGATATTAAAAATGATGATGTTGGTGGCATCTCAGTACCCTTTTCCTGACATAAAGTTAGGAGTCAGTTTCATTGATTACATGTTCTCATAGATCAGATCACTTCCATCTCAGTTTATTAGCATAATAGTTTTATGCTTGCTGGACATTACACTCAAAGGTCAACTCTTAACTAGGAGGGATTGTGTTCATTCTGTTCCCCACCGTATCTGTATCTGGCTTGGGGCCTGGAACATGGATGCCCTCAAAAAGTATGAAGGAAGGATGAAGGTAAGAACTCTAACATTTTTCCTGTGCCCAATTTCCAGCTGGATTTACATTTTTGACCAGAGCCCTTGCCTCAGTCTTCTGGATCCTCACTCCTTCTGAAGCAAGCCTTCGACCTTGACCCTCAGAGAAGTGCTGTTACACGGATGGATCCCCAACATATGGCCAAGCTCTCTACTTGTGACTGTTACTTCCAGGAGCTGTTTCCAGAATCTGTAAGTTAACAAGCACCATTCACTTCCTTGGTCTTCAACTTCCTGGTTGTTGCTGGGTCTCCTGCTGGGTACCAGTCTAATGGCTACTGATATGACCTATTCCATTAGATGCTTTACCTCGAGAAATTGATCCTGAACACATCAGGTATGTACACACGGTGCTTCTAAGAGAAGACAATCAGAGACCCATGGCTGTGCCAACCATAATGCTGCTCCTTAGCTTGACACAGGGAGAAGAAATTCTGATTTGAAGCAATGGGTTACAAATGAAGAAATTTAATTTCATGATCTTATAAACAATCAACAAATATGGATTGAGATAAGAAAATGAAGCAGCATAAATCCCCCAGGCAATATTTGCTCAAGTTTTCTGATTAAGCCCCCGTTAGTAAAAATTTTCCAAACATTACCCATGATATATGTGTTTATTTGTAAATTATAGATATGTGTATTATAACGCATACTTGAATCAATGTATTTTAAAGGATGAGATAAAAATAAACAGAGAAAAGTATGTTCCATAACTCAAATCCCAGAGGAATGGTCATGCAGGAATTTCAAGATGTGTTTGCTGTGCTGTCACTTGAAGACACTGTTCACACGTATCACACTTGCAGTTGTTGATTGGCTGGCCAGGTTGTGACTTCGACCTATTTAATGGTGTGAGATTACAGGGTCATTCAAAGAAGCTGACAAGTTCCATGGTACATATTTTTAACACAGTAAAATGAGTGAAATTTTGTTGTTGTTTTCCATTTGACATATAGCGGAACAAAACAGTTTAAAAAAATTAAAGATAATTTTTATGGTCTGTGAGATTACTATTGGCAAGACTGCAGGACACTGACTCTGTTCCATCCAGGAAAAGATGTGGACCAGGTATACACAAATATATAAATGACATGGCTGCCTGTTCATGAGTCAGCAAAACAGTGTCATTGCCCACACATGTCCAGTAAAACCTTTGTACGTGTGCCAAAAATTCAGTCCGCCAATGATTTTCATTAACTGTATCAGACAATGTTATTACCAAATTGTGTGGTTAACCTAGCACAGGAATTTTGTTGCAACTGGATATTTGGTACTTACGTACGAGAAAGTTTTTAGTACTCACCCCATTCGAGCCTTTTGAGCAGAGAAATTAGATTTATAGAACCATGTTTACAGTTAACTGGAATGATCCTTACCCTCTAAATTCAATGGGGGGAGTAGCTCATCAACGTTATTAACAAGTGGTGGCAATTAGTTTGTTTATTTTATTTTCCTCTAAGTAAGGAGCCACAAACAAAGGCCAGAGTGTTTGCCAATCTATCACTCCATTTCAGTAATGTGTCTTATTTCTCCCCTTGCCCCAAATGCCTCCAGCTCCCCACTTCTGTACTGGTCCCAAACATATCTCAAATGGTTATATTCAATGATAGGAAGACAATTGTTTGTCTTGGTGGTGTCAAGCTAAGTGCTCAGGATGGCATGAAATAACCAAACCAAAATGAAAATGGCTCAAGGACAACAAAAGGAAATATCTATGATCTGAGATGCAAACTACAAAGGAATAAAATATTTGATCGACAGAATGTGCTTCATCAGGCTATGGGCCTTTGCACTTGGCCTCTATAATACAATCACAAAGACTTGTTTACATTTAAATATGGCACGCCTAATAATGGCTTTCAGAATTTCCAGAATGCCCCTGTGTTGCACAAAAACCACTAGAGTACTGCTGGTAATTCAGGACGCTGGAGTTTAATAAGAGGGACTTCACAGAATTTTGAGTTTAATCATGGGCCGGATGAGGGTACAGCTTGAAATGTGTTCTTCCCTTTCCTACCATACCACCAGTGCCTTAATATCCCAGAGCTGCCACGGCAATGTTGTGCAAACTTGGTGACTTGATACAACAGAAACTTTTTGTTTTGTAGTTCTGGAGGCTAGAAGTCTGAAATATATATGGGAGAGCCCTGCCTTGCCTCTTCCATTTTCTGGTCATTTGATGGAAATCTTTGGGCTTCAGTCTCAGTCATCACATAGCATAGTCTCCCTCCCTCTGTATGCCCAAATTTCCTTTTCTCCCAAGGACACCACTCTAATCCAGTTTGCCCTCCTCTTTATTAATCACAAGTTCAAAGCCCCCATTTCCAAGTGAATTTACATTTTGATGCACTTGGTGGGGCTAAGAGTTCAACATGTCTTTTGGGGGGAAACAATTCTACCTATAACAACCACCGCCCCACAAGGTTGCAAAATTGGATCACATTTTCATAAATACATGGTCTTGTTCAAGAATATTTTCTGGTCAAACTGGAAGTTCACTAGTTTTGAACCAGAATGTATTTATGGAAATAAGTAAGTCAATATATTTGCCTTATATATCAGGGCGGAGCTAAAGCAAGCATATTGGCTTTTCCCTCTTCAAGTTATGGACAAAAATATCATGTGGAATATTTATGGTCTATTTGAACCAAACAACTAATATTTTAACTTATTTTGCATAAGAAGCAAAAGAAAAAAATTAGAGGAACGTTATCGAGTAAGCTTAGAACTTAGCTAGGACAATCAATTATAAACTTACTTGAAAAATGTACACTTCACTTTAAGATCACTTAAATATAGAAGCACAAACAGAACTATTGAAATGAAGTTTTTTTATCAAACATGTCTGTATTCAGGTTCAGAATAGAAATAAAAATATAATACATAGCATTGCATTATCATTATAGAAATGAGTGAAATATTAGCATTATAAAAATGGAAGTAAAACATAAAAGTATTATATTTATCATTGTAAAATGTGTATAAATAAGAAAATTATAAAGACAGTGAGTTACCCTTTTCCCCACTACTCAAAGATAACTATTATTATTAGCTTTTCTTGTACAGATTATAAAATTTTGTTTCCTGATTTTTTTCACTTACTATCACCATGCTTTCCCTTGAATATGCTTTATTTTAATTGCTGAATAATTCAGCTTTATGTAGAACACCATAATGTAATCAATATATTATCATTTGTATGTGGTATCTTTTTATTTGATTTCATAAATTAGGTTGCAGAGAAAATTTTTAATAACATCTCTTCTATATATGTATTAGATTATTTCCTTAGGTTAGACTTCTAAGGATGTTATTACTTGACCAATTATATTGGAATTGTTAAGACTCTTGATCAACATGGCTTTATTTCTTTCAAAATAACAAAGAAATTTCAGGTTGAAATTATTTTTGGTGGGGCAAGACTGTTCACAAAATACTTAAAATTTTTAACTCAATGGCTCTATTTCCTTGAATTTGACTAATGAAGAAAAAGTACATGGATAAAATATAGATAAATATCCATAAATATTAGGGGGATAAGGGGTATAGTTTGCCTTGGGTGTTGTTTTTTATGTTTATAGTTTTGTTTGGGTAATGAAAGTGTTCTAAAATTGATTGTAGTGATGAATTCACAACTATATATATATATAAAAGAGTACATGGGAAGAGATAAAAGAAGGAAGGACATTGTGCATATCTGAAGTTCTTAATCATTTACATTAACTAACTCACTTTGCATGGAATTTCTCTATTCAAGGTGCAGAATGTCTCCTAATCTGTTAAATGAGCCAATCTAGCTGCACAAAGTGATTTGTCTTAATGTTACCCATTGGTGAAAATACTTTGGCCCAGTTCCAACATCTAATTCAGTGTTTCTTGATCTTTTAAGATTAAGATTGGAGGATGAAGAAAGCTACAGATTCTCCTAGAAAATACACACACACATAATTTTGCAGTATTTATCAGAGATTCACAGATCCCTATGATGCTTATTCCTGATCCCCTTATGGATTTAGAAACTTCTGATTAAGAAACTCTAAATGAATCATTAGCTCATCTTCAAAATATTTTCAAAGGGGCATAAATGCTGGCAATCATTAAATGCCAGATCTGAAGATCTTACTACCTAGGATTCATAGAATTACTGAACATTATTAGTGAAAGCAATTTTAAAAACCATTTAGTCAAATGGTTCTACACATTTTGAGGGACACAGATTCCTTTGAGAACCTGATGAAAACAGTGGACTTCCTCCTGGGGAAAAAATATTCACAGTCGCAATCACCATGACTTTTACATAAATCTGGTTGGTTCAAGGATCTTCCAAAGCCAAAGATACCAGTCAGAGAACCCTTGAATTGCAGTCCAACCACCACCTCTATTTTAAAGGTGAGGAAGATAAAGCGTAGAGTAGATATGGCTTGTCCCTCTTCATGGAAGGAGTTGCTAGCAATGCTGGAAATATCACCTGCATTTTCTGAGTTCCTAAGGGATAACATTTAGACATATTTTTACAACTCAGAAAATAAGAACTCAGAGATGGATAATTAATTAACAAAATCATGTATTACAGAAGAAACAGAGAACAATGAGGTGACTAAATTGACAAACTCTCCACCATAGGAAATGGGTAAGAATTGGGTGGTCAGATCATCCAAGGTGTGCATCCTAGCTGAGCTTTGAGAATAGATCAGTTAGTTGTAGGTGGTAATGTTATTTAACTCAGTCAACAAAGTTTTCACACAACTAGTTTGTGATTACCTATAGGAACTACAAACTTAAGAGATAAATAGTTGTATTTGCATACCTGAGTAATTCACAGTGCAGAGATGAGCTTCTCAGTATGCTTATCCCATTTGCACTGACAAATATGAACAGACTTCATGGCAAGCTTCCTGCTCTTCAAATAAAGTTTGACCCTTCCACTTCTGAAGTTGACAGTGATCATTTTTGACTGTGCAATGTCTATAGCCAGTAAAGTTCTTTAAGTAAATTGAATGCATCTCTTTGTAATCCCCTTCAGTCCACTAATTTGAAGAACATGTGAAAGGAAGATGGAAAAATGCCATGATTTTGATAGTATTCTTCATATCCTGGGGTTCAATTTGTTGACACAGCAGTGTCAGGAAGTCCACCTTCCTGAAGCCAATTTATCCATAAATGTGTTAACAAACAAAAACATTCGCACACCATCAGTGCCCCATCACTTCTACTTGTTTAATCATATCAATACCCTCAGAACCACTGGAAGCAATTTAATCAAATGGTAGCTGCCCACTGAGTTATTGTTTTCTAGGACCCATTAGAAAAATAAAGGTTGGCACTTATTACATGACTATCACCTTGCATGTTGCTAGCTCTGCTGATTTCTTGTTGATAATCTCTGCTTTGTCTTTCAAGAGAAGGCTGAATTTCAGCCTAGCTGCTCTGTAAGCAGAGGGATAAATCAAAGCTCAGAACCATGTCTGTGGTGTCCAAGGTTGTGATTTCAGAAGCGTTAGGGCCTGGAGCAGAATAGTCATCCACAGCAGGCCTGGGTTCCTTTGGGATATATCAGTGGTCAGCTACCGGAACAGAAGAACAAAGTAAAGGTTTAAGAACAATGAGTGATCCTCTAGTTCAGATCACCTTGTTGTGAATTAACTGAACCAGCTACTAGGTCTTTTTAGCAAATATATGCTTCTTCCTACAGAGATCATTGGCACATGTCACCCAAATATTGCATGGGCTAACCCAATTAAGAAGCTGACCATCAGACCATTCATTAAGAGAAATACTGTTTTAGTACTAATATCTCACTTGATCGGATTGTTTTGATTTTTTTTATCTTTGCCAAGCTTTTGTTGTGTTTAGAAAGTAAAGAAAGAAGGCAACCATCTCCCCTCCACATGGATGTGCTTGCCACAGGAACATCAGACCTCTAGTCATTTAGGTTTAGACAGACAATGAAATGGGTAAGAATTAGGTGGTCAGATCATCCAAGGTGTGGCTCCCAGCTGCATGATAATCTGGATAAATTGCTTATCCTCACTGAACTTAAGGTAACTCATCCATAAATCAGTTATGCAGTTCCCCTTGTGATTTGTTGTGAAGCTTCAATGAGGAAAAACATGGGACATTTAGTAAAGGGCCCCGCATGCAGTAAATACTCAATAAATGATAAAATAGAATGTAAATAAGATAATGAGTTCTTCCTGTTTTCATAGAAATTTTTGATATAGTGTGGCCTAATGTGGTAAAACTGAGATGGCAGACTTAAGTCTCAAGTACAAGAGAGAACCCTAAAATCTCCCAAAAGAACAGACGGTTGTCATTATCACTTATACCTGTCAGCCTTCTCGGAATACCATTGGTGGGCAGGTCAATGTGAAATTCCGGGGACATCTCCAAAATGATAATGTCCAAACAAAGTAGTCCTAGAGACATATTCCTCAAGCCAATTTCAACTCAGTTCCGAAGTGGACCCAGATTTATCTTTGACATATGAACAGTTCCAGTTTTCATAGTGTAGGGGACAGAAGGCAGACATTTAAGAAAATAGACCACTTATATCCAGCAGAAAATTAGGAAGCGTGCCGATTATACATTTACAAAATTAGCAAAATATATTCCCATTTTGATAATTAACCCTGGTAGCAAGATATTTTGGAGTAATGATACCACCTAATTTCTCTGCGACAAAGGAGAAATCAACAATTTCATTTATGTAATTTCTGAAAAAAATATCACTCAATTGTCTTTCAACACGGATTTTAAGCTTTAGAGGGAATAATTTCCATCAGGTAACAGAATAAGAGCCTAGGCTAGTTCAAGCCAACCCTCAACACAATGATTCACGTAAGCTGTGTAACTTTTCATATAATCATGTATAATACACTTTTGTTAGTTGTTCAGATACTACTCTATGAACATGTGCATGTTTCCAAATTCAAATAGAAGAACTATAAATTTGGGGGTGCATGGGTGGCTCAGTGGGAGAATGCTCAACCTTTCATGCGGGAGACCCGGGTTCAATTCTCAGACCATGTACCCCATCCCCCCCCCAAAAAAACCCTAAAAGTCTTGATGTAAGCCATATGCTTTCTCTCTTTCCTCCAAAAATTGCATACATAAAATAAAATGGGGCAAATTTGGCGAAGCTAGTATAAATTTTATTCAAAAAGTTAAATTTTAAATAGCCAGGTGACCCCTAAAGCAAGGGCTTTGTAATACCCCCAAGACATCCAGGTTGATCTCAGTGTCCTGCCTAACCAGCCCTGAGTCTGGAAACTGCAGGCCTTGCAGCTGGCGCCTAGTATAATCTGAGGACTGGTATACCCAAATAGCTGAAATTCTTCATCTGCTGGTTAAGTCAGTCCAGGCTTCTTGTACCATAAATACATGATCCAACTGAGGTGGAGACCAGAAACAATGGTCTGAGAAGTTCAACAAAAACCTAGTGCAAACCTTTCCTGTTTTAATGTGTCACAAATTCATTCATGTAAAGTCTTTCTAAAAGTTATGAATCTGATTCCAATGCAGGCTTATATGTAGGATTCACTTTTAAGCAAACAAGTATTTATACTTCATCATCATTTTCATCACCATTCATCCTTATTTTCTATCTTCTGTGTGCCTGGAACTGTGCTAGGTCTTCCCATACATTATACCAAGGAGTTCTCCAAGCCACAGTGTAAGTTAAGTATTCCCTTTACCAACTAAGAAGGTTGTAAGATCTTCAGAAGGCTTTAACAGCTGACACAGAAAAACATTGCAAATTTTCACTGGGGTTGAGATATAAGTGCAGCTCTGTTTCTGAAGTTGCATGATAGGTTAATCCAAATGTATCATAACTCCATGGGTCTGGCCTTACAGTGTTCTAGGGCTTTGGTACATGAGGCTGGTGGGGTAGGTGAGGGAGCCAAGGCCCAGGCCAGGCGATATGGCCAGGCTGAAATGCAGGAGGTCAGAGAATGGTGACCAGTGGCTGATAGTGCCTAGCAACTATATATTTTTTTATTTGACTCACATTGGCATTGATACCTGAGAGGCACCATCCAGTAATGAGTTGTAGTGACAGAAAGTGTGCCCTCAGTCGATCTTTCTGCGTTTGACCCAGTTTGGCCTAAGACAAAAATATCTTTGTCCTTTGCATGCAAAAGTTGTTTTGCTTCATTTGGCCACTTCTTTAATAAACATGTAAGGAGTGCCTTCCACTTAGCTGTCTGAGTGGAAAGAGGACTTGACTGGTGGAAAGAGGACTTTATTCTCTAACCCACCTACCCAGTTTAAATCTGGGTTCTTCTACCCACTGAGTGATTGATTTGGGGCATGCAGCTGTTTAACCTCTCAGTTTTATACCTTCCACTTAAAGATAAGGAAAGTAACATCATAATAACTAGTGCCTAAAGCAGGGTAGGTATTCAGTAAACTAATTTTATTGTTTGACATTACCCTTAAGACTAAGAATCCAGTTTTCTCTAGAAGGAAAGAGAAATGGTTGTTGATTATCTAAGAACTTTACAAATCATAACCAATTGGGATGCATTTGCTTAAAAATAATGTGCAGATTTCCTATAGGAACTTTGAAGGAGCTTCATCGCAAAACTAATGAACTCAATACCATTAAGATGCCTCAGTTCAAAGGAGGCCAGAAGTCATCACTGTTCTAACTTGTCCTTGGGGTAAGAGCAGTGATTCCCCCCACTTGCTCTGCTCTCTACCCGGGTTCTGTTTGGGGGATCCCTAGCCTGACTTTGCTGCTTCTGCATGAACTTCCCTGTTTCTCATAAATGGGGACAGATATCACTTAAAGTTGTCTTCCCTGAAGGAAGAAGTCCAGTTGCAAATTTTTCACCTTTTAAAAGTATACAAGTTGCATGTTTTTTTTCTGAGAATGTGTTTTTTTGCAGTTTGTACTTGGAACAAATAAAAAAGGGAATTTCCTTTTTTTCTAAATAACCTATTTCTCTCTAAATAAGGAGAGAAACATTTAGCTTTCAGTTGGGGTACATCTGCTTCACTTATTCAGTTGTATATTTAAAGAGGATGGTGTTCAGAAAGAACCATTCCTTTTTGTGCCCCCACAGTACGCCAGAGGTTTTGTGATGTATATAGATTTTACTTGCACTGCTGTATGGAAAGTATTATAATTTCCATGTGACCACAATAACAATAATTTTATTTATATGAAGACTTGACTAAGACAGCATTTGATATGACTCACCCCTAATCCAGAGGTTAAATAACTTGCTCCTACCAGATGGTAAATACCTTGAGTTTATATGTGGCAAATATTGCAGTCAGTGCTTTGTGGATTTAAGACCCATCCTCTCATTGATACTTTTTCATCAGTGAATGCCCAGCCAGTTCAAATCTCTGTCTTCTTCAGAAAGCATGTCAGGTGTGAACTAAATTTTCATTGATTTACTCTACAGGTTCACTTGAACACTAATAATTCTAAACAGGATCTGTGCTCATTAATGGACTTATTAGAATATTTGATGAATGAAATTTCGAATTTGCTGTGAGTTAAGCAGAACACCCTAGAACCTGGCACTTCAAGAATATTTGGGTTTTAAGCATCAAAAGGACCAGCTTTGTTCACCTTGGATATCTCTGTCTTAAAAATCTTTTTGTAAATTCAAATTTTGTTTTTAAATAAAGGACATAATTTTACTCTCTTGTAAAAGATCACCCTTTTTTTTTTTTTTTTTTTTTTTGGCTCATCCAGGATCCAATAGTAAACCAGAACTAGGCTCCTGAGTTAAATTGAAGAATTAATCTGATTATCCTCCCCTCTTTGCATCCACACTCTTTGCAAATAACTTCACAGAGCTTCTCACAGAAAAACAGGGTTTTTGCTCCAGAATTTGACTTTGGGCTGGGTGTTATAACCTACTTGCAACTTAGCAGCTTTGACCCAGCAAGGGATTGAAGTGTCTTTGTGCTATCGGGCTTACCTACGCACACCTCTGACATCCGTAATAAGAAGTGCTTACTCCAGGTAGCTTCTGCCTGGGCCCAGGAGGATTATATATGAAGAAGACTCAGAGCTCAAGACATAGAGCAGGGGTTGGGAAGATGTTCTCAGGCTTACTGTATCCTCTACGATCTTGTCATTGGTGTTATGCATCAGTAGATGATTGCAACAACCTCTGAATATGTATAAAATGTTTAGCCCATAACTGGATTTAAAGTTTTAATTCATGATTTCCAAGATATGTTTATTACATTCTCTCATAGAAAATAAATCCCACTTAAAATAAGCTTTAGAAAATAAAAGCAGAGAAAGACTTTTCCCCAGTCACTATTATGCCATTCATTCAGTACTGAAAAACATCTCTCATTTGTTCATTAGTGTATTCAACAAACCTCTATAAAACGTTACTATGCAGAAGGTACTGGATTTTTGGAATGAGCAGCCCTGGTGCATCAGATATAAAAGGGAGATAAAAGCTCAAATAAACAATTAGTATCCAATAAAAGAATAGGCTAAAATGACGTGTGAATGGTGAAGAATTTGAAAAAGGCTTTTACACAAAAATAGCTACAATGGCTATTATGAGCCAGGTGCTGCTGCATATGTTTTATATAAATTGCCTCAAATAATCTTGGACACCTTAAGAAATGAATTAGAAACGGCTATTTTTCCCCATTTTGTGGACAAGGCAATGGAGGTCTAGGCAGGTTTCAAGACTTGCCCTGGGTCAGGAATCTTATAAATATAGCCGCTGGATTTGAAATGATATAGTCGATTCCATAGCCTAAGCCCCTAACCCATAGACTACATTTGCGGTTCAGATTATAACTGAGCTGATTCTTAAATGATAAATGATTAGGGCTGCATTAAAGGGTTGGGCTGTTAGGGTAGCCTTCTGTGGAAAGAGCTAGCTGGCCAAATTCAACATCCAAGAGGCTGTGGTTACTATGGTTTGCTTCATACAGTTTTGATACTGCAGGCATCTTAAACACTCTCTTTTTGAGGATCATCCGGAAGGTCTATCTCTACCAACCTCGTTTCTCCCTCTTACCCATACAGCACTTCCTTTCCACTACAAGTTCCACTTTCATCTAGACAACTTCAACGTCCGTGTGAATGACCCAACCAACATTCTGACACATAGATTTTACTTCAGCTGCAATAGCCTTCATCTGGCCTGTATTCCATCAGCACACTGTGATGACCTTAGCCTTGATTTTATCACTATCGGGAACATTAAACCTTAACTATCCCAAGCCTATTAAATTTGCACTCAATATCAATGTTCATCAGTTCCTTAACTTGTTGAGTTTCTTCTAGTCCTCATTTATGTCTTTGTTTTCCTGTGTAGCCTGATTTGTCAGTCATGTTTTCTCAACCCCTTGCACCATTATTCTTGGTCCTCTCAACACCGTGTCTTCTCCTGACACCTTTCTACATACCCAAGACTATATCACATTAGTCACTAACTCCATCTGCTCTTACTCATAGACTATAAGACCTCTAGCTGGTGAGTGCACAAGTCAATATATACCTGCTGTTGAGCCAACCCATTGTGTGGTACTTGTTTTAGCAGCTAGGAAAATAAAAGGGTTGATGATGGAGAAGACGCAAAGCACATAGAAACTGCTGCCACAAAATGAACCCCAAGTAAACGTCAGTTGTTATGAAATAACTGTCCAGATATCCAGTTCTTTACTTAAGGCCATTTACTGCCCCAGATGCCGGAGGACTACCTCAAAATTTCATCATCATCAAATTGAACTCATCATCTTCTTAACACAAAACGTTTTCTCCTGGTTACTTCCTCTGGAAGATTTCTATCACCATTTCCAGACATGAAATTAAAACCTAGTTGCTGCTGAGACTGGTCCCTGCCCTTCCTCTCCATCCTCCAAACCCTTTTATTTCTACCATCAAATTTCCCTCCAGTCTGTCTCCTCCTTTGCATCTCCACCTCATTGTGAGTGTGTGTATAGTTTGCTTTGGAAGGATAGAGGTCTGGTCTAAATGCATGCAACACATATCACTATGTCTAGGTCCACTTTTCCGGTACTTCATTTACTTGGCACTCAGAGCATGTTTCTAAAAAATAAGCACATTCATGCCACTCTACTCGATTCCCTTTAACAGCTCTTCATCAGCTTCAAAGTAATGCCCATACATTCCAATTGGTTTTCAAGGCCTCACTGATCTAAACACTGTTCTCTACCTTTCCAGTTTAAACACTTATCATTTCACCCGATGTCACCACAGTTCAGCCAAACTCAACTACTTGCATTTGATGATTGACATTACCTTTCAAATCCCACTATGCTACCTGCAAAGGAGGCTCCAATTGGAGGCATTTCAGTACAGAGCTCAACTAAAAAGTTCCAAATTTGTAAGACAAAAATAAATTCAGGTAAAAGGAAAATCCTGATTTATTAAAAATCTCATAAGGAATTAAACATTATAATTACATAAAGTCAAGAATGGTTCTGACTTCTTGTAATCTTTTCTCTCATTTCCCCTCATTTTACAAATAATTTCTGTTGAAAAACATCTCCTTGCTACCCCACCCCTGCTTTTAAGGGTTTGATCCATATTTGTTACTCCTTTGGTAATCCATCTCCCAATGCTATAATAAAACACCATGAGTTTGGATATATTTATTATAATAATTAATCCAATTTTGTAAAACAATCATAGAGTGATAGAAAAAAATATAAAATAAGGAATAGTAACATGGGTGAACTGTTCATATTCTTTTCTTTTTTTGCACGTATGTATTTGCATTTTATAAATTTTCTATCCTATGTATTTATCCCATTTGTAATAAGAAAAATATCTAAAACTGAAACAATTGCAGGACAATAAATATATAATAAGAACTATAATCTACATACATATGCTCTCAGCATCAAACAGTTGGACTTAAATGTTACTGAATTTAAATGTGGGGACACCTGCTAGTTAAATGGGCACCTTAATCTTGGGAATTTGGCATATTCCTGGGGTTTTGGCATATTCTTCCCAGATGTAACTTTTATATTTTTCCTCCAGTACAAGATAACAACCATCGATGATGCACACAACAGAATCAGTTATATAATGTTGGAATTCTCTCAGAATCACCATTGATAGAAATATGTTGGAACTCAATTCTCTTTAACAAGGGCTAAGGAGTCTTCCCATATCTCAGTGTGCATAATAGTAAGTTTTCATTCTTGGCTTTGAGCACACACATTATTCTCTGTCTTTTCTTTTCTCAACCACTTTCCCAGCTTGGTCTCCATATCCCTCTCTGTATCCCTATGAATGCTATTGCTTAGTTATACTGTAGGTGACAAGACACAAACCAGAATTTGGAAAGAGTGAGTAGGATGGACTGACTTTAAGTTACCTTTAAGAAATGTGCTATAATTCCAACATTTGCATCTGGCATTTTGTAGCTTGTAGCCCCCTCATCCTGTGCTATGTGTGAATTCCAGGCCAGTGATTCATTCTGACATGGGAGTTCTTTGCTTCTTTTTCTCTACAAAAATGTGAGAGAATGATGAGAGAAGGGTCTCATTCCTTTTGATTTTTCTAAGCAATCTTTATTTTTTCCCATAGCTGGGCAAGAGATTTTCCGATGAGAAACTTTGCAGTTATGACATAACAATTCTATGTTTCACACCCCAAATCATGCTTCTTGTTGCTCTTTTATTTTTTTTTCCTATTTCTCACAATTCAAAGTAAATTTTGAGATTAGTAGTACAATTAAGGCTTTGGAAAGAGGAAAACTGCTTACTATGATCTTGATAACCCTTTAGGGAGAACAAGTTGCTCCTCTGCCACAAATTCCTATTTTAGCATTGGATTCAACAATAATAGTGAATAGAAGAAACACAGGAAAACAGATATGTGATTTAAAATGATCCATAGCCAGAAATGTTTATCTAGAAACATGAGGCTCCGTCAAGATGTCTATCGTCTCCTCCTTGCATATATTCCAATTTGGGCAGAATAGCTCTTATCTATTATCTATGTGCTTTTACAACCTTATTTTGGAAAGGTCTCTCTGGTCACACGTACCTTAAGCTAAAGAGGAAGGCACTTGATTGCATATTTTCTTAACTGAAATAGTTTCTTAGAACAATGTGAATTATATTTGTACTGTTGCTTGCAAAGATTAAAATAAATATAATTGTCATACCCACTGGAATTGGGATTGAAAGTTTCTTTGTTTAGTGAGCAAAACTTGTATTTTATCACTCAGATACAGCAATGTGCAAAAAGTAAAAATAAAATTGTTAAAGAAGTAATATATCTAGAGATCAAATACCTTGAGTTAAGGTGCCAGTACTTCTAAATTGTCTGATTTCAAGCAAGTACATAAAAATCATGATAATATGCCATCCTTTATTTACAGAGATGCTACCGTAGATAAAATTCCACTGGTAAATTTTCACATCCAACATCACCAAATCCTCTTTGTTCTTCCTAATATTATTTCTCCAATCCCTATCCCATTTCTACTTCCACTGGCATTGCCATTGGTTTAGATCTTCATTATTTTCTTATTAGTAGTTGTGGTTGCATGGAGCTGTGCACCCCAGAATAACATGCCCTTAATCTCAATCCAATCTGGTGGGTGTGACCCTGTTGGAAAGAGGAACTTTTGATGAGGTTACTTCAGTTACATCGTGGCACGACTGAATCAAGATGGGTCTTAATCTTATTACGAGAGCCATTTATAAGCAGAATGAAATTCAAACACATGGAGAGAAAGAAAGACATGAGAACAAGCCATAAATCAACAGAACCCTGAGGAGCCAGGAGAAGTGGCCATGTGCACTGCCATGTGACAGACAAGTCAAGGACCAAAGATTACTGGCAGCCAGCCCCAGAAGACCAGTCTTCTTGGAGAAAGTATCACCTTGATGACACCTTAATTTTGGACTTCACCTCGCGTCAAAATCATGAGCCAAAAATTTCGTGTTGTTTGAGCCAACTCATTGCATGGTATTCGTTTCAGCATCAGGAAATTAAAAGAGTTTTGCACCAGAAAATGGGGTGTGTTGCTATTACAATAATTATGATGTGGAAATGGCTTTGGAATTGGGTAATGAATACAAGTGGAAGATTGCAAAGTACTTAATAGAAAAAGCCTTCATTACTTTGTAGAAACTGTTGGTAGATAAATGAATACTAAAGGTACTTCAGATGAGGACTTAAGAAGAAATTATGAATGTGTTATTGGAATTGGAAAAGAAGTAATTCCTGTTAAAAAGAGGCAGACAACTTGACAAAATTATATCATGATGTCAGATTGAAAGTGTAACTTGTGATTGATAAAATTGGATATTTAGCTGAGGAGATATCTAAGCTAAGTGAGGAGGGTACAGCCTGGTTTCTCCTTGGAGCTTATAGTAAAATATGAGAGAAAAGGCATAAGATAAGGAATCAAATTCTTCAGCAAAGAAACCAGAAATTGATGGTTTGAAAAATTCTGAGCTTATCTGGATCACATGTTTTCAAACTAGGTTCAGAAGTGGCTCTCTCAGAAACCGCCCTGAGCTTCTGGAAAGAAAATCCTGAAGAACAGGGCTTCATGTGAGGGTTTAACTGAACAAGAATCCCATTGGCAGTCATTTCAGTGGAAGTCAGGATTGAAAATGCAGTTATCCAGGAAGGATCTTTGGAAAGTTCTTCTGTCTGATGGTTTGGACTGCTGTGAACTGCATGCAAAGCCAAGAAGGTTTTTGCTAATTTTGTATGAGCAGAACCACTGCCAGCCTGGATTGAAAGGGACAGAAAAGAGACAAATTGAAGGAAAAATTCACATCTGTACTTCTGCCAGCTAGTTTTTCCTGGGGAATTCATTGGAAACCCACATAAGAGTTACAGCTTGTAGAATTTGAATTTGGCAATCCCCACTGTGACATGAGCCTATTTCTATATTAAATTGCTTCTGTTCCCCTGACTAATACAATAGTTTTCTAGCAGATCTTCCAAGCTCCAATTTCTCCAGCTCCTTTCTGCAACTTCCAAACCTCCCTATGTGCCTGATTTAGTATAAAAAATAGTGAGATTTTTCTTTAATTGAAAGTGATAAAAGCCCAATTTAAAGGCAACTAAACCAAAAAAGGGAATTTACTGAGCTGTCTGAATACAGTATAAATGGTTGATAATTATATGAATCTAAGACTATCATTTAATAGAATGTAATCCAACCTGTATACCACTCTCCATTTCTTGAGCTTATTTAATTCTGCCTGCTTTATTTCTCAAGTATGATCTTGATATGTTGGCAAGATGGCTTCAAGATCCCTGACACCAACTTCCAACCTATTAACTACTTCATTGAAAATATAAGATATCTTCATTTATAGATTTGGCAAAAAAACATCCACAACAGGTTAGTCCTGCTTGGGTAAAGCTACCATTCTTTTTTTTTTTTTTTTTTTAACCTACCCATCAAATGCAGCAATTGAACTTGTCCTCCACAACCCTGCTGAAGCTTAGTGTCTTTAAAAGCTACCATTCTTGAATAATTAATAAACTGACTGATAATTAACTGATAATTTAGTTCTCAAAGAAACAATGAAAGCCAGAAGGCTGTTGAAATGATGTATTTTATGAATAAGATAAGTGTCAAACTAGAATCTAGATCTAATAAAACTATAAAAATAAAAGAAAGACATTTCCTAACAAAACAAAGCAGGAGAGGATTCATCACCAATGAGCCACATTATAGAAAATACTATAGAATATTCTTCAGGCAGAAGAAGAAAAGATTAAGGGTGAAATTTCAGAAATTCAGAAAAAATAAAATGCAGCAAAAATGGTAAGCATATGAGAAGACCTAAATGATTCTTGTGCATATGAAACAACAACAATAGGGTCTTATGAATTTTTAAATATGAGTTATTAAAATTCACAAAAATGGTGATATAAAAGTCAGAAGGTAAAGAAACTAGAATCTAAGTTCCTTATTTTGTCCTGTAAGGAGATATAAGAATTAATCATTGATTTTGAAAATTCAAGCAGAGATGATGTAGTTTCTATGGCAACTATTAAAAGTATAGTAAAAGAAATTGGTGCAAGGGTGGTTCAGTGGTAGAATGCTTGCCCTCCATGTGGGAGACCCAGGTTCAATTCCCAGACCATGAACTTCCCCCCCTGCAAAAAAGTATAGTAAAAGAAGATATACTCTTCAAGCAAATATAGAGAAAAACTGTAGAAATAAAAGAATATGAATCAAAATTAAAATAAGAGGGGAGAAAAAGGATAATATAAGTAGTAAGATGACATTTTTAAACACAAATATATCAGAAATCATATTAAATACAAATTGACTAAAAAAATTTTCCAATTAAAATACAAAGACTAATGGAGAGCTCTAAAGAATTTAAAACTTAATTTCTATGCTGTGTACAAGAGAACATCTTAAGTTTAAGAATAAAGAAATACTTAAAGTAAAAATGTTGGGAAAAGATACAAAATGTCATCAGTAAAGGAATGCTTGTATGATATATCGGTATCAAGCAAATTGAATTTTACTGGAAAATTATTAATAGAGATAAAGAACAACAATGTATGATGTTAAAGTGTCAATTAAATGGGATCAGATAACAATTATACATTTATTTTCCCTTAATACACTTTATTAAATACATAAAGCAAAAAGTAACAGAACCACAGTATGGGATTTCAAGCGAATTCTTTACAGCAGTGAATATAAGAAACAAGTGACAATAACAAAAATCAGTAAGAATAGAGAAGTTTTGAGGTACATTTCTTACAAAGTCTGGTCTTCTTTGTTGACGGTTTGTGGGATTCGCTCTTGCTACTTTGGATCGACTATCATTTCCCATTTTTTTTTCTTGTAATCTTTTGTTATATACTGTACATTTTAATATTTTAATATGCTCACTCTGTTTCATTCTTAAGTTTGTATCCATCTAGTGATATGACAGATATTTCTTTGAGTGCTAAGAGCTCACAAAAATAGAGTGATAAATATGAACTACAGGAAGATGGCGGCTTAGTAAGACGCGCGGATCTTGGTTTCTTCTCCAGGACACCTACTAGGGGAGTAGAAACGATACAGAAAGCGCCCAAAGCCACAACAGAGATAAAAAAGACAGCGTACCCCATCCTGGAACGGCTGGCTGGCTGAGAGAAGCAGCTCGGGTGAGATCGCCGAGGCGCGCGGGCCTTACCGGGCGGGGTGGCAAGCGGCCGGAGTTACTCCCTTCCCCCTTCCCGGGCCGGCTGGGAGAATTGGAGAGGCGGTCCCCTGAAACAAAGACGGCTGGCGCCCACACCACGCGCAGCCCCCGGACCAACTGCGAGAATTGGATCGGAAACCCCCAGGCCGCGGAGAACGGTGACGGGTGGGGGAGGCCCCTTCCAAACCCGTGACTCCCGGGGAACGTGCACTCTCTCGGGCGGGCCGCTGCCGCTGGCGCCCTCCCGCCACACTTGTTGCCCAGGGCCGACTAGGAAATTCGGACGGGCTCTTTCCCTGGCTGCGGCGACTAGCAACCCTCCCTGCGTTCGGACCCCGGGCCGGCTCAAGCCGTTTCGGCTAGCGAACCCCCCGGACGGCGAGAGTTTTCCAAAGTTTAAGGTCCCACAGCACCTTTTACTGGTGGGACCTGCAGACAAACGTGTGCCACGAGCGCCACCTACTGGGCAGGATAAGAAAAACAGAACCCAGAGATTTCACAGAAAAATATTACAACCTTGCTGGGTCCAACACCAAGAAAAATCTGAATAAATGCCCAGACGCCAGCAGCAGAAGATAACTGTCCACGCTCAAAAGATTGAGAATATGGCCCAGTCAAAGGAACAAACCAATAGCTCAAATGAGACACAAGAGCTGAGACAACTAATCCTGAATATACCAACAGAAATGGAAAACCTCTTCAAAAATGAAATCGATAAATTGAGGGAGGACATGAAGAGGACATGGGCTGAACATAAAGAAGAAATAGAAAAACTGAAAAAACAAATCGCAGAACTTATGGAAGTGAAGGATAAAGTAGCAAACATAGAAAAAATAATGGATAGCTACAATGATAGATTTAAAGAGACAGAAGATAGAATTAGTGATTTGGAGGATGGAACATCTGAATCCCAAAAAGAAACAGAAACTATCGGGAAAAGAATGGAAAAATTTGAACAGGGTATCAGGGAACTCAAGGACAATATGAACCGCACAAATATACGTGTTGTGGGTGTCCCAGAAGGAGAAGAGAAGGGAAAAGGAGGAGAAAAACTAATGGAAGAAATTTTCACTGAAAATTTCCCAACTCTTATGAAAGACCTAAAATTACAGATCCAAGAGGTGCAGCGCACCCCAAACAGATTAGACCCAAATAGGCATTCTCCAAGACACTTACTAGTTAGAATGTCAGAGGTCAAAGAGAAAGAGAAGATCTTGAAAGCAGCAAGAGAAAAACAATCCATTACATACAAGGGAAACCCAATAAGACTTTGTGTAGATTTCTCAGCAGAAACCATGGAAGCTAGAAGACAGTGGGATGATATATTTAAAATACTAAAAGAGAAAAACTGCCAACCAAGACTCCTATATCCAGCAAAATTATCCTTCAAAAATGAGGGAGAAATTAAAACATTCTCAGACAAAAAGTCACTGAAAGAATTTGTGACCAAGAGACCAGCTCTGCAAGAAATACTAAAGGGAGCACTAGAGTCAGATACAAAAAGACAGAAGAGAGAGATATGGAAAAGAGTGTAGAAAGAAGGAAAATCAGATATGATATATATAATACAAAAGGCAAAATGTTAGAGGAAAATATTATCCAAACAGTAATAACACTAAATGTCAATGGACTGAATTCCCCAATCAAAAGACATAGATTGGCAGAATGGATTAAAAAACAGGATCCTTCTATATGCTGTCTACAGGAAACACATCTTAGACCCAAAGATAAACATAGGTTGAAAGTGAAAGGTTGGGAAAAGATATTTCATGCAAATAACAACCAGAAAAGAGCAGGAGTGGCTATACTAATATCCAACAAATTAGACTTCAAATGTAAAACAGTTAAAAGAGACAAAGAAGGACACTATATACTAATAAAAGGAACAATTAAACAAGAAGACATAACAATCATAAATATTTACGCACCGAATCAGAATGCCCCAAAATACGTGAGGAATATACTGCAAACACTGAAAAGGGAAATAGACTCATATACCATAATAGTTGGAGACTTCAACTCACCACTCTCATCAAGGGACAGAACATCTAGACAGAGGATCAACAAAGAAATAGAGAATCTGAATATTACTATAAATGAACTAGACTTAATAGACATTTATAGGACATTACATCCCACAACAGCAGGATACACCTTTTTCTCAAGTGCTCATGGATCATTCTCAAAGATAGACCATATGCTGGGTCACAAAGCAAGTCTTAACAAATTTAAAAAGATTGAAATCTCACACAACACTTTCTTGGACCATAAAGGAATGATGTTGGAAATCAATAATAGGCAGAGTGCCAGAAAATTCACAAATACGTGGAGGCTCAACAACACACTCCTAAACAACGACTGGGTCAAAGAAGAAATTGCAAGAGAAATTAGTAAATACCTCGAGGCGAATGAAAATGAAAACACAACATATCAAAACTTATGGGATGCAGCAAAGGCAGTGCTAAGAGGGAAATTTATTGCTCTAAATGCCTATATCAGAAAAGAAGAAAAGGCAAAAATTCAGGAATTAACTATCCATTTGGAAGAACTGGAGAAAGAACAGCAAGCTAACCCCAAAGCAAGCAAAAGGAAAGAAATAACAAAGATTAGAGCACAAATAAATGAAATTGAAAACATGAAAACAATAGAGAAAATCAATAAGGCCAGAAGTTGGTTCTATGAGAAAATCAATAAGATTGATGGGCCCTTAGCAAGATTGACAAAAAGAAGAAGAGAGAGGATGCAAATAAATAAGATCAGAAATGGAAGAGGAGACATAACTACTGACCTCACAGAAATAAAGGAGGTAATAACAGGATACTATGAACAACTTTACGCTAATAAATACAACAATTTAGAGGAAATGGACGGGTTCCTGGAAAGACACGAACAACCAACTTTGACTCAAGAAGACATAGATGACCTCAACAAACCAATCACAAGTAAAGAAATTGAATTAGTCATTCAAAAGCTTCCTAAAAAGAAAAGTCCAGGACCAGATGGCTTCACATGTGAATTCTACCAAACGTTCCAGAAAGAATTAGTACCAATTCTCTTCAAACTCTTCAAAAAAATCGAAGTGGAGGGAAAACTACCTAATTCATTCTATGAAGCCAACATCACCCTCATACCAAAACCAGGCAAAGATATTACAAAAAAAGAAAACTACAGACCAATCTCTCTAATGAATACAGATGCAAAAATCCTCAATAAAATTCTAGCAAATCGTATCCAACAACACATTAAAAGAATTATACATCATGACCAAGTAGGATTCATCCCAGGTATGCAAGGATGGTTCAACATAAGAAAATCAATTAATGTAATACACCATATCAACAAATCAAAGCAGAAAAATCACATGATCATCTCAATTGATGCAGAGAAGGCATTCGACAAGATTCAACATCCTTTCCTGTTGAAAACACTTCAAAAGATAGGAATACAAGGGAACTTCCTTAAAATGATAGAGGGAATATATGAAAAACCCACAGCTAATATCATCCTCAATGGGGAAAAATTGAAAACTTTCCCCCTACGATCAGGAACAAGACAAGGATGTCCACTATCACCACTATTATTCAACATTGTGTTGGAGGTTCTAGCCAGAGCAATTAGACAAGAAAAAGAAATACAAGGCATCAAAATTGGAAAGGAAGAAGTAAAACTATCACTGTTTGCAGACGATATGATACTATACGTCGAAAACCCGGAAAAATCCACAACAAAACTACTAGAGCTAATAAATGAGTACAGCAAAGTAGCAGGTTACAAGATCAACATTCAAAAATCTGTAGCATTTCTATACACTAGTAAGGAACAAGCTGAGGGGGAAATCAAGAAACGAATCCCATTCACAATTGCAACTAAAAGAATAAAATACCTAGGAATAAATTTAACTAAAGAGACAAAAAACCTATATAAAGAAAACTACAAAAAACTGCTAAAAGAAATCACAGAAGACCTAAATAGATGGAAGGGCATACCGTGTTCATGGATTGGAAGACTAAATATAGTTAAGATGTCAATCCTACCTAAATTGATTTACAGATTCAATGCAATACCAATCAAAATCCCAACAACTTATTTTTCAGAAATAGAAAAACCAATAAGCAAATTTATCTGGAAGGGCAGGGTGCCCCGAATTGCTAAAAACATCTTGAGGAAAAAAAACGAAGCTGGAGGTCTCGCGCTGCCTGACTTTAAGGCATATTATGAAGCCACAGTGGTCAAAACAGCATGGTATTGGCATAAAGATAGATATATCGACCAATGGAATCGAATAGAGTGCTCAGATATAGATCCTCTCATCTATGGACATTTGATCTTTGATAAGGCAGTCAAGCCAACTCACCTGGGACAGAGCAGTCTCTTCAATAAATGGTGCCTAGAGAACTGGATATCCATATGCAAAAGAATGAAAGAAGACCCATCTCTCACACCCTATACAAAAGTTAACTCAAAATGGATCAAAGATCTAAACATTAGGTCTAAGACCATAAAACAGTTAGAGGAAAATGTAGGGAGATATCTTATGGATCTTACAACTGGAGGCGGTTTTATGGACCTTAAACCTAAAGCAAGAGCACTGAAGAAGGAAATAAATAAATGGGAACTCCTCAAAATTAAACACTTTTGTGCATCAAAGAACTTCATCAAGAAAGTAGAAAGACAGCCTTCACAATGGGAGACAATATTTGGAAATGATATATCAGATAAAGGTCTAGTATCCAGAATTTATAAAGAGATTGTTCATCTCAACAACAAAAAGACAGCCAACCCAATTACAAAATGGGAAAAAGACTTGAACAGACACCTCTCAGAAGAGGAAATACGGATGGCCAAGAGGCACATGAAGAGATGCTCAATGTCCCTGGCCATTAGAGAAATGCAAATCAAAACCACAATGAGATATCATCTCACACCCACCAGAATGGCCATTATCAACAAAACAGAAAATGACAAGTGCTGGAGAGGATGCGGAGAAAGAGGCACACTTATCCACTGTTGGTGGGAATGTCAAAGGGTGCAACCACTGTGGAAGGCAGTTTGGCAGTTCCTCAAAAAGCTGAATATAGAATTGCCATACGACCCAGCAATACCATTGCTAGGTATCTACTCAAAGGACTTAAGGGCAAAGACACAAACGGACATTTGCACACCAATGTTTATAGCAGCATTATTTACAATTGCAAAGAGATGGAAACAGTCAAAATCTCCATCAACAGAAGAGTGGCTAAACAAACTGTGGTATATACATACGATGGAATATTATGCAGCTTTAAGACAAGATAAACTTATGAACCATGTAATAACATGGATGGACCTAGAGAATATTATGCTGAGTGAATCCAGCCAAAAACTAAAGGACCAATACTGTATGGTCCCACTGATGTGAACGGACATTCGAGAATAAACTTGAAATATGTCATTGGTAACAGAGTTCAGCAGGAGTTAGAAACAGGGTAAGACAATGGGTAATTGAAGCTGAAGGGATACAGACTGTGCAACAGGACTAGATACAAAAACTCAAAAATGGACAGCACAATAATACCTAATTGTAAAGTAATCATGTTAAAACACTGAATGAAGCTGCATCTGAGCTATAGGTTTTTGTTTTGTTTTGTGTTGTTTTGTTTTGATTTTACTATTATTACTTTTATTTTTTTCTCTATATTAACATTCTATATCTTTTCCGGTTATGTTGCTAGTTCTTCTAAACCAATGCAAATGTACTAAGAAATGATGATCATGCAGCTATGTGATGATGTTAAGAATTAATGATTGCATGTGTAGAATGGTATGATCTCTAAATGTTGGGTTAATTTCTTTTTTTCTGTTAATTAAAAAAAAAAAAAAGAGAAGGGATAATTGGAGATGAAGGGATACAGACTGTACAACGGGACTGGATATAAAAACTCAGAAATGGACAGCACAATACTACCCAATTGTAATGCAATTATGTTAAAACACTGAATGAAGCTGCATGTGAGGTATAGGTTTTTTGTTTTTGTTTTTTTTGTTTTTTTTTCTTTCTATTATTGTTTTAATTCTTATTCTGTTGTCTTTTTATTTCCTTTTCTAAATCGATGCAAATGTACTAAGAAATGATGAATATGCAACTGTGTGATGTTATTAAGAATTACTGATTGTACATGTAGATTGGAATGATTTCTAATTGTTTTGTTAATTCTTTTTTTAATTAATAAAAAAAAAAAAGTAAAAAAAAAAAAAAAAAAAAAAAGAGCTCACAAAAATAAACCACGCAGCATTGTAGCTGCTGAACTCCAAAATCACATTATTTTTGAGCAGTATTCCATTGTGTAGATGTACCACAATTTGTGTAACCATTCACCAGTAGATAGACATTAGGGTTTTATTGGTTTTGAGCATTATGACTAAAATTGTTGTGGACATTCATGTACATTTATCTATGTGGATATTAGATTTCATTTCTCATGGATAAAAGCATAGGGCGTGACTGCTGTATCACATGGTAAGAAATTCCTAAACTATTTTATACAGCGGCTGGTTTTACATTGCTGCCAACATTGTATAAGACTTCCAGTTGCCCCAACATCCTTGTTAGTTTTGGTATCCTCACTTTTATTTATTTATTTTAATTAGTTAATTAATTAATTAATTATTGCATGGGCAGTCTCCTGGAAGCTAACCTGGGTCTCCAGCTCATCAGGCAAGAATTCTTACCATTAAGCCACCCTTGCACTGCCCTGGTATCCTCAGTTTTTAACCATTGTAATATAGGTGTAATAGCATTGTACAATGGCTCTAATTTATATTTTCCTAATGAGTAGTGATGTTGAGCATCCTTTTATGTGCTTATTGCCATCTTTATCTCCTTTTTCATAAAGTGTCAGTCCAAATCTTTGGCCTATTTTTGTATTGAATTTTGTGTTACCATTAAATTTTAAGAGTTCTTTATAAGTTCTGTATACCAGTTATTTTACTAAATACATGTTTTTAAATAATATCTTAGAATATCTTTATTTTCCTTTTGATGATATCTTTTAAAAGGCTAAAGTTTTTAATTTTGAAGGAATTCAATGTGTCAAAATTTTCCTTTTTGGTTTGTGCATTTTGTGTTCTATCTAAGAATGCTTTACCTAGCCCAAAAATCATAAAGATTTTGCTTATTCTAAAACTTCTTACAGGAGTTTTATGATTTCCAGTTTTATGTTTAGAAATATGTTCTATTTAGAGTTAAATTTTGTATATGATGTGTGATATAGGTGTAAGTTCATTGCTTTGTATATAAATGCTCAAAATTTCCAACTGTGTTTGTTGAAAAGTCCATCCTTTATTGAATTTCTTTGTCAGCTTTGTCAAAACCCCATTGACTACTTGAGTAGTTCCATTGATTAATGCCTCTACGTTTTCACTATTACCAGTATTATGATGAAAACTTGTGTTATTGATTGGAGACCTTCCTTCTTTTGTAAGGTAAATGCTTAATCCTATACATTTCCCTCTAAGCGCTGCTTTGGCTGTGTCCTACAGATTGTGATATGTTACATTTTCATATTTATTCAATTAAAATATCTCCCCATTCCATTTTGATTTCCTATTTGATTTAACTTAAATAAGTTCAGTGTTATTTAAATCCCAAATATTTGGGGATTTTCTAGGTATCTTTCTGTCATTGATATTTGGTTTGACTGTACAATTTCAAATCCTTTAAATTTGTTGAGGTTTGTTTTATGACCTCAAAGTATGGTCTTTCTTGGTTGAATATCCAAGTGTACTTGAAAAAAAATGTGTATTCTGTTGTTGTTAGGATGGAGTGAATGTTTTATAATTTTCAGTTAGGTCAAGTTAATTGATACAGCTTTTCAAATATTCCATATTCTTACTGATTTTCTTTCTACTTGATGTATTGATTACTGAGATAGGAGTGTTGAAATCTCCAAGAGTACTTGTAGAATTTTTTAAAATTTTTTCTATTACGGATTATTATATTTTGCTTTATCTATTTGGAAACTCTCTTATTAGCTCCCTATGCAGAATAAAAGGAAAAAGCAGCCAACCGAAAGCAACAGAAAATAATCAGGTCATGTGTATCATTATCAACCTAAGGAAATCTCAGGGCTTCTTTCAGTCCCTAAATTCTATGAGGAAATACCACATTAGCCAAAATTGAGGGTGATTCAGTAACTAAAATCTCTCAACCTCTTAGCACTGTTATAAAACTACAAAGATATCCTTTACAATGATAATTTTACAAATATTTTGCAAAAAAATCCAGCACACTTTTGAATATAATATTAATTCTTCTCAAAACAGGCTGTATCAATTTGAATCATTATCAACAATCTATGGGCATGCTGTTGTTTTCACCACATTGTTTTTATTTTATTATTTTATATTTTACATTATTTATTTTTATATTATCTTGTGTTCTCATTCAAAATGATGGGAACAAAGCATTAAATTAATTTTGACTTGGTTATTATCATATTAAGCACTTACTATGATTATTGGCCATTCATATTTCTTCTATGAATAATTTGTTTATGTCCCTAGGTATTTTTCCATTGTGTAACAGCATAGTTATTTATTTTTCCAAGTGATTTTACAAGCTAACTATTAAATTAATTACTGTTTTATCCATGAAACTTACTGTAACTGGTTTCCAAGTTTTTCATTTGTCCTTTAGTTCTTCCATTTTTTAAAAAAATATATAGAACTTTATATTTTAAGATATTTTAAAATGTTTACTATTTTAAGATATAGTTAAAAGATTTACACAGTTAAATATATTTCATGTTCTCATTCAGTATGTCTTTAACACAGAAATCTCACTTTTAGAAATATATTCCAAATATAAAAAAGAAAGAACTTATGTGCAAAATGATCATCCCAAAGAAGTTTATTTAATTGGAAACAACCTAAATACACCCATACAGGACAATAGTTAGATAAAAAACTATTCAAATGTCTAGAATGAAATCTTAAGCAATCTTTAAACAAATATTTGAAAAAAGTTTATATTTCAGAAAATGTTCACAATATAATATTAAGTGGAAAAGGACGGTTCAAAATAGCTTATGTCTATATCTGTAAAAAGAAATACAAAATATATTTATTTAAATACAATCAGATGAAGTATGGAAGGAAATACAAACTGGTTTTCTAAGTCATGGAATTACAAGTAAAATGTTTTCTTTCACATTATTTTGTATTTTCCATAAAGAGTGCATATTACTTTAAACATGTAAAGTAAGGATTTATACTCATTTGAAACTATTATGTACCTCAGAAAATCCATGTTTTAATCCTGATCCAATCTTGCAGGGCCAGACCTATTGCTTAGGGTGGGAATTTTGATTGGATTGTTTCCATGGAAATGTGACACACTCAGTTGTGGGTGTGACCTTTTGGTTAGATTATTTCCATAGAGATAAGACACACTAAATTATGGATCCTTTTGACTAGATGGAGATGTGGCTTCACCCATTTAAGGTAAAGTCTTGATTAGTTCACTAGAGTGCTTTAAAAGGGGAACATTTTGGGGAAGGCTCAGATACAGATGCTTGGAGAACAGCTGTTTCAGAGCTGACTGAGACACAGATGTTTGGAGATGCCTGGAGTGCCAATCAAGAGAGTGGATGCCTAGAAACAGGCAGAGCTCAGCAGACATCACTATATGCCTTCCCATGAGATGCTAAACAACCCAGAGTTGTGTCACAGAGGAGCTAAGTGAAGGCCCAAAGACACTTAGAGAGGAAACCACCAGCATCAGAAGCTGGAAACAATGAAACAGGGAACAAGGAGCAACAGTGTCAGCCATGTACCTTCCCATCTGACAGACACTGGCTTTTCTTTGGTGAAGGTATCTTCTAGATGCTTTAGTTTGGACATTTTTATGGCCTTAGAACTATAAACTTGTACTGTAATAAGGTCCCTTTATTAAAGTTGTTCCGTTATCAGCTTAGCAAATTAATAAACCATTGAAATAAAACCCAGGTCATACTACTAAAAATAATTCAGTGAGCTTCTATTTGGTGACCAAACTAATTTAAAATCAACTAAATTGTATTCAGTATTGCAGTAGAAAAATTAATGTCTTCCCAAAATGCCCAGAGCCTAATTCCTGGAATCATGTTCATTTACATAGCAAAAGGAATTTTGCAGATGGAATTAATTTGATGGTTCTTAAAATAGGGAGACTATCTTGGAGGAGAGAAGAGAAAGGAAGAAGAGTCAGTCAGAAAGATTGGAAAATAGAAAAGGAGACTGGAGAGATTCAAAACTAAGAAAGACTTGACTTGTTTTGCTGGCTTTGAAGACAACCAAGAACACAGGATTGGAGAGATTCAAAACTAAGAAAGACTTGACTTGTTTTGCTGGCTTTGAAGACAACCAAGAACACAGGATTGTTAGAAAGAACCTTAGCTGACATCCAGGAAGAAACTGAGTGATGTCCATCAGTCTTACAGTTACAAGGAACTATATTCTGCCAACAACTGGAATGAAGATTCTCCCCTAGAACCCTGATGGAATTCCAAAACTGACAATATTTTAATTTTAGCCCATTGAGATCCACCATCAGACTTCCAAGCTGCAGAATTACAAAATTATAAATTCTTTGTAATATTTACCAAAAAGATAAAGTGCCAACTGAGCAGATTAAGAAATTTTCCCTATGCTCTATTTAGATAGGGTCCTTAAAAGCAGCAGTTGAAATTTATTACTACCTACAGAAGGCTAAATGAGAAGTGAGCAGTGCCGTATTTATCTCTCAATAACACCAGTGGAGGATATAAGGCCCGAACTCAGGTTTAGCAGCCTTGTTTGCCAGTGGCCATAGGTCCAGACAGTGACTCTTTCTTTGCTGTGTTAATATTTTTTCAGCAGTTGACCCTAAATTTTTAAGAGCCAGTATCAGAACCCATGTTCGCATTGTCTAATAAAATATAATAATTTTTTAGAAACATCTTCCGATGGTCCAGAGGATTGTTCTAGGATGAGATGAACTCTGTGGTCCCAGAGTTTCTTCCCTTTGCTACATAAAATTATCCATGTCTGAACCACTATTCCACCACAAACCTTGGGATGGAAGCCCATAAACTGGCAGTGCTTGAAGGATGCAGTCTCAAGATTGGCATATTTAGGCCAAGTGAGATTTATTTCTCCCATCCATGGATGTCTGCATCAAGCAGTATGTTCATTCTTCTTAACAGTTTCCTTTGAGTGGAGACAGCAGGAAAGACTCAGTCAAGAATAGGCTAAGGCTTCTTATTAATAAATGACAACCATTAAGACTTTGGCAGACATATACCAGGGAAAGTGATCTGTTTAGTTTGAGAGCAAATTCCACAAAATTCTTGGCAATTGGAGTCCTCCCAGGGTATTCTATGTGTATTGTGAAGTATAGTTTTAGGAGGAAGAAAGAACACAGTAAAATGCAATCAGCTCTTAAAAAATTGATGCATTGGGAAATAATAACATTTACAAAATTTTCAAGACTTCTTTTTTATTTATGCTTCCTCTGCACAAGATAATTTTCAGAATAAATGGAATAAAAGCCTGAGCATATTTTATTCTCTCACCTATATGAGAGAGAATTTCCTTGCACACCAGAGTCTTAGAGAAACTTACACAGTGATAAACCTTGAATTTCTAGTGAATAGGTTAAAGCACTAAGACTTGTTTTGTTTTTGTTTATTTGCTTTTGTCTTTGTTTAATGTTGGGGGATGTGAATATTCTGGCTATGTTCTAATTTATTTCCAACCTATGGTAAAATATCCTCACTCGTTTCTGTCCATGTTAATACAATGTGTTTCTGATAAATGCTTACAATTATGCTAGGTACCTGGAGATACTAAGATAAATAAAATAAAGTCCCTGCCCTCAAAGAGTTTACAGGCAAAAGAGATAGAGTTATAAAGATAGCTACTCATGATCACCAACATAATTCTTACGTTCTCACACTTACCAGTATGATTCTAAAAGATGTCTGGGATTACAAAATGGCCCTAAAGTTCTCTGGAAATATCCACTTCTAAGGAAGACTAAAGGCAAAGCATTATTTTCCTCTGTAATCAGTTCATAGTCGTCTCAAGATAAAAGTAGAACTTACTAAACAGAAAATACACAATTTTTAAGTAATATATTTTTAAAGCCATTGAATTTAAATTGAATATACTTTCTACCAGTTATTTCTAGATTACCAATAAGGTAATATTGGTTACTGTATTATTCTTATTTTTTATCGGGAAAGTTGTAGGATTACAGAAAACTCATGCAGAAAATAAAGAATTCAGATAAAAACATACTCACACACAGTTTCCCCTATTATTAACACCCTGCTTTAGTATGGTATATTTGTAACAGTTGATGAAAAACAGTATTGTGGAAGTTAGATTCAGTTGTCAACCTGACCAGGTGAAGGTGCCTAGTTCTATTGCTATGGGCATGAGCCAATGGCATGTGAACCTCATCTGTTGCTCGTTACATCTGCAGTCGGCTAGGAGGTATGCCTGCTGCAATGAATGATGTTTGACTTAATTGGCTGGTGCTTAAATGAGAGAGCTCAACGTAGCCAAAGCAGCTCAGCAGATCTCATCTCAGCACTCAGCAGCTCAGTCCAGACCTTTGGAGATGCAGAAATAAATGACCCCAGGGAAAGTTGTTGGAAACCAGAGGTCTGGAGAGAAGGCCAGGAGAGATCACCCTGTGGCTTTCCATGTAGGAAAGACCTCAGTTGAAAGTTAGCTGCCTTTCCTCTGAAGAACTAATGAAATAAATCCCCTTTTATTAAAAGCCAACCTGTCTCTGGTGTGTTGCATTCCAGCAGTTAGAAAGCTAGAACAAGTTTTATTATAATTGTACTATTAACTCTAGCCCGTAATTTACATTCGATTTCAGTGACTGTACTGTATGGCTTTCAGCATTTTCTCTCAAACTTTAATACTAATATATTTATGACTTAAAATTTCCCTTTTAATCACACTCAAATATATAATTCACTGGTGTTCATTGCATTCACAATGTTGTGCTATCATCAACACCATTTGTTAGCAAAACTTTTCCATGACCCCAAACAAAAATTCTGTACCAATTTCTCTATCCTCACACTGGTCACTGATAATCTATATTCTTGTTTCTGGGTCTATAAATTTGCTTATCTTAATGATTTCATATCAGTGAAATCATACAATATTTTCCCCTTTGTGTCTAGATTATTCCACTAAACATGATGGCCTCAAGTTTCATCCATGCTTTTACATGCACCAGAATTTCATTAATTTTTATGGCTGAATAATATTATCTTACATGTATAAATCACATTTTGTTTATCCATTCATCTGTTGATAGGCACGTGGTTGGCGTCCATCTTTTTGCAATTGTGAATAATACCACTATGATTATCAGTGTGCACATATCTATTCAATCCTTCCTTTCAATACTCTTGGATATATACCTGGAAGTGGGATGGATAGGTCATGTGATAATTCTATACTTTATTTTCTTAGAAATCACCAAAACGTTTTCTGCAGTAGCTGCACCATTTTACATTCCTGTCAACAATGAAAGTGTTGCTATTTCTTCAAATATTCTTCAAACCTCATTTTTTCCCCATTTTTTAATACAAACTATTCTAATGGGTGTGGAAAGATATCTCATTGTGGCTTGTATTTGTATTTTCTTAGGGGTTAATGATGTCAACCATCTTTTCATGTGCTTATTGACCATTTCTATATTTTCTTTGGAAAGATATCTATTCAAGTCTTTTGTCCACTTTTTAACTGGGTTGTTTGTCTTTCTGTTGTTGAGATATAGGATTTATTTAGATATTCTAGATATTAGTGTGATGTAGGGGTCCAACTTAATAACTTTGCATATGGATAATCTTTCCCAGCATTATTTACTGAGGAGTTTATTCTTTCCCTCATTAGGTGGACTTAAGACCTTGTTATGGTTCAACTGACCAGAGATATAACAGTTCATTTCTGCACTCTCAATTAGATTCCATTAGTCTATATGTTTGTCCTTGTATCAGACAGTATCATGCTGTATCATGCTGTTTTGATTCCCGTCATTTTTTAATTTTTTTTTTTTTTTTTTTTTTTTTTGGCATGGGCAGGCATTGGAGATTGAACCCAGGTCTCTGGCATGGCAGGAGAGAAGTCTGCCTGCTGAGCCACCATGGCCCACCCTCTTGTAGCTTTTTAATAAGTTTTAAAATCAAGAAGTGTAAGTCTGAGTCTTGTAACTTTGCTTTTCCTTCTCAAGATGGTTTTTGGCTATTTGGGGCTGCTTAATATTCCATATAAATTCATGATTGACTTTCCCACTTATGCAAACAAGAATGTTTAAATTTTGATTAGATTGTGTTCAATCTATAAATTGCTTTGGGTAGATATGACATCTTGGGTAGATATGTACATTCCAGTCCATGTACATGGAATGCCCTTCTATTTATTTTTATTTCATTCAAACAATGTTTTGTAGTTGTCCATGTACAAGTGTTTACATCCTTTGTTAAATTTATTTCTGGACATTTTTTTCTTTTAGTTACTTTTGTAAGTAGATTCTTTTTCTTAATTTGCTCTTCAGATTGTTCAGTACTAGTGTATAGAAAGCCTACTTATTTTTTTCATGTTGAATTTCTATCCTGTCACTTTGCTGGGGTACATTTATTAGCTCTAGTAGTGTTGCTGTAATTTCTTCAGGATTATCTACATATTGGATCATGTCATCTGCAAATAGCAAATGTTTAACTTTTTTCTTTCCAATTTGGATGGATTTATTTATTTCTCTTTCCTTATTGCTCTTGCTAGAACTTCCGGTATGATGCTTAACAACGGGGCGAGGGGGGTGGGGCTTTGGACAACCTTTTCCTGTTCCTGATTTTAGAGTGAACATTTTCAGAGTTTAACAATTGAGTGGCTTTTTAAAATGTGCCCTTTATCATGTTCAGGAAATTTCCTCCGATTCCGAGTTTTCTAAGTGTCTTTATCATTAAAGGGTGTGGGATTTTATCACATACCTTTTCTGCATTAACTGAGATGATCTTGATTTTAATATCTTTGTTCTATCAATGAAATTCATTGCATTAATTAATTTTCTTATATTGAACCACTCTTGAATACCTGGGATAAATGCTACTTGATCACGGTATGTAATTGTTTTAATGTCCTGTTGGATTTGGCTACTAGTACTTTGTTGAGGATTTTTTGCATCTATATTCATAAGACATAATGACCTTTAATTTTCGTTATTGTGGAGTCTTTATCTAGCTTTGGTTCTAGGGTGAATTTTGCCTCATGGAATGAGATAGGAAGTCTTACTCTTTTAATTGTTGTGAAGAGTTTGAGCAGGATTGCTGTCAATTCTTGGAATGTTTGATAAAAGTTATTGATGACTGATACAATTGCAACTTGTTATTGGTATGATGAGATCTTCTATTTCTTTTTGAATCAGTATGGGTAGTTTGTGTGTTTGTCCATTTCATCTAGTTTATCTGATTTGTTTGTGTATGGTTGTTCATAATATCCTCTCTTAGGTTTTTATTTCTGTGGAGTCAGTAGTAATGTCTCCTCTTTCATTTCTGATTCTAGTTTTTTTGCCTCCTCTCTCCTTTTACTCTGTCATCCTAGCTAGAGGATTGTTGATTTATTAATCTTTCAAAGAATCATCTTCATTTTCATTGATTTGTTCTATTGAATTTTTTTTCCCTGTTTCATTTATCTCTGCAGCACTCTTTGTTATTTTCTTCCTTTTGCTTGCTTTGGGTTTACTTTGTTCTTCTTTTTATAGATCCCCCCCATTGTGAGGTTAGGTCTCAGATCTGAGATCTTTTTTAATATAAGCATATATAGTATTTAGAGCTACAATACACTGCCTTTGCTACATCCCCCAATTTAACTATGTAATTTCTGTTTTCATTTATCTGAAGATATTTCCTAATTTCCTTTGTGATTTCTTCTTTGACTTAGTAGTTGTTTAAGAGTGCATTTTAATTTCTCCATATTTTTCCATTTCTCCCTCTGTTATTGATGTCTCTCTTCCTTCCATTGTGGTAGGAGAAGATGCATTGCATGATTTCAATCTTTATTAAATTCCTTATTGTGACTCATTTTAAGCTCTAACATACGATTTATTGTGGAAAATGTTCCATGTGCACCAGAGAAAATGTGTATTCTGCTGCTTTTGAGTGAAGTGTTTTATGTATGTCTTTTAGGACTAGATTAGTTTACAGTATTGTTCAACTCTTCTATTTCCTTATTAATCTTCTGTCTAGATAGTCTATCCATTGTTAAAAGTTATATATTGATGTCTCTTATTCTCAATAAAAAGCAGCCTATTTCTCCCTTCAACTCTTTAAAAATTTACTTCATATATTTTGGAGTGCTGCCATGAGGTGTTGTACTAGTTTGAAACTGTTGTGTACCTCAGAAAAGCCATGTTCTTTAATCCTGCTTCAGTACTGCCTGGTGGGAACTTTTTGATTAAGTTGTTTCAATGGTGATATGACCCGCTCAATATGGGTGGGATCTTTTAATTAGATGAGATGTGACTGTGCCCATTCAAGGTGGGGTTGCCTACTGGAGTACTTTAAGAGGGAACTATTTTGGAAAAAGTGACAGCCAATACAAGACACAGATGTTTGGAGATGCAGGGTCCAGCAGACATTGCCACATGACTTCCCACAAGATGATAAGCAAACCAGGACCTGGAGAGAGACAAGGGAAGCCAAGAGATGAAACCCAGCCCTGTAGGAGCCAAGTGAGGAACCCCCACAGGAAACAGAGGCTGAAAGCCATGAAGCCCAGGAGCAAGGGACCAGCAGATGTCGACCACATGCCTTCTCAGCTGACACATGTGTTCTGATGGCATCAGTCTTTACTGAGTCAAGATAACCTCTTGTTGATGCCTTAATTGGGACATTACCATGACCTTAGAAATATAAACTTGTGACTTAAAAAATTCCCTTATTAAAAGCTGTTCCATCTCTGGTATATTGCATTCTGGTCACTTTAGCAAACCAACATAGGTATACATGTTTATCTATCATTGTTATGTCTTCTTATTGTATTGATCCTTTTACTAGTAAGCAGTGACCCTCTTTGTCCTTCTAAGAGTTTTTCACCTGAAATCTATTTTATCTGATACAGTACAGCTATTCTATTTCTTCATTAGTTAGTATTTGAATGAGATATATTTTATTTTCCATCTTTTCACTTTCAACCTACCTGTGTCTTTGAATTTTAGGTGAATTTCTTGTAAACACCATATAGTTGGGTCATACACTTTTCTCAATCTGCCAACCTTAGCCTTTTCACAGGAGCATTTAATCCACTTACAATTAAATTCACCACTGATAATGCTGAATGTTTGTGCCATTTTTCTATTTGATCATTGCAAGTTTTATTCCTTTTGTTTTTCTTAATTCTCCCATTAGTATTGACTTCCTTATTTATTTGATTTTTTTTGTAGTATTTTGAGTACCTTCTCATTCTTTTTGCATATATTTTTCATATATTTTCCTTGTGATTACCATGGAGTTTAAATTTAACATCCTAAATACATAACATTCACATTTGATTTTATACCAACTTGACTTCAATAGCATACACATACACTATAATTATGTCTTTCCCTTCCCCCACCTCTTTGTTGTACTTGCTACAAATTATATCTTTATAAATTGTATGCCTGAAAACGTAGATTTTTCATTTCATTTTATTCATTTGGATCTTGAACCTGTAAGAAATAAAAGTGGAGTTATATACCAAAAAAATAAAATACAATGAATAATTCTGGAGTTGATAACTACCTATGTGTTTACATTTACAGGATGTATTTCTTTTTTTATTCTGCTTCAATCCACTGTCCAGCATCCTTTCCTTTCAGTCTGAAGAACTGCCTTTAGCATTGCTTTTAGGGCATGTTTAGTAGTGACCAACTTCCTCAGCTTTTATTTATCTGGGAGTATGTTAATGTCTCCCTTACCTTTTGAAAATTCTTACTTCCAATTGTTTTCTTATAGCACTTAAAAATTTCATCCTACTGCCATCTTGCTCCCATGTTTCTTATGAGAAATCTGAACTTGATCATATTGGACCTACCTTGTATATAATATTTTGCTTTTCTTTGGTAGCTATCAGAACTTTCTCTTTATCCTTGTCATTTGGCAGTTTGACTGCTTCTTTCTGGCATGGTACTCTTTGAGTTTTCCTGTTTGAGGATTTGGGGCTTCTTGCATATTCATGTCTTTTCTTCATCTGGGGAAATTTTCTGTCCTTATGTCTTTGAGCATTCCTTCTCTCTTCTCTCTTCATCCTTCTTCTGGGACTCCCATACTGTATGAATTGGTATGCTTGATGGTATTCATGAGTCCCTTCAGTTCCGTTCACTTTTTTCACTCTTTTCTATTTGTGTTCCTTAGCCTAAATCACTTCAATTCTCTTATCTGCAGGTTCACTGATTCTCTCTTTTGTCAGCTCCAATCTGCTGTTGAAACCCTCTAGATAACTTTTAATTTCAGTTATTTGGTATTCAATTCCAGTGCCTATTTTGCTTCTCTTTTAAATTTTCTGTTTATTTATTCAGATTCTCATATTGTTCCATTGATCCTCTGAATTATTTAGTTCTTTCTGTTTTCCTTCATATTCTCAAGCATATTGAGGATCTTTTTTTTTTAAAGTCATTGTTCACTATGTCCAAAGTCTGTTCTTTGTTGATGGTTCCTTGTTAGTACTTTCTGATGGGCTGTTATCTCCTGTTTCTTTGTCTTGCAGTTTTTTTGCACACTAAACATTTCCATATTTTCAAGTGTTAACTCTGAGACTTAGCCACTGAGCTGTCTGTTCCTTAAGTTTATATCCAGATGGTGATATGACAGAGATTTCCTTAAGTTCCAGGAGCTAACAAAAACAAACAAACAGATGCAAAACACACCTTTCATGGGCTTTGCAAATTGGCTTCCTGTTGGCAGGTGCTTTCCATCAGTCTTACCCTTCTATCAGGAAGATCAATCTGAGGCAAATGTGTGGTGCAGAATCTTCTCTACTTTCTGACTCTTTTCCTGGGCTTGTGCTTGCTGGTGGGCTTAGGAGTGTCCCTGTTTACTGAAATGCCCTATGTAATAGACTCTATCCTTCTCCCTAGTTATTTCTTGTATAACCCAAGGGAATTCTTTGCTCCAGGCTGCTTTGACTTAATTGTTTCTTATATAGCTTTAACTGTCTGCAAGCTGCTTCCGCCTTCAGGGCATGTTCTGGGAGGTTGAGGCAGACAGGAGTATCCTGAGCCAGTCTTTCAGCCTGCTGCTGGGGAGACTGCCACTGGCTTACAGGTGGAGCAGTGTGTACATTCTCCCTCCAGGACACAGACCCACAATGGAGTGTAGGCTCACTCCACACTGGGAAAGGGGTAGGAGAGGTGACAGAGAGGGTGCTGCGAGGCTCTCCTATTTTTTTTTAAAGTTGTGTTTTCTTGTTTCAGCATTCATGCTGTTACCGGAAAATTTTAACTGTTTTCCAGAGTTCTGAGGTAAATGTCTCTGCCAGTTTTTGCTAGATATTCAAAGATTCTCTACGGGAACAGAATCCTGCAGTGTTTTACACGGCAATCTCGATCAACTGGCCATTATTATTATTTTTTAATCAAACAGGAACTTTAAAGTGCCTTCATGAGTTTATCAATAGAATTTAATTTTACTTTCAGAAATTTTACAAGACCTTTTATTCTGATTATTAGTCCATGACTGTGCTGGCTTGAAAGGATTACATATCCTAGAAAAGCCACGCTTTTATCCTGATCCAACCATGTGGGTGCAACCATTTATGTATTTATTTATTCTTCCCGTTCATTGGGCAGGCTCTGGGAACCGAATCTAGGTCTCCGGCATGGCAGGCAAGAATTCTGCCTGCTAAGCCACCATTGCACCACCTGCAACCACTTAGTTTAATCCCTATTCAAGAATGTAAATTGGAATCTTTTGATTAGGTTTTCTCCATGGAGATGCGGCATGCCCAATTGTGGTATCAACCTTTGGTTAGAGGGAGATGTGACTCCATGCATTCCAGGTAGGTCCTGATTAATTTACTGGAATCCTTTAAAAGAGAAACATTTGGAGGAAGCCACAAAAACCACGAGAGCCTATACAGCCAGAGACCTTTGGAGATGAAGAAGGAAAACATCCCTGGTGGAGCATCATGAAAACAAGAAGCCTGGAGAGAAAGCTAACAGACCTCACCATGTTTGTCGTGTGCCTTTCAGTTGAGAGAGAAACCCTGAGCTTTATTTACATTTCTTGAATGAAGGTAACCTCTTGTATGTGCCTTAATTTGGATATTTTTATAAGCTTGCTTTAATTGGGACATTTTCACAGCCTTAGAACTGTAAACTTGCAACTTAATAAATCCCCCTTTTAAAGCTGTTCCATTTCTGGTATATTACATGCCAACTAGAACAGTGACCATAAAATGAGATTGTTTGTAAAATTTTGTTTTGTCAAGTACACAAAGAAAGCCTGAATCTATTTGCAAGCAGGCTAAAATTTAGGTGCTCATCAAAATATAAACATACATGATTCCAAAAAACCTAGAGGTAAATTGATATAACAAATAACTTAAACAATTTTTGAAAACATTTACCACTTATGATCACAGAGGGAAAGCTCTGGAATCCTATGTAGTGTTTACCAGTGATTTTCTAGATTTCAGGGGTCATTTTACTTTTTAAACAACTCTCATTGGAAGACAGAGAACGTCCATGCTCTTCAGAAAAAGACTAGAGGTAAAGCTCTCTAGAGAAGGATGCCTCAGTTTTATGAATAAATAGATTTTAGCTTATGTTTTCCTATTGCTCTCACCACTACCCTCTCCGATATAACAATAGAAAGTTTGGCATTAGTAATTCTTATGAAATAATCAATTTTGGTACGTGCACTAAGCATAAATAGAAGGCAGAAAGAAACTAGACATGATGTCTTCTAAGTATGTACCCCTTAGAAAATTGTTTTCTAAACTTTAAAAGAGGTGTTGGCAGCCTTTTAATGGCTGCTAAAAATAGAAGTCTCAAAGTACACCTCTCCTGGGCTCTGAACATAATTATCTGCAAAGACCCGGGTTAAGAAGATTATAAAACTCACAGGGCAAAATTTGTCTTCCTGACCTGTATACATTCCACTCTGACTTCACTTCCCTACTGAAATGCAAAAAGCAGAGGAGAGAACCATACATGCAAATTAGAACCAAAATGTAAACAAGGATTCAATCCCATAGTACAATCCTCAGAGGAATGAAAATGCTAGGAAGAAAAGAAGTTTATGAACTCAGTGTTCAATGGAAGCAGACTACAAAAGAGTTTAGCTGTCCTTCTAGAAAACAAAAATTAATTTGCTTTGGCCAAATTAAAATTAATTAAAATTATGCAATGTTGCCCTTGTGTTAATTTTAACGGTGAGGTTGTTGTGATTTAAGGCTACAATTAGTTCTAGTGTTTGAAAGAGAAGCTCTGTAATCGAGACAGGACATTTTAATAATCCTGGTTATAAACATTTAATACATCATCTTTAGGGACTCACAAACACATTGTAATTAACTTTTACAACTGAAATAAATCAGATTGCATTAGCATATTGCAAAGCAAAAAATCATTTGCATGATTGAAAACAGCTTCAGAAAATTATGTATAACAGGCTTCCTGCAAACAGCAGCACAACTTTTACCAGGTTTCTTGTATGGGGGATTATTTTTAACAAGTACAGTTTAGGATTCTTTGGCTAATTATAACTCGGCCATATATGGGAATATTTCTGTGGTCCATAGGACTAACGTCCAAATGTATTGTAAATGAATTGGGAACTACTCAATCACGGTAAAAAGTATCAGTTCTGTAGCTACTTTTATGCTATGCACAAATAAATATGGTTGGGAGAAAATAATTTTAGGTATGTGTTTTTCATATTTCTAGTGCTAGAATCATCAGCTGGAAGTGGGATGCTGACACTGGGCTCACAATTGCTCCTAATCTGCTTTGGAGAATGCCCCCTTCTGGAGTCGTTGAGCTGTGATTGACAGAAGAATGGTGGATGTGTTTGCTTTGGAACTGAAAGAATGAAATAAATTCATATTAAATATTGGCTATTATTTTAACCAAAGAGATTTTGAGTCAATTGGACCAGTTGGCTATGCTCTAGACCCTTTGTCTACGGTCAGTCATTTGATATGCAATTAGTGATTACTGGTTTCTAGGCATTCTGTGTAGAGGTTCCCTCTTACAAGCACACACTGGAGTCATAGTTCCTGAGTTCGAATCTTGGTTCCACCGCATCATAACCATTGACAGATGGTTCTATGCCAAAGTTTCTCCATCTACAAATGAGGATAATAAAAGTATTTTTGTGAATATTGAATGGCAAAATGCACGGCACTTACTTCAGAATGCTTTCTAGAACATACTAAGGGCTCAATAAATATTAATGATTATCACAGTAATTATTACATCTGTGCACCATCCTTATTTGAAAGCCTAAGAGGAGAAAATAATCAATGTATTATTTTCTGGGAGCCTGTGAACTTCTTTCCTGCACGGAATTTACCAGAACTTTCTCCAAATTCACCATTTGACTCCCACACCTCCATTGATTTATCCAACAACTATTGTGCATGTATGGGTGCAAAGCATCAGATTTGCAATGGAGGGTATGCACGAGATTTCAGCCCTAAAGTCAGAGTAAGGAAAGCAAAATCTAGGATTCAGAAGACACCTAAGCTCTGAAATTAGTAAGCTGCACAGCTAAATTCAAATTCCAGTTGTCCCCCTAAACTAAGCCCTACCCCCATTCTAACCGCACTCCCCATCTCCAAGAAAACAGCAAACAAATCCCAAGTAGATAAAAATCAATGTTTATGGATCAGTCTTTGGTCAAATACAAGAAGGAGGCAGGGTGAGATGAGGTAGTGAGGAGACTCAAAGTCTTGCCTTAAATGAAGCTCTGTTCTCAATTCAAAATAATCCTAAAGATTTCTTTCTCTTGGCTACATGAAGTTAAGGATTAAAACCTAAATAACAATGGCACCCTTTTGAAAGTTGAATCCTGGTAGGAGATTCTTGAAAAGAATGTTAAATCTGGTCCCTGTGATACCAAATGACAGCAACAGTTGAGTTTCTTTTAGGCAGCGATTTGCAGGAAAAAAAAGTGTTAGTATTCCTTCAAGGTAGTATTTCTATTTATTCAGACTTCTGTTTAATCTGGATTCTAGAAATGGATGCTGGATAACTGGAAATATAGTTCATGCTTTAAAAGTTCTCCTTCCTTTTGGCCTTTGTTTTGCAGGAAGCAGTGAGGTCCCACATTCTGTTCCTTCTTAGGGAAGGCCTTGGACTTGCTAATGGGAAATGTTTCATTCCTCCTGAGGCTATAGTTTATTGACTTAAAAGTGCAGTAGCTTAATTAACAGAAGAAATGAAGCCTATTGCATAATTAACAAGATATTTACCTAAAATCAATAATCTAATTGCCACACCTACATAGGGGATAGCCTTTATCCTATTGAAAACAATTCATTTAAATCTACATGTTAACAAGGTGATTGGTGGTTTGTTTTAGAGACTAACCCGATCTGTAAAGTGATAATTTATTGAACAATCAATTACTCTTTTTAGTACTGCAACTAAAAACAGGCAATGAAGAGCCACAAGGGTGTGTCTGCTTATGAAAGGTCAAATTTAGCAGACTTTTATCCTGAGTTTATTGTGAATCAGCGCTAAGATGTGTAGACAATGAATAAGATTTTATTTTAATACTTGGATGCAACACTTTCAATATCATGCACAACATTTAAAAACGGGAAAACACCAAGCAAAGCATGTATTCTATATTCACAAAGCACTCGTAATCTAATCATTTTTCCCTTCTTACAGATATATATCAAACCTGCCCTAGATGGTTTTGGTTCACCCAACTATATAAATAATATCTGGGCTTTTAATCCAACATTGTGAAAAATTGTTTCATATTAAGGAGAATGAATTCTTACATTTCTCCAAAAATATGTCTATGTCAAAGAGCTTTAAAATTTAGGTTCAATTAAGTACTCAACAGTCTGAACACTCTTCCAAAATTTATTTTGATCATTTCATCCTGCACAATTAGGTATTTCCCAAGAATCAAGGCATTTCCTGCTTGTATGACTGTTCTAAAGACATTTTATTTCTTAAAATATTGTCATAGCTTAGTATGACTTCTCTTGCCTCTTCTCTCAAATTTGACAATTTTTTAAATTTTAAAGAGTTTATATATATATGGATGGAGTCACATCTCCATCTAATCAAAAGGAAATACCCACAATTGGGCATGTCGCATCTCCATGGAGATAATCTAATTAAAAGATTCCAACCTACATTATTGAATCAAGATGAAAAGAAATGGCTGGTTCCTTTTTTTTGAGTCAAGATTGAGTCAAGATTAAAACATGGCTTTTCTGGGGTGCATAATATTTTCAAGCCATACATTATGATATTTCAATCCATTAGAAACCTAAATACTATAAGGATTATGACATGGACCTGTTTCTAAAGGAGGAGTTTACTTAGGCACAAAATTTTATAAGAATTTAGACTTGAAAGAGTCTTGCAAACTGCACAAAAAAGAAGACGTAGTACTAGAAGGCAAATGGAGAGAGTGATTATGGAAAAATACAAATGAAAAGAGGAGTCTAGGTTCTGTAGTAAAGTTCTGAAATTAGGGTTCTTGCACAGTGATTCTTCACCTAGAGTTATAAAGCATAGGGCGTGTGGATATCCATTAAATTGGATAGGAAGAAATTGAATTTTCTTTTCAAAAATTTCTAACTGATATTTAACATTTTCATTCATTATCAGTGTGGTCAACACTCCACAACAAGACTAACAATAGCTATGACTTTGTTGTCAATAGATATCACAGATATTACATTGATTGGCCTTAAATATCTCAAAAGACATATGGCGCTTATAGCTCCAGCATTGTGGTCATTATTAGAATAGTTACTAAATCTTTTATTTAATGTGCTAACACATAGATTATATCACATATTTGTCTTTTTAATGTTTTGATAATAGTATTTAAATATGTATTTTCTATTATTCCTTTATTTCTTTTTTTGTGGAAAGGTGCATATTCTTCATCAAATTTCCAAAAGAATCCATTGGTAAAATGGGAAGCACCCTGCCTTAGAAGGTGCATGGAAAGTGCATGGCCCAGGGCTGCTCTCCATGCCCAGGAAAGCGGGGCAGATGCTATGCAGGGGTCCCACCCTCCTTCCTGGAGTTTGGGCACAGACTCAACAACCCTTATCAAAACACTATTGCCAATTATGAAGGAAACTATGACCAACTGATGGTTGCTCAAAGTCTTTGTACTTGTGGGAAAACCCTGGAGTGAAAATTTTCTGCAAATGATAATTATGACCATAGTTAAATCGTTATCATTTATTCAGTGCCACACACTTTACATATGTTATCTCACTAGGACTCACCACAATCCCATGAGGTGGGCAGTATCACTATTTAATAGATGAGAAAACAACTTAGAAGGTGGCAGAATCTCTGTTCCTTCCAATATACTAATACTAACAACTGCAAGCATTTTATGGAGTTCTTTTTTTTCTGAGCACTAATACGGTCACATATGTTCACAAATTCCTTTTGTAACCAATAGATACTGACATAAAGCAAACATTTTATCATTATTTTAATAACATGGTACTTGGCACTCAGCCTCCATGTGGCTTTCTATGGTAGGCATCCAACACTCTGTTTTGTTGTTCCAAACAAAAATAGATTAAAAGGGAAAGCCAAGGCACTAAGCTAAAAGCAAAAGGAATGTTCTTTCCGGTGGTTTCACTCACTCCTGCTCCCATCCAGTGTAGATGCCAGTCTACCTTGACTCCCTCTTTTTAAGCAGAGCATTGTGTTGGGTGCTAAGTCATCATAAGGGTGAATAAGACTCTCCCTGCCTCAAGGAGCTTATGGTTGCATGTGGAGGACAAACTACCCTAAAAAACATGGCTCCAGATAATAGGTAATAGACTATTTAGAGTTGATTTTATCAAGTCATTGCCATATGCCAAAACGTTTTGCAAATGATTTCCATATATTCCGTAACTTAAGAGCTAAGCACTACCATTATTTTCCCCATTGTACAACTGAGGAAACTAAGTCAAAGAAATATTAAGTTAGCTGTCCAAGGGTGTGCAGCACATAAGTTGCAGAGCTGGGCCTCTGACCAGAGGACATGCTCTGAATCCTTGTTGTTTGCAATGAACTAAATGTATGTCTTAGTTTGGTGGGGCTGCTGTAACAAATACCACAGCCTGATTAGCTTAAACAACAGGAATTTATTGTCTCACGGTTTGGGAAGCTAAGATCTCCCACATCAAGGGGCCAGCAGGGCCATACTTCCTCCAAAGTCTGCAGGGTTATGCTGGTGGCTTCCTGACAATCTGTAACTCATTCTCTGCTTCTGCCACTCATGTGGGCAGCTGCCCCCTTCTGTCTCCTTCACCTCCTACCACTTCGGTATCCAAATTTCCTCTGCTTATGAGGACTCCAGCCATGTTGGATTAAGGCCCACCCTGATTCAGTTTGCCCTCATCTTAACAGGATCTTCAGAGATCCTATTTATAAACGAGTTCACATCTGCAGCACCAGGGGTTAGGCCTTGAGCATGTCTTTGTGTGTGTGTGTGTGTGAGTCAACCCATGTTATGTCCTAACAGGTTCTCATTGGAGTGCTGTAGCATTCATGATAAAAAGAGGGACAGATTCTGATTAAAAACAATGGATCACTTCCCAAAATCGGGGGTGGTGTGCTTCTGTAAACTTAATATGACTTATTTGACCCAACAGATTATTTCCCAAGTCTCTACAACAAAGGTATTAGCAGCTTTGTAGTGATGTGCCATCTCTGCTATTCAGGGGATTTTTAACTCTTTCTCATCTGATTTGATGAAACAAATGGAGGTCCATTTAAATTTTATGTGACTATGAAAACTTTCGTGGACACTTTCCATTAAAAAGTAGCCAAAGGAATTTTTTTTTAAAATAAGGAGAGCATCACTTAGGAGCAAAAATCCCAAAGATTTTTAGACATATTTAAATATGTTCATTATGAGACCTTTTCCCACATTCATATAAACTGATTTTTAAGTGAATTTTTTTAAACTTTCAAGGTGCATTTTGAATAAGAAAAAAAAAGCATGGATTTTTAATTTTAATTTTTCTTTCCCTTTCTTTTTTTTTTTTCACATTTCCAGTGTTCCTATATTATGTTGCATTTGCTGGTGAAAGAAACTGACCATCCAAAATAATGTTCCATCCTATCAATTTCCAATGAGAGATTTCTTTCTTTAGAAATTATTTCTTTACCCAGACATGAAGGAATTTTTTTATTTTTAAATTTACTTTTTTACATATTTTATGCTGATTCATAATATAATTTAGAATTTTCAAATACTTTCAGTCTTAAGATGAATGTCCTTTTTTTTTCATTGGCTTTCTAAAGTCATCTGTTTTGGCAACATTAATATCATTATTCAATATATGATTTCCCCTACTGTAAGAATGCCCACAATAGAAGGAATACCATATTTATGGTAAATTGCCAATTTTCTAATTCAGAGTTGGTTAACAGCTCAGATGGACACTTCAGGAGTCATATCTGTGTTCAGGATATATATTGGACTAAGAACTATCAAAATAAATTTAAGGTTTTGGAATAGAATAACGTTTACTCATAACTAAATAGAAACCTAATTCTGTACTAAAGGGGAAGGGGAAAGAGACCCTCCACTTTATGGCAATCTCATCATTTAGAGACCAGCCAGGAATGGAATGGAGCCATTGTCAGGAGATACCATGACCAAGCCAGGATAAGTATGGGGTTAGCAGGAAACCTGAAAAGTCTAGAAGGATTCATAGAATGAAGCAAGACAAGGGAAACCACAATTTGTACATTTGGAGGTCTAAACAAATCACCTGGGATTTTGGTTTAATGGCACCTCTTTTCAAAGTCCGCAAACCAACCCAAGAGAACTGCCTCCTTGAAGGATAGAGAAATCTTTAAACAAGAACTCCCAACCCATGTACCTTCCTCTAATTTGAGTTCTGCTTAACTTGTTGGGGCTCATTACATTGATGTGAGAAACAAACCCTGCCTTTTCTCTGACTCCCTGAAAGTCACTAAACAGTGCGTTTTGGACATCAGAGGGGCTGAAGCTGGAAGGTTCAAGGAAGGAAGGGGAAGCCCACACAGGTGGATCTTACTGTTTTATCATCATAAAGGCAGTACTTACCATCGCTATTTCTTTAAAATGGAATTTTCACTTCACCCCTCAAACTGCCCTTGATCATTTGTTTCTAAGGGGTTTGCCCATTATCAATTCTTTCTGGTCTTGGCTTTTCCAGGAAAACGCTGCCTTTCTGCCTTTAACCCTTTCTGGGTTTTGTTTCCTCTCCCTGTGCCTTACTTTTATTTCATTGGACTTGAACCAGCCATACACAAACATCCCAGCTAATCTTTCCAAATTAGCACAGCACCAGCTCTGGAGGGTCTCATTAGATGTGCAGCTGAGATTTATCAGATCTCATTTGCCTAATATGGAGCCTAACTTTGGGCACCTGGCCCTTGCAGTAGGGGGTAAGGGAGAATAGGAAGGGGTCTTTTGTCACTGCTATGCAGACTCACTAATTTGCTCTGCCTAATAAAATTACAAATGAATACAGCTTTATTCGCATTGCCTTTATAGGTTATAATAACCTTGGTACCCCATAACCTCCTGCTAGCTGAATTAATCAGATCATATTAATATTTCTTCTTACTTTCTTTTAACTGGTTCTTCTCTTAATTAAAGGGGCCAAAGACGTAAACAGGGTAGGTGACTAGAAACATGGCGTCAGGTTATAAACAAGGCTCATTAAAAAGATGGATGTGCAGGCAGACTGCAAAAATTGCTTACTTCGCAAGTGTACATTTTGTAATTTCCTGAAGACTAAAGAAACTAATGCCAGATCCCACCCGCTCCCTTTTGCACATGTATAAAAGATGATAATTTTTGAATGCCGGGGTGGGAATGGCAAAACTGAGCAACCTATTCATCAGCTAGAATAAAGTCTTTTACATTATAAGGCTCTGTCCTTCTATCCCACAAGCCTCCAAATGAGAAATGTGCTCAAAAGCGGAGGAAAGGAAAAAAAACACAAAAGAAAACGGAAATGATGAGGAATTTCTAAAAGAGAATTAAATATATTAAACCACAGTTAAATCTGAAAGAGAAAATGCGGGACTTCTTAAAAGATGAATGATTCTTTTGAACTTGCACAGGTTCTCGTATGCACAGGATATGCATGTGTGCTTGCTTACGCTCAGAGAACAAGGAAGAGCTCAGTCTGCAAGGAGGGGAACAATCATTGTTAAAATGGATTGTCTTTCGGCATCAGGTTTATGCGACGGTATAATGCCCACAACATAGTAGAGCTGCAAACAGTACAATTTAGATTATTTAATTCAGGTGTACCTTACATTGTTAGAAACATTTTGCATCCATTTGTACCCATACCATTACATATAGAGTTCAGCTAAATGGAATATGTGTGTGTTGTGATGTAGTATATAAAATTATATGGATTATCTATATGACACCTTATGATCTATAAATATTTTTATTCATTCACTCACGCCCAAACACATATATATGCTAATTTCATTGTCACCTACATTTTCGAAACTTTTGCTCACCTTCCCTTAACCAAGCAGGAAAGCTCCAGCATTTCTATGCTCACAGCAATTACTAGGAGAGCCCCAAGCCCCGATTTCCTGTCTTCCCATCTCCCCTCTCAACAAGAGAGAAAGTCTTTCTGACAGGATGATGCACAGTGCCACCAGCCAAACCCTGCGCCTTCATGAATAAATTAGAGATGATCCCCTTGCATTTTCATGGAGGGACCTCATCCTAATTTACCTTAAATGCTTTGAGTAGAAGGAAAAAAAAGTAAGAGGCTAAGGTGGAAGGTTAAAATACGTGTTTAAATGGAGAATTTTCTTTTCTTCCTCTTTTTTTAAACACGCCACAACGTGTCTGCAACGGATCTGGTGATTTCTTTCTTATTCAAACATTTAAGAAAGAAACCAAAGACATGCAGATTTATTTTTTTCCTACCACTGATGCTTTTTTATATGAACTGCTGCAGGTGTGACTAGTAACTCAGTTCAAGAAATACCATCTTGGTAAGAGACACCAAAAAAGAAAAAAATATATGTATTTATACATACATACATATATATATATATATATATATATATATATATAATGCAGGAGAGAAGGATCTGAACAATCCGTGTTTAAGCTGCTATTTTTCTCAATGGAGCTAAAACTCTGCAGAAATGGCATTTTTCTGAAAGCATTCTTAGGATATGCTCTAGCGAATGACCTATTCCAGCATGTTCTTCACCAAGGCAATTTTCAGTGCCATGCAAGCATGCCTCAGATGGGTGTGTGGCCAAAATATTAGATTTTCCCATATAGAATCAGACCAGTGTGCTAATGGCTATGGAATCTGCCCCTGGCATTGGTCCTTATCTGATGCGTCAGAAGCCAGGAATGAATTTGCATGACCCCCACCCTTAAAATGTCCCCTGTGGAAAAATAGGAAATTGGCAAGTGGAATCATTTCGTGGAGGCACTGAAGCGATCATTCCCAGGAATCTTTGGCCTCAGCTCTGTGCCTGATAAGTTCACCTGAGAAGGAAGGATGAACTGCTCCCATTTGCTCATGGCTCATTTTACGGGGAAACTAAAAGCTAAATGTCTTTCTTGCTTTTGGCTATTGAAAGGATTGCTAAATACCATGTCCTGATAAATATTAGGGTTGAATGTGCGGATTTGTCAGGCACAGCTGGACTATTGAGGTGTAACCGTTTAAAAGAAGGGTTAATGAAGGAAATTAAATCATCCCAATCTACCGTGTTTTTTTTTTTTAATGGCAGTTTAATATTCAGCTGTAAAACTGCTAAGGGAAAAAAATAAATGAGAAATGGAAGCACATCTATTCATTCTGTGTTTCAGTTACTCCCTTAAAGCTTACGTGAAATCTTTGTGGGGCTGTAAATATGTGTTTTCCTAGCAGAAAATCATTTTGACATTTAATTGTACTTTAGCCCTAATAAGGAAAACTCACAAATCTAAGTACATGGTCCACAACATAAGCATTTGTATATGAAACATTTGAATTTAAATTTTACATAATCATCATATCTATTGCAAAAATAAATATATCTCAAAGATAAAATGTGCTCTTTTCGACTTGTTCTGTACAATTCTGTGTTGTAGTAACGATTCTCACTTAGTATTAGCTCAAAGTTCCTGTGTGTCAGGAGAATACCTTACATTGTGTTTTTTTTTTTGTGTGTGTGTGTGTGCAAACATGACTAAAGTTTCTTAGATATTTATCACAATACTTCTTTAAACTTTTGGATACCATTTTCATTAGCACTTGGGTAAACACCATACCATCTCTACTAAAGAATACACACAGTATTTTCAAAGAGTTCCGCAGAGTGGCTATGCATATTTTTTATATGTTAAAACTAGTTTCTTCCCTTTTCATCATTTTTCTGAAATGGATTCTCTTTCTCTTTCTCTCTTCCTCTCACCATTTGTCATTAGAGGAGTGTAATTTCATGACCCTTTTCTTCTACTTGTAACTTCCTTTAAACAAAAGGACACAATAAATAAACACAGGAGATAAGACAGTCTCTTCCTCCACCCCGCCCCGCACCCCCCTTAACTTGAATCTCCCCAGCAGCCAAAACCACTTCAGTCCTTCAAATATTGTCCTGAATTAGTATTCACACAGAGGCCATGAGGCTAGAGTGCAAGATAATAACAAATACCAAATGGGGCCCCAACTGTAATATGTGTATTGATATATATTTTTTCTAGTACTTTTGGCAAACCTATCTTGCTGACTATACTGATGAAGGTTGCAAGTAATTGTGTACGCGCTTCTGTGAAAGATAAATGGCCTTCCTTCCCAAGGACGCTTGGCCAGGCCTTAATCCTGAGTGTGTGTGTGTGTGAGTGTGTGTGTGTGTGTGTGCTAACTGTTGTTTGAAGACCTGACAAGGCATCTTGATCATTTCCTCATTTTGAGGCCTACCCACAGCCTCGCACACGGCCCCCCTCTCCGAAATGTTATTATTCTGTCGTGAGGCGCTCTTCAGCCAGAATGTTACTTCATTTCCACCTTTTGTCTCAGCCTGAATGTGAATGATGCTCTTTCAGCAATATACAGCCGCTTAAACTCCCTGCCGCTGCCTTACATAAATATACAACACCCGTCTCGCCCTATAACTCACTTCAGGCCTGGAAAAATAGTGACTTCCTTTATTGGTCAGATTCTCTTGCAATTCCCAACAGCTGTATGTTCTCACCTCCAAGGATCCTTATCTTTGAGTTTCCATTTGTCTCAGCACTATTCCACTGGATTGCCAATAAAAATGATTCCCATTTTTATAACCCCTGAGAACACAGGAGCAAGGTTTCCAGAGAAACTTCCCCCACCTCCTCCACACACACACACACACACACACACACACAAATAAAGAAACAAACAAAACCTCCATAGAACTTACCAAAAAAAAGGGATATTTTGTGTTCAGGAAACATGACCTTATAACCAAGTACATATGGGATTCAGTAAAATGTGACGCGTGGTCTCTAAACACATTAATTATACTCTAGGAACGCTGCGTTTATTTTGTTCCTTGAGGGAAGAAATTTGGAGGAATGGTATGTAATCATTAAAATAACACATGTTCATTGGTGTATTTAATAGACATATACGTACAAGACTAGGTCTGAAAGGAATACACATCCAAATTGTATTAGTTACTCTATCTTCGATTATAAATGTAATTACTTCCCTGCGGGTCTGAATTGAAGGTGATTTTAAAATATGGGGTTGGGGTAGGTCTGCCCTATGGTCTTCACTTATTGGAGGAACTGACGTAAGAAGAGGAAAACTATGCTTCTGAAAATTGAAATTGCTATGTAACTGTAAGGTAGTATAAAGGAAAAGGCCCTTTATGTGTAGACGCCAGCTAGTGTGGAATGGAGCGCTAGCTCCATAGGTGACCACGGTGGAATGTGGACAACCTGCTGCAGATATCTGAGCCTCAGTTGTTACATCTGTCCAATGGGAACAAACCACTTCCCTTCAAGACTCTGTGAAAATTAAAACGCAAATATACACCAGAATACTAAGTCCAAAGCTGTGAGAATTAAAATGAAAATATACACCAGAATATAAAGTCCAAAGTGCTCTATAAATGGGAGAGCCCAGGTTATTTCTCCTCCTCTGTAACAAAGTTTGTCTGGTACAGGCAACATTTAAATACAAATATTGACAAGGGTCAGGGTCATGCGATGAGGTCAGTAAGTGCTGTGTGCCTGTGCATCTGTGCTACAAGACCACATACCAAATGGAAGAGCAAGAGTATTAAATATGAATGTGTCAAAGCTACATTTAAAAAAAAAGACATAAATTCAAGGAATAGAGAAATGTGCCAGGTCAAAGTCCGTGCCAGTCCTCTCTCTTATGACCTTAAAGCTCTGCACAGAAGAAGAGAGAGGCTGGCTGACAGAGTGCACATGCCGGCAGAAGGCTCGCTTAGGAGCTTTTTGCCAAGTGAAAACTGACAATCATTACCGTCTTAAGCAAAACTCTGGCTTTGAGAGTTGTTTTCCTTTTCTGGTCTCTCTGTCCAACTTCACCCCCAAGAAGGAATGATTGCTTTGGAAAAGTCACCTGGCTGTGTTCAGCAGCTTAAACCTGCCCCCCTCTGCCCTAAGACAGTTTCCAAGTAAACTCAAATGAGCCTTTCTGCATTCACACTGAATGTGTCCTAGAAATATGCAGTTTCCTCCTTCCTACCCTCTCTCTGTGGATGAGCAGGCAGAGGCAGCTTTTAATAAACGCTCCCCTATACTCTTAAATCACACCCAAATCTCCAAAACTGTGCTTCTCAATTGGGAGGCAATTGTAATCTTACCGCCGACATCATTGAAGTCTGCTCAGAGTCGTCTATTGCCCATTACCTCAAGCAGCTGTGGGGAGAGCTTAACATTTTCTTAGGGTCAAATGTTCTCCTTGTCAGTGGGGAGAGTTCTCTGCTCTAAATGAAACGTTGCAAAACACATTCCCCACCCCCAACAAGGCTTTGGACTGGGAGCTGTTTTATTTATCTGATGTTCTGAGGACTGCAAAACATGCTGTTTCACATTGTAACATAAGCTCTTTTTTAAAGTGTGCTAGGAGTATTTGCAATTGTTATCAGGCCCAGATGTATCCGAGTGTCAGCGTGAAGCTCTGCAAGTTGGCTCAGATATACAGAATGTAATTAGCTCAAAGGCCTTTCCCCAAGTTTGTGGTGGAAGCACCAGCGTCTGATATAATCGTTTGCTCTTCTCTTCTCCTTCCCATAAAAGAAAAAAAAAGTGGTGACAAAGGTTAAAATCTATTGTTCATGATGTTAAAGCTGTTTTTTTTTAAAAAAAATACAGATTTCAATTGAGATTTTGAACGAGGAGCCAGTGGCAAAGTTAGCTGTGCAGAAAAGGCAGGATTAACAAAACCTCGCTCTGAGGCTAGACCAGTTTAGAGCACCTCAAAGAGAAAATGTGGTTTTCAGAGAATTTTTAAATCAGCCTTGAAATCCAGCATCAGAACATTTTTCCCGTTTACCCTTTCTTCAGTTTCAACTTTTTACAATGGCTCCAGGAAGCAACATCCATATTTTACAGGCAACATTTCCCAATCCTTGCACTACCCTGTGACTTGTTCTAGAGAAAAGTTCCTGGACGCCATCAAGAAAATAAAGCTGTTCTGATGCTGCCAAGCAATGTCATAGGCTAAACTGCTGTGCATTCCTAAGAAAACTGATCAGAATATTAGTTTCAATAAAAGGGGGACAAAAACCAAGGCACACGCAGTATATATCAGTGAAGTCGGCATAATTCCTCCCCCACCCTTGCAGGAAACCTGTTTATGCCCTGAAGCATGAAATTTGATTGTAATTATTTTAGCTTGCTCGGCTACATATGTTATTGATGATCTTTCCTAAAAATCACCAGCCTTTTAGAAATCATGCCTCAGTACTTGACTCAATGACCTGTAAGGTACACATAATAGAAAATAAACCATGCAGAGTTTCTCATTGATTATTCCTTAGAAACTCACATTTCCTAAACAGCCAAGCCCCAGTGTTGCTACCACAGTTATACACAAAACAAGATATTTACAAATTTCTAAACATTTATAAAAGATGCAAAGTCCATGCAACTTAATCAATTGCCTTGAAATTATAATATCTTAGAAAAACCCAAACCTCAAGTAGATATTTGCCCTTAGCTTATAAATCCCAAAGTGGGTTTCTTTGCAGGTGCAGTGAAGTGGCAAGCTGAGATAATTGTCCAGATGATACTGTTGAAGACCTCAACTAGTCATTTTGGATTTATCAATGATGTTTGAATAACTGTTCAATTCCTCACTTTGTTGTCCTGCTGAAGTGATGAGAAAATAGTCTAGATATGCACATAAATAATCAGTAGATCAAATAGGACCAGGGAATACAAGATTATAACTTTTGGGGCTCTGGCTTCCTGGACCCAAAATGGGAGGTTCATGATGTTTATGGGTCTGATTTTGGAAGTAGTCACTTTTCTTAAGATAACAAAGACACTGGCTAGCAGTGTCTTATCTTAAGAAAATCAAAGATTTTCCTCATAGGCAGAGAAAAAGCACTTATCAGACTATAGGAAGTGCATAGCTGCATGTGCTTAATTAATTCATTAATCTATTTATTTATTTTTGCTATTTGGACAAACTTGCCTACCATTCTGAGAGAGAAAACCTATTGGAATAGAATTAAATCTTGACCATGACTTGAGTCTCATATTAAAAGCCCTGTTAGAATAAGTTTTACTCAGAAGCTGGAGTGGCTTTAGGTACTGTCTCCACCCATTTGGGTGGGTCTTGACTGGTTTACTGGAGCCCTATAAAAGAGGAAACATTTTGGACAATGAGAGATTCAGAGAGAGCAGAATGACATAGCCACGAGAAGCAGAGAGTCCATCAGCCAGAGACCTCTGGAGATGAAAAAGGAAAATGCCTCCCAGGGAGCTTCGTGAAACAAGGAGCCAGGGGAGAAAGCTAGCAGATGACACCATGTTCGCCAGGTGCCTTTCCAGCTGAGAAAGAAACCCTGACTGTGTTCGCCATTTGCCTTCTCACTTGAGAGGGAGACCCTGAACATCATCGGCCTTCTTGAACCAAGGTATCTTTCCATGGATGCCTTAGATTGCACATTTCTATAGACTTGTTTTAATTGGGACATTTTCTTGGCCTTAGAACTGTAAACTAGCAACTTATTAAATTCCCCTTTTTAAAAGTCATTCCATTTCTGGTATATTGCATTCCGGCAGCTAGCAAACTAGAACAGGTATCTTTCTGTTTTAGTTTACTAAAGCTGCCAGAATTAAATATACCAGAAACAGAATGGCTTTTAAAAAGGGAATTTATTAAGTTGCAAGTTTATAGTTCTAAGACCCTAGAAATGTCCAAACTTAAGGAATCCAGAGAAAGAGACCTTAACTCTAAGGAAAGGGCCTATGAAGTTCGGGGTTTCTCTCTAAGTTGGGAAGGCACACGGGAAGCTAGCTTCCTCTCCTGGTTTCTTGTGTCATAAGATTTCCCAGGGGTGTTTTCCTTCTACATCTCCAAAGGTCCCTGGCTGTGTGGACTCTGTTGGCTTTAAAGCTTTTCCCAAACTGGTTTCCTCTTAAAGGGCTCCAGAAAGTGGCCCCAATTTGAATCTCCATGGAAACCATCTAATCAAAAGTTACCAACCACAATTAGGTCGGTCCCATCTTCATGAAAACAATTAAAATGAGCCCACCTAGCCATGCTGAATGAAGATTAAAGAACATGGCTTTTCTGGGTTACACAACAAATTCAAACTGACACACTTTCTCACTCTATGTTCTGTCCCCAAATAATTAATACAAATTTAAAATACGGTGTATATCAGAGTACAGCTCTGTACATAGACATATACATGGTCCCTGCCCCTGTGGAGTTTCCCTTTTATCAAATGAGGTAGATATTTTAAAAATGAATAATTCTTGATTACCCTTGAAATAAGAATGAAGAGAGAGCACTGAAGCATGTAGTTCACTGAGTGACAGTGAGTGAATGTCCCCAAGAGAAACAGGGGCCAGAGGTGTGTTTGGAGGTGAGAGGGGTAGTCCTCTGAAGAGAACCAACAGGAAATAAGCAGTCAGATGCCAAAACGCATTTCACATGGAAGAAATGTCTTTCTTTTTCAGCAAAAAGTACTTGAGTTTGCTTGGAGGGTCTAAGCTCCTTCATCAGTGGAAAAGTCCACTTCGGCATCATTCAGGGAGAAGGTGTGATACAAGAAACCTGTTCTGTGAATTGTCACAGGGACCACTTTTAAACCTCAGAGCATCCTGTGATACTTTTTGACTGTGCTGTGATTTTTTTCCAGATTTTTTCCCCTTCACTCATGCGTTGGTCTTGACGAGCAATGAGGAAGTCCTTGTGAGTGGGCTGCCGGAGTTCCTATGGCATAACTCAGTCCAGCCCACTTTTAGGGTGGGGTGGGGAGTAGAGGCTAGGATACAAAGAGGTAGAGCATAGATTTTACCAGCTATCCCAAGATTCAGAGAAGAGGAAGCAAGAGATGTGGCAAGTTATAAAGACAGGAGGGAGTTCGTTCTTTCCTAAAGATGTTTTCTGTATGGCTAAAAAAAGAAAGAGGCATCCAAATGCTTAAAGGAATGATGGCAGGTTAACTAATGGAGACAAAATCAGGAAGCATGAATGTCTTTATATGTGAAGGTACTCTGCTTCCTTCCTTTCCCCTATCAATCCTACCTGGTGAGATTTTGCAAACTCTCACATCTCCTCTTATGAGATAATATCCCTCTGTAGCCTTAGTTCTGCAAAGTCAACATGGCTTATGAAATTCAAGTTGTATTCTGTATATTTAATATATCATCTCTAAGGCTAATCATTTTGGAATCTGAACTTGTTTCTGTTATCTAGCTCAGCTTGACAATGATTTATGAACCAGAAGAGAAGACAGCTTCATTTTCATAAAGCAAACGGAACCTTCTGGACCAGGAGGAGCTGTGAAACTTGTTTTGACTAGTAAACTGAAACAAACATGACATAAAAGTCAATACAACCGCACCACTGGGTTCTCGTTTTACAAAATACCTCCCCCCACCCGACTCCAGCAGGATGACAGTTGGAACGTTGCATCAGCTAATAGAAATTTTTATCTGCACTAATTACCAGCCTGGGATGGCATGAAGAACAATGAGAAATGGAATTGAGCACATGACCATCATCTCCTACAAATGTCAGTCTCGTTCAGAACGTCGGAGTTTTAAAAACGTTTTAACGGAATTATTTTACAGTTTCTATTAAAAGCCCTTTGATGTCTTTAACTGAAAGAGATGGCAATGTTATTTGCCTGATGCGGGTATAATTGACCTGTACTAAATGTTATTCGCAATGAGAATTTGTAAAATAATTTGTAAAATAATTTAAGGAGCATGAACTAAATCAAACATTGTGAATACAATCTTTTGCCCATATATATACCATATGTATACATTCAATAATAAACCTTTTGATCATTCGTATGGTAGAAGGGGTGTAACTTGTCAGACCATTAAAAGAAGATAAATGACCATGGTTTGTACTTGAGCAGGCTACTTATTTGGGGGAAGTCTATTTACCTTTTCCATGCATCTGTAAGAAGAGGATATTTAATAATTGTGCCAAAACTATCAGGCTGTTGAGAGAATTAAATGAGCCACTACGCTTTCTTTGCCTTTCAATGTTCTTGATGGCTTGTTCAATTCAGCAAACACTGTGGAGTTCTGCCATACTCTTCCATTTCCCTTTGGAAAATAAGATAAAGTTAAAAACTATTCAAATGGCATAACTATTCTGAAATGCTAGAATAGGAAGATTTATCTACATCTCCTAAAATTATACAATGGCAGTGACCTACAATTATATCAGGAACACACCTGGACAAAATGGGATGATAGCACCTTAAGTGCCTGATTTTCTTGAAAAAGTGTCTTAAAAGAAGACAGAGATATAAAACGATGGACATTTTAATGGACTGCACTTTGGCTAATTAAACACCTGAATAATTGATTTAAAATCATAATCTTCATTCATATTGTTAAATATTAAGTTTATAAGGAGAGTAATTTATAGAACACATGAGATCTCATGTAATTCTCACATGCTCTAACTAATCTCTAATTTTGACTTAAATTGATATGCTACAGAAATACATTCCTGTTTGTGAGATAAAGTGCCCAATTTAGAGAGATGCCTATTTTTGCTTACACCAAGGAAAATTTGATGATGATCGTCAGAAGTTTTTTGTTGATTTTTTTAAAGGAAAAACCAAGGAGAGAAGGTATAACTTCAGAGTCACCTCCACCCCTTCTCTCCTTTGATTTATTTTTGTTTGGTTTTGAAATTTATATTTTAAAAAATGCATAAGTTATACATGTGCATTTTAGATAATTATAATAAAAAACCTATAGACCCACTTCCCAGGTTAAGAAATATTACATTAACAGTGCCTTAAGGAATCCCTTTAGTCCACCATTCCTTGGAATTTGAGGAATGTTTGAATTTTGCATTAATAATTCCCTTGCTTTTCTTTAAAGCTTTTTCATCTTCATTTACATCTCTAATAAGTATGGGATTTAGATTTGCTTGTTTTTACATTTTATGTAAATGGAGTCACGTGTGTATATCCTTTTACATCTTTCTGCTTTTCCTCAGCATGGAATTTTTGAGACTTATTGATGTGGATTCATATAGTTGTTCATTCACTTTCTCCAGTGTATGGTTTCCACCAAATGACCATGCCACTTTATTTTTCCATTCTACCATTGATGGGCATTTGGGTTATTTACAGTTTTAGACTATTACAGTTTTCGACTGCTTTTTTGAACACTGCTGGGCACATGTGCAAGAATTTCTCTAGGTCTGTATCTAGAAGTCAAAGTACTGTGTTGGAAGGCACACACATTTCCCAATTACTAGACAATGTCAAATTACAATGGCTATATAATTTTTTCCCATCCAGCACTGGAGGAATTTGTTCCATTGTCCCACATCTTCCCCAAGTCAAAATAATGAGCATATTCATTGTAAAAAGCACTCAATCTAGAGGTAATAAACCATGAAAGTGAAATTTTAATTTTAAAATTAAATTTTAGGGTTGCGTGACAGTGTCTCAGTGGCAGAATTCTCACCTGCCATGCCGGAGACCCGGGTTTGATTCCTGTCCATGCCAAAAAAAGACTATTTAAAATTAAATTTTAATTTTAAATTCAGTTACCTTAGAGTTTTATAAACATAGTGGCATTTAACCAAAATGTTCTTAGCTGATTAATATGACATTAGTGTTTTCATTAGTTTGTCCAGAACTTCTGAGCAGTTGAAATGTCATTCAGCCTCTAGAGCCGCAAAGGTGGAGATGGGGAGTTTGATGGTTAATTTTATGTGTCAACTTGGCTCACTTATGATATCCAGTTTGTTGGTCAAACACTGGCCTACCGCAGATGGGATTAACATCTGCAATTAGTTGACCTTAAGCAAAGGAGATTCCCCTCCCTAATGTGGGTGGGCCTTATCCAATCATTGGAGGTCTTAAGAGCAAAGAACTGAGGGTTGCAGAGAGAAAAAGAAATTCTGCTGCAAGACTTAAACATCAGCTCTCCTCAGAATTTCCAGCCAGCTGGCCCCTTTTCAGGTTTCTGACTTAATACCACAAGGTCACTTATATCATAATTTCCAGCCTAATCATCTGCCCTACGAATCTCAGACTTGCCAGCCCCACAATTGTGTGATCCGATTCCTAAAAATAAATTTCCTTATATATTTATGCACATATATCCTGTTGGTTCTGCTTCTCGGGAAAACTTTCAATGATACAGGAAGTTAAACTAGAACACAAGGCATTGAAAGGTCCGATAAACAACTCGTTTTGCTTTTGAGTATGCTTCAATTGGACTTGGAGAGGAAGAGATGGGACAGCTCTATCCAGGGGGTATGTCAAGGAAGGGAGGACTCAAACAGTAAAATTCTGATTTGCTGTTTCTTATTATAACTTAATAAGGGAAGAACACTGAAGTTGAGGGTCCTTCTAGCTCCAAACACTTTACTATTGACTTTGAACGTAAACTTAAAAATAAAGAGAAGTCATAGAACTATTTAGACCCACAATTTATTGTCCAGAATTCCTCAACTGTTTTGACTAATATGGTGTTTTACCTTCATCAAAATATGGTTTAGCAGATAGAAGCAAATGCTATAAAACTTGGTAAATTTGCAGGCTTAGATATATCTAATTCTTAAAGTTTCTATCAATAAATAGAGTAAATCATTTCATGAGTGCCATATGACTGATAGGGAACATTCATTTATCGAGAGATAAGGAGAACTAGACATGTGAACAGCAGCACTTTCAGTAGACATTTTCTCAGCACATCAAATTAATGGTTTTCCTTCAAAGGAAGAAGCAGGCATAAAATACTCAAAAAAGGTTAGGTTAAGTCTTCATCTGGTGGCCAGACCCCACTGAGAAATACACGATTTAATCATTTCCATTCTTAGAAGAATCAGCCCTAGTTACTATATAATTAATCCATCAGAGGCAATTATTGTATTGACTATAAAAATGGACAAAAATATGGGTTTGACCCTGCTCTGTCTTCTTGTTCAGGTGAGTAGAGAAATGGTGCAAAATATGAACTATCATCTTCCTACCTAAATGAGTGAGGCAGAATGCAATAGGAATATAGAATTAAAGGGCTATGTCTGAGCCAATCACAATAGAACTATTAAGTTGACAAAGTGTAACCTAACAGTCCCACCTTGAGAAAAACATCTTGGAATGTTTTTATAACCAAAGAAAAAAAGGGCCAAGTGGGAGATGGAGAGAAGGCCTAAATTGCTCTTGGGTTGTTTTCACTTTCTTATGCCCAAAATAATACTTAAATGATAAATATTTTAGATTGATTCATGTAATTTGGTGACCACAATTTTTTGATTGTCTAGTAGTGTCTATTTGCTATTAAGTAGTGCTACTACCTTAAGACCACCTGCCTATGAACTTCTGAAAACTGTAGATGAATATGTGTAAATAATGAAGAAAAGCATGGATAGAATCCATCTCAGGTGAAGGTATCATAGCTCCTCTCATCCAGTGAAACTTTATTGGTCAACAAGTAAACTGTTTTGATGGTCATGGCCCCAAAGACATAGAAATACTAATATGAGATAGAGGGACATTTTGTATTCATTTATTCAACCTTACAGCCAGTATTTATTGATTACCTACTATGAGCTGGGCCCTAAACTAGGTGCAATGATTCCAATGAAACGAAAGCTCTCTGCAGACTCTTGATTCCTCAATTGAGATAGCAGGAGTAGGGGCATATATCCAGTAACCAGTGAGCTACACATTTTGGGCAAGATGTACTGAATAACATGGTATTGATGGCATTACCTACATGCAGCTAATGTGTTTGCCTGAGCTTTAGCAAAGAAAAAGTCGTGTGTTTGATTTCAGCCTTCTTTCAAGTCATAAAGCAATTTAACTGGTGCTTTACTGAAGACAATAAAATCCCCTTTTATTTTCTATGCATGCTTATGTGTGTGTGTCCATGTTTATTTTCAGTATCGATTTAATGCTATTGTTTACAATAATTGAGTTTTTATGATCAAGGTCATGTTTGAGTATATTTATACTATCCAGGATAAACAAGACCTCTATTATGATGTCTATCCTGTTTAAAAGTGAGATCTAAAACGAGTTTATAAATTTTTACATTCACAAAGCAGTAAGTGTTGACTTTAGAAATTTAAGCCTCCTCCAAAAGTCTTGGGCTATTGAGTCAACTCACAGGATTTTTGTCTCCGAGTTCACATTAGTATTCCATAAAGGTATTCATAAGTCAATATGGCCATCTTTGAGAAAACCTTTCAGGATTTCTGTATTTCGAAACAAATGTGGGTCCTTCTGAAATGCACCATGAACTAGAGCAGATATTGGAAATTGTGTTACAAAAGTGGGGAAATATATGTGCAGAAACTTCAAAGACATCTGATTTAGGCCTGGCCCTACTTAGCAGTTGTTCCAGTTTCAGTCTGACCCATGCCCCTTTTCTGTGGAAGTGGACACCACAGATTTTAGGCAAAGAGAACCAAGTGGGTAAACCTCCTGGAGAAAAACAGATAACTGAAATAAGCAGGCAGCAAAATTACCCCAGCAAGCCATTCATTATGTGTTTTCAATATCCTCTAAAAGGGGTGCCCACCCCTAACTACGTATTTATACATATTTACTCGATAATCAATAAAGAAAAATGGCTGCATTATTTTGATTAAAATAACAGCTCTACGTGTTACTATAAAATCACATTTAAGAAGCCAGAAAAAGGGTGATAGCAGTTCAGGCTACCCTCCGGCCTATGATATATGATATTTTCAAGCTGCGAGGAGAGCAGACACATTAAGAAAATAGTGCTAATGATATTAAAGTACTTTACAAGGCTTGTTACTAAGAGCTGACAAACCTGTCAAGTGTATAATGTAGGAGGCTATCGTAACGTTCTCAGAAAACCATACCTCTACCCCATTTCACTGCAATCTCCTAATAATGGAGCTGCTATAAATTTTAGCCAGCAATGGGACAGAGCCATGGCTTCTCACCCCAATGTGAGGACATGATAAATATAAAAGAAAATGGCTGTCAGTTTTGGCGCCCGAACCTTATTACAAAGTCTTAATCTTACTGGCCTCAGCACCTTTTATCACCGCCTTGTTATGAGCTGATGGCTTTTTTATTTGCTGGGAGATGGAGGATGTGTCATCTGATGTCCTTTTATGTAGCCACTGCTCTGTCCTCTCATGAAAAAAAAATTTATATGTTTATTACAGTAACCGATTAAATGCAATACTCGGGCTGTTGGCCCAGGTATCAAGCGCTTAGGATTTAACCGAGTCGGGATTTTAATACATCATTATGAGTATTTATGTTAATGGGACCCAAATAGGAAATTAATTTTTTTCTCAGCACTAGAGATAGGGCATTTGCAGTAGTCTTGATTGTTTACACTCGCATTATTGTTATGGGATGGTCACTCTTGCTTCCAAGGTCATCCAGAAAACCCCAGCTCTCGCTTTTCTTCTTTCTTTAAACATCTAGCTCTGGGGAAGGAGGCCCTGTAAACACACGCCAGCTCAAGCTCGGCTCAGGTTCAATCAGCTTGATCCCTAAGATGAGATAAATTGCAATTATCTAAATATTAGTCTAAAAATCTCACAGCTCACTTCCCATCTTCTTCATTTATGGCAAATGAGACTCTGAAGTTCACTCGAAACGCTGACCCTGCCAGAACCTTTATTCACCGGAACTGCCACGAAGTGCCGGCTCTGGGTACTTAACAGAACCTGACATTGATGGGCTGGTTTCAAGCTGTGGCCAGCGACTCCATCACTAGATCTTATCGTCAATTTGTGTCCATAAAACGCGATGGCCCTGAGTGCTGACGCACAGAGAGCTTTATCCTATCCAGTCTGTCGTGCTTGCCAGCTGAGAACTGGGTGCTTTCATCCACCATGGAACTTCCCGGATGTCTGGACGCCTGCAACTGGCTACCCAATCCACTTATCTCTTCTACACCCAGGGTTTCTACGTTTCAAAGCCAAAGGCCGAGGTGTCCCCAGAGATTTATTTCTCCATATGTTAGGAAACTACCAAATCGGTTGCTATTGGTTCTGCAAATTTCTCATCTCCAAGGCAGTGTTTATGTGAAATGAGTAAAACTGGTTTAAAATAAAACCCACGTATACAACTGAGTCTTTCTACTGGATAACTAATTGGACAAAGTTTTTGACATAATGGATGATTCAGTTTACTAAAGGGACAGAATTAGTTGGGACATTGGGCATCATAGAGGTATGAGTCACATTTTCCTCTTATTTATTACATTGTGAGAAATTACCTGAGTTTTGCAGGAACCTGTTTTGTTCTGAAATCTAGTTCTTGGCCTTGAGAAGAGATAGAAATGCCTTCCGTATTTTTCTTTGAAAATGAAAGCTTTGAGTGCTTCCCTTTTTCGAAGGTGCCTGACATGTGAGAGTTAAAGTCTCCTTGAATCTTTTTAGCATCCTTGACTTTGCACTTGTCATTCTCTGTTGGAGAAGCATTTATGCTAAAAATGCAGCTTTGGCATGAGAGGGCTCCGAAACGGCCCCTCCTGTGATTGTTCCTGTAATAAGGCCTTTGTGATTTGCCACGATATGTGGAAAATGTTGATGAAAAACCTAATACATCGGAAAAGGCAAATTGCATGTCTAGAAATTTAATTAAAAAGGAAATAACCCTCCCTGTATAAAGGTTGGCAGCTCTTTCACAATCTTCCTCATATACCTCCTCTTCTCTCCTTTCTCCAAGTACAAAAAGTACTTAAGCAGAAATCCACAATTGCACATTAGTGGGAAAAGGCAGTCAGTTGCAAGCAAACCTGAGGTTCTTGGCCCTACAGAGAAGAGAACAGGTAAACCAGTTGGTCCATAACTTACAGTGTCTCCCCCTGGTCTGACTTGCATTGTGCATTCTTCAACCTGCTTCTAAGTTGGTGATGACTGCAATTTTCATGCTAATGATGAAAGCATTCCCTGATATCTGAATCACACATTGCCATTTACAAAGCTTTTGTATGTATATGCTTTTTCATGACATCCTCACAATCACACTCAAAGGAAGAGAAAGAGGACTTGAACGCACTCATCAGACAAGGGAATCAATGCTAGACATGCCCAGTACATGACAGGATGTCCAGTTAAATTTGAATTTCGTTTTTAAGCATATCCCAAATACTATGTGGGAAATTTTTTGCACTAAAAATGTACACATTGCTCATCTGAAATACAAAGTTAATTAGATAGCCTGTATTTTTATTAGCTAAATCTGACAACCCTAATTAAGATTCAAAGAAGCGTCCATCAGTTTGTACAAGTAATAAATGGCAGAGTTGCTACTGGACATTATAAGAACCTCCATTATATTATTCATGTGTATTATCTCATTTATGAAATTATCCTCCCCATTTTCCAGATAAGGAAGCTGAGGTGACCAGAGATTAAGTAACTTGCTTCAGGTCAAGCAGTTGCATGTAGGAGCATAGTTTCAGATCCATGCTTCTGCTGCTACCCATATTTGGGATTTGGGGTTCTGGCTCTGCTTCATAGAGTCTCATGTGATCACATGTTTCCTTCAACAACTTTCTGGCTCTCAGCTGGGAGTTGCAGATCTCCATAAAGGCATAAGAGGAATTTTGTCTGCGGATGCCCAGTATACACTGGGGTGTCAGAGTCCCTTGGTGGGATTGTTTACATGAGATTTTTGCCACTGAGGACATCTTCAGTAAATCGCTATTGCCTTTTGCCAAGGAAGTCATCATCAAGGGAAGCCTGACTTATACCAACTGGGGATGGTGGCACTGACAAAGGGCTCCTTAAAGCATGCACTTAGTTCAGATCCCTGAGGAGGCTACGTGGGACACAGAGCTGAAGGAACATCAACCTTTCGAAAAGGACCTTAGGGCAAATTTCTCAGATGTAATAAAAATAAACAAAGCAAAACAAAGCAAGCATGTGGCCATAATTGTCGTGACGGAAATAAAATCACCGTAATACATGTTACTACAGAAATGGAGAAAAAAAGTGGGAAGGAAAGTGAACTTTAGAAAGAAGAAAAGTTGTTCAACATCTGCAGGCAAAAGTGAACCTTAGAGTTCTTTTTTTTTTTTTCCTTCTAAGTTTTAGTTCCTTTTCTCTGTAAACTGCCAACAATACATGTACAGGATTTCTGGATATCCAGACAGTAGAGAATAAAGACACATGAGTCACACAATTACTTAGCTATCTTTTTGCTTATTCATCTGTCAATATGTCACTGAGTGTTTGGGGCATCAATTTCCCAGCCATCATTCAGTAGGCTCTAGTATGCTTCCCAACACAGTTATTAAACCTTAAATGCATTTTCTTCCTCTACTTCCTATGCAGCCCCCTTTTAAAAATATCACTGTCTTGAATGATTTTCCATTCCCCTTCATGTTCAGATGAAAAGTGGGTAACAATTCTCCCCAGAGAACCAACTTCCTCTATTCCTGACCCCTCCGTGGAACCATACATCAAGATGGAAATCAACACACACACCCTGAACGATCACATAGTAACAGGTAAGATGCTGTAATTACCCTGTAGTGACTCCTTTGTAACCACATGCTTACCACTATGGTCATGCATTAAAAAAGTGAGAGTATTGACAACAATACTAGGCCATATGTTTTATGGCTTTTTACATGAAGGATCTCTGTCTCCTCCCAATCCTGTGTATAGGATAACTGGATGCAATTTACTTGGCATTTAAAATAAAAACCTTTGGTAAAGATGTATAACTAATACAACAGTTTTTTTTAAAATTCCACCCAGTTCAGGTCTCCTTCTCATATTACTCACACCCCTGCCTCTCCCAAGGCTACAGTTTAGTCCTGAGATTAGAACTGGGGTACAGGAGAAAATGGGATGCGAGGAGTAAAGAAAAGCTGACCTTCAAATCAAGGGAGAAAAGGTGGAAGAGAGTGTGGTGGAGAATTCTTCCCTCTTCAAGTCTGACCTAAAGAGAGAAGTTGATTCAATCAATCAAAAGGAATGTCAAAAATAGGCTCAACGTCTGAGACCAAGAAGGGGCTGCCTTCTGAGTTTGCATACATACTACCATGGGGGCTGCCAAATTGCAGTGAACTTGGGGTGAAGAAGAATTAGAGAGAAGAGGGTGTGTGTTCACTTTTCTCAAGTTGCCTTTAGTCACACCTAGAATGAACCAAGTTTAAAACATCCACTTGCAACAGTTGGGCGGATTCTGCTCACATTACATTTAGCCAACCTCTCTCTTCCCCTTATAAGCACCTTTGTGATTTTATTGGCTTTACCCAGATAATCTAGGATAAGGTCTCTCTTTTAGAGTCATCTAACTAACAAATTTAGTTCAGTATGCTTCTTTAATTTTTCTTTTCCATGTAAAGCTGCATATTCATGGGTTCTGGAATTTGGACATGGACATCTTTGCAAGGCCAATTTTCTGCCTACTATAACCCTCTAGGACAGTCCTTTTGACACGGGAAGTGAAATGCACTCATTGACCTGACTTTTACCCCAATGACGTGGGAGCAGTTTATCTGATTGGCAGCCCCTGCTTCGACCACATGGCTGAGTCAAGGAAACATCTGTTTCTGCAAAGAAGAAGTTGGTTCTTCCAAAGAAACAGGTTGGATGGGTGGGAAGAGTGGCGTTAGAGACAAGAGTACCTGCACTATATATACTTCCTGATATTTTAGTTTCAGTTCAATTGCAGACCACACTGAAGAACGAAATGCTCCTAGAAGGTCACAGGAAATAATATTACAGATTAAAAAGGAATTTGCTTTAATATCTGGGAATCTTAGTGTTTTGATTCCCTGAATGTTTTCTAGAGTCTGTGCTACCTCTCATAGTTATGTCCCCAAAGCAGAAAATGTCACATCATATGCCTCAATATTTATTTTTGTTTTTGTTTTCCTTTATTCAGAGCCCTTACATGGGGAGAGGGACTTTTTAAGGGAGGCAGAGGAAAGGGCATTCTGCAGTCTGCATGTTTCATAAGCACAATGACGGGGGGAATTACTTTTATAAACCGCACATCCCCTAAAACACTGAAACTGTCTCACAAGGACGTTATATCCTTTCAGATGAGACTTCTGGCCACAATGGGCAAATGTCATATGATATAAGCATGGGGTAAAATGCCCTAGTGATGGAAAAAGAAGAATGAAAACTTGGCTGGGTATTTGCTTGAAGAAGATTATTTGAAGAAAAAGCCAATTAAGTAGTTGTGATACACATGAAAGTACTGGATGTAAAAAGTATTTGGGAAAAAATATTTGAAAGCCTAGAATTCAATAAAGGAAGAACAACACATATGAAACTCCAGGTACAAATTAAGTAAGAATCCCTAGATCACGTTTTTAAAAGTATGTGACACCAGTAGGGATGAAATTGACATTGAGAATGGCAGCGTTCTTGATTGCATGGGGAAATTCAGGATTTATCCCACCCACTTAACCTACTGGATGCAATTTTTTAAACAGTTTTTCAAAATGCTTTCTCATCCATTACTTCATTAGTTTCTTACCTTCAAGGTAAGCAAAGCAATTTGTATTGTCCCTCAGTTACAGATTTATTATTTCATAGCATCTGATGCACATTATCAAAGAATCTATCTCTATTTCACTGGACTCTAATTTCCTCCCTCCCTCTTCTCCTTCCTTTCTTCTTCCCTCCCTCCCTCTCTTCTATCTTTCCTTCCTTCCTTCCTCTATGCGTGCTTTCTTGCATTCTTCTTTTCTAAAATTTGCCTCCCAACCAGATTGTGAGTTATTGGAAGGTAGCTACCTGCATCTCTTGTGCTTAGCATTGTTCTTGGAAAAACAATCCCAGTGCAACTTTAGTGGGTGCAAAATTCACACCCATTGTGTGACCATTCAAGACTCAACTGAAGAAATGATGAAACATGGGACATCAGGAAATTTTAAATGTATAAGTTCTAAGCATACTACAATAAACTGTAAACAACAACCTCAAACTAAATTCAAACAAAGTAGAAGGAATGATCCAATAGTGTTGAAAGCATAAATTAATTAGATTGAACTTAAAATGAAATAGATGAAACTCGATCCAAATACTAGAGCTTAGCAAAGACCAAAAGAGTGAAAAATGTGGGGTAGAGCATTTCCTAATTTAAATTTTATGGTCCGTTTAGTTGAACATCATAAGTATATGGAATCTTGAATAAGGAGTGAGATTTTGTAGGTTTGTCCAGGTTACTGTGATGCCCTGATAAATCCCAGAGTGAACTGAGCAGTGAAGAAACAAGTATTTGCAAAATCTCCTCAGCTGAATGGGGAGAAAAAAGGAAATATTCAACTTCCCCATTTGGAGAATTCTAATACTCTCACAAGCAGTGGGGACAACCAAATCAATAAGCCAAGCCCTCGATCTTGGGGTTTGCCTCCATGAAACTTATTACTGCAAAAGGTAGGATAAGCCTACTTAAAATTAGGCCTAACAGTCAAACCCAGAGAACCTCTTTTGCTGCTCAGAAGTGGCCTCTCTCTCTAAGTCAACTTAGCACGTAAACTCACTGCCTTCCCTCCTACATGGGACATAATTCTCAGGGGTATAAATCTCCTTGGCAAGGTGGGACAGAACGCCTGGGATAAGCCAGGACCCAGCATCAAGAGATTGAGAAAGCCTTCTTTAACAAAAGGGGAAGACAGAAATGAGACAAAATAAAGTTTCAGTGGCTGAGAGATTTCAGAGTTGAAAGGTCATCCAGGAGGTTATTCTTATGCATTATATGGATAAACCTTTTTAGTCTATGGTATATTGGAGTGGCTAGAGGAAAGTACCTGTAGCCACTGGAACTGTTGAGCTGTGTTTCAGTAGTTTAGATTCTTGAAGATGACTGTATAAAGATATACCACTTACAATGTGACTGCGTGATTATGAGAACCTTGTATTTGATGCTCCTTAAATTCAGGGTATGGACAGATGAGTAAAACATATGAATAAAAATAAATAAATAAATAAAAGGGAGGACAAAGGGTAGATGGAAACAATAGTGGTCAAAAAGACAGAAGGATAAGGTGTATGGTATGTATGAGTTTTTTCTTTTTTCTTTTTATTTCTTTTTCTGGAGTGATGCAAATGTTCTAAAAAATGATCATGGTGATGAATACACAACTATGTGATGACATTTTGAACCATTGATTGTGCACCATGCATAGAAAGCATGTGTGTGAATATTTCTCAATAAAAAATTAAAAAAAAGAAAGTAAACAAGTATCTATGATGACTAACCAGAAAGAAAGCACTTACAAAATAAGAGTATCGAAAATAATAAAGGAGGATTCCACAGACACAGAGGATGTTTAAAAATAAGCATATGAGAAAACTATGTATACCTTCATGCCCAAAATAGAAATCACAGAAAAAATAGATTTTTTATAGAAAGATATACAGTATCAAAATTCTAACAGGAAAAGGAAAGTCTGAAAACACCAATAATTATTAAAGAAACTGAAAAGCTCGTCAAACAACTGTCCCTAAAAATTATGACAGTCTTTTAAGGAACATTAATATAGAAACTTTAAAGAAGTATCTACACTATAGAAAATGTTCCTAGGAATGAGATAAGATGGACATCTTTCTAACTCATTCTGTGTTGTAAGTATAATTATGACACCAAAATTTAGTATGTTAGTATGATTATGAGGCACAAATACACACACACAAACTCACTCAGACACAAAAAAGAAATATGTAGACCAAAATATCACTTATAAGTCACTTATAAATATAGATACAATAATAGCTAATGAAATCTAACAGTGGGTTAAAAGAATCGTGAATAAAACAAGGTTTAATCCAGAAATACAAAGACGGTGTAAAAGCAGGAAATGTATTAATATCAGTCCCTATATTAAGCAAAGGGGAAAGTCAAATGAATAATTCTAAAACAGCAGTCATAATCAGCACAACTAATTCTTCCTGTGGAGTATGTACCAGGCACTATTTCAAGCTCTTTAACATTCATGAGCTGATTTAATCTTCAAAATAACCAAATGGAATGGGTCCTATTATTTCTTCCACTTTCCAGATGAGAAAACTGAGGCACAGGAAAGTTAAATGATGGGACCATGCAGAACATGCATTTGACTCTGAAGAGTGATCTCTGAAGCAATACGTGATGATGCTTCTGCATATATAACACTCGTTCATGATGTAAATGGAAAAAAATTACACAAACAAACAGCAGGAGCACCGCATCAGATAATACAGAAAAAAATGCCACAACTGAATAGTGGTATCTGCCAAAAAGCCACAGTCAGCATCACACCTAATGCTGAAATATCCAGAATCATTCCCACCAAAACTCACACAAAAAAAGGGAGGAATGCTGATCATCAACGCTGCTCCTTAGGACTGTGTTAGATATTTCGGTTAATACAATAAAATGGGAAAAACACAAGAAGAATCACTATTGAAATGGAAAAGAATAGACAACATTTAGGGACACTGTGATTATTCATCTCAAAATTTTGAGAGAAAGCATGGAAAGTACAATAATAAGAGTGTTTATATGATTGCCGGATAAAACCATTCTGTAAAAACAATATGTTTTCTTAGGATAAAAATAACCACTAGAAAATATTATGAATATTTCTAATTCATTACAGTAAAATGATTGGCTTCTTTCATATTGGTACATCCAGGGATAAAATTAAGTAGAAATAAGCAATATACCTATGTGAACAAAATGCTACCAGATAACGAAAAAGAAGACGTAATTACGTGGAAAATGGACAAGTATGTCAGAAGGAACAATTCAATAGTATAAAGAACAATTTTCATAGGTATAACTATAAATTTAATACAATTCAAATAAAAATTACAGTAGGATATTTAATGCAACTTGGCAAGTTGACTCCATAAGAAAATATATAAAGTTAGAAAAGAAAGGTTAGAAAACAAGTGTATTAATGAGGCCTTACTCTAAGAGGTTTCAAGACATACTGCAAAATTATAATAATTAAAACTGCATGGCAGTAGCAAAACAGCAGAAAAATGATCAATTGAAGAGAAAATATAGAAATAGACCAATGCGTATGTAAGAATTTACATTATGATAAAATTTGCATTCCAAATTACTGGAAAATGGAAAACCATCTAGTAAATGACAAATTGGATGGCTGGCTCATCATTTAGGATATCTGGATCTCATGTTCTTTGGTTATACAGATAGTTTAAGATATGCTTCAAGTGGAGCTGGCAAGTATTGACATCATAAATATTACACACTTCTGTAAGGAAGCATCATAACAAAGAGAAAGTTCCAGTTTAGAAGAAAGTAATGTATTTAACTAAATATTACTGTCCAGAATGTGTGAAAAACTACTACTGTTCACTAAGAGAATAACACAGCTCTTTGATAGGAGTTATTACATTGAGTTGAAATAATGTGTTGTAATTTTCTGTTGTCTTTTCACTATGCAATATCAAAACATATTCTTTTGTAAAAGAGTAACACAACAAGAAGGACACATTTGTGAGAGTCTTTGACCTTTCCCTCCATCTCAATTTTCCCATCCCCTCTCCAGCCCCTCCAACTTTCTACAATTTGGTGTACATCTTTCTGTTTCAGTTTGCTAAAGCTGCCAAAATACAATATACCAGAAAAGGGGTGGCATTTTCAGTGGGGATTAGTTAATTTACAAATTTTTAGTTCTAAGGCCATAAAAATGTCCCAATTAAATCATCAACACAAAGACATCTCCACTGAAGAAAGGGCGATGGCATCCGGGGTTCCTCTGTCAAATGAGAGGCACATGGCCACATCTGCTGGTCCTTCTCTCAGCTTCTGGTTTCAATGGCTCTCTTTAAATGTCTCTTGGTGTTTCTTTCTCTCTTATCTTTTCCCATAGTGATTTCCTTCTAAATTCTCTCTCTCCATAGAGTTTCATAGGACTCCAGTAAAGGATTAAGCTCCACCTTGAATTGGGTGGATCATATCTCCATGGGTATGACCTAATCAAAAGGTCCCACTCACAGTTGGTCTGCACCCACAAGAATAGATTAGAACATGGTTTTTCCAGGGAGCACAACAGTTTCAAATCCCCTTTTGGTAAATTTGTATGTCTGTTTATACATATATGGCCTTTTTTCTTATATGTATGTTGACCTTAATATATTTTTTTTCCACTTGGGAACTTGGAGGTCTTTCCATACCAGGCATTTTTAGAGTCCTCTGGCTCAGGTGCAGCAAGATTCACATAAGTATGTTCCCACTTGATGGACATCAGATTATTTCCAGGTTTTCACGGTTATAAACAAATCTACTTTGAAAATACTCAGGCATAGATGTTTCTGCACCTGTGGTGGTGGTTTTTTAGAATCAATTTCTAGGAGTTGGATTGCTTGGCAAATTTTCATTTGATAGATAGTGCAAAATTCCTGCAATTCCTATCAACCTTGCATCCTTGTCAACAATTTCCCGTGTTTTTTTTTTTTTTTTTGCAATTGTTACCAATATGGTGGGAAACAATTAGGAATAGTTTCTCCATTTTATTTTATCTAATAACTAGGTTCTATAAATTTATTTCCTGTATTTTTTCCTTCACTTGACTTCATGTTCTTTTCCATTCTTCTGTTGGATTTTTTATTGATTTGTAAGAGCTGTTTTTGTGCTATAATATTAGTACTTTGTCTAAAATCATTGCAAATATATATATAAATATATATATATATATTTTGCATAGGCAGTTACTGGGAATCGAAGCTGGGTCTCTGGTATGGCAGGCAAGAGGCAAATATTTTTTTTAATAAATTTTTGAGGACCTGTAGGAATTTATTCAGGGGGTGGGGAGAGGACATTTCATGCATGAAGACAGAGCAGTACACCCAAAATGTAGAAATATAAAAGGCTATTGCACATTTGTGGAATGGCAAGTAGTTTCTTCTGTTTGCGCTATATGGAAAGTGTCAGGGGTGACAAGAAATGAATGAAGATGGCAAGATTAAGCAAGACTCTTTGGTGTGAACTAATGCTTGAGAAATCATGGTAGAGACACTGCTGGCAAGAAAAGCCCAAGACCTTCTGTGGGGAAACTTTTCTGGAAAGTACCCAGAAAATAGTCACAAGATAATGTTCAAAATGAAATCAAGGAATCAATTATATGCAAATAATTTGAAGATGTCTAAAAATTGGAGGAGGACAGAATTGGGATATGTTTACTTATAAAACTGAAAAGATAATTTAAAAAAAACAGATTAAAAGTGGCATCTTTTAATCTTTCAAAAAAAAGATTAAAAGGATTAAAAAAAACTATCACCTCTGCTGTCTTTTATTTACCATCCAGATCAGCCTTGAACAACGTGGATAGGGCTCACACAAGTGGGGAAAAAAAGACAGAAATTTTGACTGCTTAATTTCATCAGGTAGCCCAACAGACAGTTTAATTGCAATTGATTCAGGCAAAACAACTTTGTGTGTATAGAGAGCCCGACCTAAAACTGTATGTTAAGAAAGCCCATCCAGGTAACTTGAATTAAGTCTTATCAAAGTCTTATCAAAGTATCATAGCATGGTGAATAGCTGTCTACCCTATATAACACAACATCAAAAAAAATTGGCCTGCTTAAAAATAGTAAATGCCATCTGTCTGCCATATTCCCTATGACTATTTTTCAATAATAATAGTTATTGTGTGGACATGTGCGTGCTTTGCTGGTAGGAGTTATTGTTGGGCTTAGAATGGGAAGGGGAGATGGAAAGGGGGTTAAAGCATGGTATCCAAGAGCATGCTCCTAATATTTGAAGTTAATTATGTCTGGCCTTGGCAGTTGTCCAAATGCTTCCACATGCGTCTTGACTCTTCAACCTGCCATTTTGAGAAGAGTAAGACAGGTGTGTTCTCTTAGATGAGATTAAATGACTTGCTGAAGGCCCCCGAGCTGGGAAGGAGGTTATCTCTTCCCTTACACCTCCCTAGTCCCATTTCTCTATCTCAAAATCTGCCACTAAAGGTTCTCCCTCCGTAGCAATAATGGCGGACTCTACAAAGGAGAAAAGTTAAACAGAACTAACCAACGATGGCAAAAGGCAAGGGCTCAACTCTAAACCAGATTTATGCAGAAAAAAACTCAGGGTAGTGAGAGGTGCGCATTTTAGAAGGGCCCACGATCAAGTGTTGGGGAACTAAGATTGGGCAAAACACTTGAGAACCGTGCACAGAGAACCAGTTCGATGATAAAAAGATATGTAATTTCAGAATCTTCATCTTTAACAATATTAGTATACAAAACTAAGGGCACTAAAATTATAATGTCTCTTGATATAAAAATTCATCATCATCAAAGCATTATCATCATCATCATCATCATCATGATAGACTCATGAGGTCAAATATAAAATCATCGATAACAACAATGACCCCTAGATTAGGTGAATGCTCCTACTGGGTCAGGCACTGTGCTCCATTCTTTGTCAAATGTTGACAACCATCCGGTTATTATCTGCATTTCACACATGAGGCAACTGGTTAACACTGAGAAGTTAAGTAGCTTGCTAAGACATGGCAGATATGGAATTTGAACCCACCAGTGTCTCAATCAAATCTCATGTTCATAACCACTAGGACATACTCCCCCTTTTATTTACAAACTCAGGAAGAAATTTCAAATCAGGAGAAAAACCTTTGGCATTTTGTTTGCAATGAAAAAAAAATCATTTCTTCAAGGAAAAAGCCGACATTTAATCAGTATTTGCCACATGCCGTCTAGCTCTTCCTCCCAATGGCAATATCTAGTTGACAACCTATGATAGAAATGATATTATTTAGAAAATGAGGCCACAATCCAGTTTTAAAAAATGGTCTGGCACAAGGTAGGTTTAATTTAACTTAAGTCGCAGAAAACAGCTTGCCCAAAAATGACTTTTGCAAGTCACGTACGGTATTTCAATCTGTCATTTTGCATTGACCTTCACAGGCCTGAAATACATTGCTCGGCACTTGTGAAGCTTATGAGAATGATATTAAAGTTGGTAATATTTTTTTAAATCTTATTTCATATTGACTCTGATTTTACTCCACTACATATAATTTTTGGAAGCAATGGTATTATGAAGCGTTCTTAGATATCTGCTAGTTTTCTTATTAATTAGGATTTATTGAGGTTAATTCAATAAATCACTGCAAAGATAGAAAGTTTACTAAGCTAACATGCAGAGAATCATATATTCAGAAGATCATGTCCCTCAATATTTTGAAGCTGAGTTGGAGGTTATATTTTTGGAAAATTATGTGTAAATTTAAGCACTTAGGGAATTAGAGCCTGCACATGTATGTAGAGTATGGAATAAGTTGGCATTCATTAAACATTACAGCATTGACTATTTGACTATAACTCTTCTATATTCTATTACTTCTATTTTAATTTTCTCCTTTCAATAATCTCAGAGTAGAAATTAATCTCCTTTAATGTGTGGTAGCTTTTGTTTTGTGGGCCAATGCAGAACTCAATTCCGCCTCATAGAAACTGCCTACTTCACTTTATAGTGACCCATTTTTCACTAACATTGGAAATAATCAATTGCTAAAATAGCTCATAATGTTACTTCAAAAACAGCATTTAAACAATATAAATAATGTTAAGAAAACCCTGCATGTTCTAGTTTGCTAGCTGCCAGAATGCAATATACCAGGAATGGAACGGCTTTTTAAAAGGGGAATTTAATAAGTTGCTAGTTTACAGTTCTAAGGCCATGAAAATGTCCCAATTAGGACACCAATAAGAGGTTACCTTTACTCAAGAAAGGCCGATGAAGTTCAGGGTTCCTCTCTTAACTGGAAAGGCACATGGAGAACATGGCAACTGTGCAATATTTCTCTCCAGGCTTCTTGTTTAATGAAGCTCCCCCAGAGATGTATTCCTTTTTCATCTCCAAATGTTTCTGGTGCCATGGGCTCTCTGCTTCACGTCTCTTTCAAAAATGCTTGCTTTTAAAAAAGGATTCCAGCAAACTAATCAAGACCCACCTGTAATAGAGGGAGTCACATCTCCCTCTGTTCAAAAGTTAATACCTAAAATTGGGTGTCACATCTCCATGGAGATAACCTAATCAAGTTTCCAGCCTATAGTGCCAAATAGGTATTTTAAAAAACCACTGCCTCTACAAGATCAGATTAGGAATAAAGCTTGGCTTTTCTAAGGTACATAAAACTTTTCAAACTAGCACACTCTAAACTGCAGAGCAACTACTCCTCACCTACACCCATTAGAAGACTGAAAGGTTATTTTCTGAGAAGGATAACGCATGAAGTAAACTGAAGAATTAGAAGGGTAGATACTGAGAAACACACATATCTTGCTGCATTGGAAACAAAGCACATGCAGCCAGGCTTAAATCTCTAGAATCTTCTCTGAGGAAACAGAGTAAGGAAATAATTTATCAATAAAATGGCTCAGCTACATATGAACCCTACAGTGAACTGTACACTCTATATATCCAAAGTTTCCAATACCTTTATAATCCTCTCTTTTTAAATATGAGCAGATGCTGAGGGATTATCTGAGATATATGGAAAGGTTTCTATAAGAAAGATGGAGACTAAAATACAGAGAGAAAATTCTATTTGAGGACTTCCAGGAAGATGATAGAATAGGATACGTTGAGTTCACCCCTGCTCCAAGGAATAGCTAGAGAAGTGACAGAAAACTGACCAGGACAGCAATTACAGGATGTCGGTGAACTAAGAGGGTCTTCTATACTACAAAGGGAGGCCCTGGTTGAAAAAGCTGAGAAACTGACATTGGGAGAACCAGAGACCATCCAGCTAGATCAAAGAGCTTAATGTACCCAAACAGAGGCTGGAGACTTAGGAGTGCATGGATAGGAGGTGGAACTGGAAGTAAACCAAGTGATGCTCTTCGAATGTGCCACACCCACGTGTGCACCCACAGCTCCCATGGCCCTGGCACACATGCACACCCACGTTAGGCCCTTCCAGTACCCCCATGACCCACGCACATGCCCCTGTCTTCTGCAGCCATGCTCCTCCCCCATGCAGCCTGTGTACCTGTACCCTGCTCCCACCCCCAATCCCTGCCCCCATGCATGTACACACATGCTCCTGTGCCCCACCTACCCTGTGCCCTGACCTCCGTTCTCCTATACCCACAACCCCCATGCACACACCTCCACACTGCCCATACTCCCTCACACACGCACACAGCCCCTCGATATACTTCCTGTCACCCCATGCTCTGTGTCCCCCAGGCCGTGCCCTGTCCTTGCACTCTGAGGCTTGCCCAAGCTGTATTCTGCACACAAAGCCCTACTGCTTTACCTCCCCATACACACTACCTGATGCCCCACACCCTAAGTTCCTGGGCAGCAGTGTAGCACCCCTGCCCTGTGCGTAGCCCTGCTCCGCAACCCACCACTACACTGCTTTGCCCCACCCCATGCCCACATCCTGCCACATGCCTGCCAAGCAAATACAAAACTTTAGACTACTAAAAGAATCAACTTCCAAAGTAATCCTATCAAGATAATTACATGCCTCAAAGGCAAAAGAAAATCTCAAAACATATGAAGATGCAGGCAGATACAGCCCAGCTTAATGATCAAATTAAAACACTGGAGGAGACAACAGACTTTAGAACAACACATCAGAGATGTCAGATAAATCTACTAAATAAATTCAATGGGTTGGCTAATGACGGGAACTCAACAAGACACTAGAAGAGCATAAAAAAGAATTTGAAAGAATAAATAAAAATATAGCAGATATCACAGAGATTAAAGATGCTGTAGACCAAATCAAAAATATACTAACAACAGATGAAAGCAGATTAGAAAAGGCAGAAGAAAGAACAAGGACAATTGATTTTGAACACACAAAAGAACAATTTGCAAAAATGATGGAAAAATTTGAATTGGACCTCAGGGAAATGATGGACGAATAAAGCACACAAATACAAGAATTCTCAGTATCTCAGAAGGAAGAGAGAAGATTAAAGGGCTGGGAAGATCAGTTGAGGAGATAATGGGGGAAAACTTCCCAACCTTTATAAAAGACATGAATATGCAAACCAAAGAAGTCCAACAAACTCCAAATACAATAAATTCAAATAGGCTTACTCCAAGACACATGTTAATCAGTCTGTCAAATGTTGAAGAAAATTCTGAAAGCAGTAAAAGAAAAGTGAACTACTACATACAAGGTGTGCTGGTTTAAAACTGTTGTGTACCCCAGAAAAGCCATGTTCATTAATCCGCATTCAATATTCTGGATGGAAACATTTTATTGTTTCCATGGAGATGTGACCTACCCAATTGTGGGTGGTAACTTGTGATTAGGTTGTTTCCATGGAGATGTGTCTCTACCCGTTTAAGGTGGGTTTGCTTATCTGTAAGAGGGAACCATTTTGGAAAAAACTCTAGAGACAAAAGAGCTTACACAGACAGAGATCTTTGGAGATAAAGAAAATATCCTTGGGAAAACCATTGAGGAAGCCAGGAGAGAAAGCTAACAGATGTCCCATATGACTTCCCAGCTGACAGAGGTGTCCAGAAGCCAAAGACCCCAGCAGACACCAACCACTTGACTTTTCAGATGACAGAGGTGTTGCAGACAGCTTTCTTTCTTTTTTTAAAGTTTATAATAATAGTTTATTTTTTAAAATATTTTTATTGACAAATCTTCACACATATACAGTCCATGCATGGTATAAAATCAATGGCTCACAATATTACCACATCATGGTATCAGCCATTCTTGAGTTTAGGTATACTCTTGTTGGTGTTTTAATAGGGACATTTTCATGGCCTTAGACCTGTAAACTTGCAACTTAATAAATTCCCTTTTTAAAAGCCATTCCATTTCTGGTATATCGCTTTCCAGCAGCTTTAACAAACTAAAACACAAGGAAAATCCATGTAATACTGTGTTGGGACTATAAAACAGGCACTATGAAGGTGAGAAGGCAGCAGTACGATATATTTAAAGATCCTGAAAGAGAAAAACTGCCAGCCAAGAATTCTGAACCCAGCCAAACTGCCCTTCAAAAGTGAGGGAGAGATTAAAATTTTCACAGACAAATTTTGAAAGAATTTTCAATGAGAGAACACCCCTACCAGAAATACTAAAGGGATACCTGTTGGCTGAAAACAAAAGGACAGGGAAGTCTGGAGGAGAGCACAGAAGTGAAGGGTACCAGTAAGGGTAACTTAAAGGATAAAAAGAGAAAGAGGGAAAAGAAAATATAGTTCTGACAAATAAGACCCAAAGGATAAGACAGTAGATTCAAGAAACACCTTTAGGGAAATAACTTTGAATGTTAATTGACTAAACTCACCAAATAAAAGACACAGGTTGGCAGAATGGATTAACAAATATGATCTAACTATATGCTGCTTACAAGAGACTCATCTTAGACCCAAGGATACAAATAGTTTGAAAGTGAAAAGAATGGAAAAAGATGTTCCATGCAAGCTCAACCAAAATAAAGCAGGAATAGCTATACTAATATCAGACAAATTAGACTTTAAATGTGAAGGCATCATAAGAGACAAAAAGGGACACTGCATATTAATAAAAGAGACAACTCACCAAGAAGAAATAACAATCATAAACATCTATACTCCCAATCAAGGAACTCCAAAGTATATGAGACAGACATTGGCAAAACAAAAGGGGGTGATCAATGTTTCAACAATAATAGTAGGAGACTTAAATACACCACTCTCCTCTACAGACAGAACAACCAGACAGAGTATTAACAAGGAAATAGAGAACTTAAACAATCTGATAGCGAATTAGACCTAATAGATGTATATAGACAGTTACACCCCAAAACACTAGGATATAGATTATTCTCTAGTGTTCTTGGAACATTCTCCAGGATAGATCACATGTTGTGACACCAACAGGTCTTTATGAATTTAAAAAGATTGAAATTATTCAAAGCCTTTTCTATGATCACAATGGAATGAAGTTGGAAATCAATAACCACCTAAGAACCAGAACTTTCACAAAGATATGGAGATTACATAACAGACACTTAAACAACCAGTAGGGCAAAGAAGAAATTACTAGATAAACTGGTAACTGTCTGGAGACAAATGAAAATAAGAATACAACTGTATTAATTTGTTAAAGATGCCAGAATGCAATGTACCAGAAATGGAATGACTTTCAAAAAGGGAATTTATTAAGGTACAAGTTTACAGTTCTAAGGCCATGAAAATATCCAAACTAAGGCATCCAGGGAGAGTTATCTTGATTCAAGAAAGGTTGATGGGTCTAGAATACCTCTGTCAGCCAGAAAGATACATGGCAACTCTGCTAGCTTTATCTTCTCATTTCATAAAGCTTTCCTGAGGGTGTTTTCCTTCTGCATCTCCAAAGATTTCTGGCTGTGTGGGCTCTATTGGCTCTGAAGCTTGTTCCAAAATGTTTCCTCCAGTAAGCAAACCCACCTTGAATGGGTGGAGACACATCTCCATGGAAACCATCTAATCAAAAGCTACCACCCAAAATTGGGTAAGTCACATCTCCATGGAAGCAGTCAAAAAAGATCCCACCCAGCAATACTGAATGAGAATTAAAGAACCTGACTTTTCTGGGGGTATAAACAGTTTAAAATCGGTACCTTCCACCCTTTGGACACAAGACATGTTGTTTCCAAAAGCAAAATACATTCCTTCCACCACAATATCATAAAGCTTTAAATAATTTCAGTAAAAATACAAATACAATCCAAAGTCAGAAACAATACAAAATCTCATCAAAGTCAGCAATAGGTATGGTCTGTCCTAAGGCAAAATAAAATTCTCCTCTGGCTGTGGACCTGCAAATCTCTAACAAGTTATCTGCTGCCAAAAAACAAAGAAGGGACAGTCATAGGATGCATATTCCCATTTCTACTGAAAGGAACACAGGAGTCACAGGTCCCAAACAGTTCCTAAAACCAGCAGAGCAAATTCCATTACATTTCAAAGGCTGAGAGTCATTTATCCTCAGGGTATTAGAAAGTGGCAATCTCACCCTTTCCAAGGGTATACACAATGGGCTGGCTCTCTCCAAATGCTGGGGTGAGAACTGCATCCATGAAGGACACCTTTCTCTCAGCTCCGTGCTCTCCAAGTATCTGGGCAACACCTGGGGTCCTGCCATCTCCAGGACACAAGATCAACCCCTGCAGAACAACATGGAGGTAGCAAGGCTCTCCCTAATCCCCAGGGAATGTACTCTACCCTCTTCAAGGCCTGAGGTACTGAAACTCCTGCCCTCTGCCTTCGGAGAAAACCCACTCTCTCCAAATGCTTTGGTAGGTCCACTCTCCTGGCCCTAGGTTTCTTGGCTTCAGACCTTAGCTTCCATGATTCTGACTCTGAAGTTATTTTTCTTTCAATGTGTTCCTTTTCTTTACCTTTTAGTCCAGACTGGCAGTGGTTCCATTTATACAGATCCCACAATACTCTTATTGATTTTCTATGCAGCACACTGGAATCATGACCATCAGACAAAATGTTTCACAAATCATTTCTGAATAACTCCATCTCAAATCCTATAACGGCTGACAGCTTCCATGTTTGGTTAAATCCTCATATGAGACTCTATTCTCTGGGATCTCCCTTTCTGGAGGCTCAAAATTTTCCAGATGATTAATTTCTGGCTTCTTTCTACCCAAGAGTTCAGTTCTCAACTTCATCTCTTTTCTATAGTTGCATTTCACTATAAGCTGCAAGGAGAAACCAGGCTGCACTTTCCATTTTTAATTTGGAAATCTCTTCTATTAAATATTCAAGTTCATGACTTTAAAATCTGCCTTCCTTCCAAAACCAGTAGTCAATTTTGCTAGATTCTTCACCACTTTAAAACAAGGGTCACTTTCCTTCCAGTTTGCAATAATACATGCATCATTTCTGCCTAAAGCCTTATCAGAAATATCTTTAAAGTCCACATTTCTATCAACAGTGTCTTCAAAGCATTCTAGGCCTACTCTATCAAGATCTTCACAACTCTTCCATAATCTTTCCCTTATCTATTTAAAAAGCCATTTCAATATTTTTGGTATTTGCAAACTTCAGCACCCCACTACTCTGATATCAAAATCTGTGTTAGTTTGTTAAAGCTTCTGGAATGCAATATGCCAGAAATGGAATGGCTTTATAAAAAGATAACTTATTAAGTTGCAAGTTCACAGTTTTAAGGCTGTGAAAATGTCCAAACTAAGGCATCCAGGGAAAGCTACCCTGATTCAAGAAAGGCTGATGGGTCCAGACCTCTGTCAGCTGGGAAGGCACATGGTGACATCTGCTATCGTTATCATCTAATTTCACAAGGTTTCCCTAAGGACTGTTTCCTTCTGCATCTCCAAAGATCTCTGGCTGTGTGGGCTCTGTTGGCTCTGAAGTTTGTTCCAAAATGGTTCCCTATTAAACGGCTTCAGTAAGCAAGTCCAACTTAAATGAGTGGAGACACATCTCCATGGAAACCATCTAATCAAAAGTTACCACCCCAAATTGCATAGGTCACATCTCCATGGAAACAATAAAAAAAGATCCTACCCAGCAATTTTGAATGAGGATTAAAAAAGAGCATGGCTTTTCAGAGATATAGAGATTTCAAAGCAGCACAACGATATATCACATCTTATGGGATGCAGCAAAGGCAGTCCTGAGAGGGAAATTTATTGCCATAAATGCCTGTATTAAAAAGAAAAATGAGCAAAAGCAATGAATTCACTGCTTACCTGGAGGAACTAGAGATAGAGCAGCAAACTAACCCCAAAGCAAACAGAAGAAGAGAAATAACAATGATTAAAGCAGAACTAAATGAATTAGAGAATAAAAGAATAGAAAGAATCAAGAAAACCAGAAGTTAGTTTTTTGAGAAAATCAATAAAATCTATGAACTGCTAGTTGGGTTGACAAAAAAAAAGGGGAAAGGGATGCAAATAAACAAAACCAGAAATGATACAGGACACTGAAGAAATAAAAAGATCATAAGAAGATACTTTAAACAACTATACACCAACAAACTAGACAACTTATATGAAATGGACAAATTTCTAAAAACATGCAACAAGCTACACTGACTCAAGAACAAACAGAAGATCTCAACAAACCAATCCCAAGTAAAGAGATTCAGCAGTCATCAAAAATCTTCCAACAAAGAAAATCCCAGCGCCAGATGGTTTCACAGAGAATTTTATCAAACATTCCAAAAAGAACTAACACAAATTCTGCTTAAACTTTTCCAAAAAATTGAGGACAAAGGAACATTACTTAATTCATTTTATGAACCTAACATCACTCTAATACCAAAGTGGGTAAAGATACTTAAGTGAAAGGAAAACTACAGACCAATCTCCCTAATGAATATAGAGGCATAAATTCTCAACAAAACATGACAAGATTGAATCCAATGACACTGTAAAAGAATTATACTCCATGATCAAGTGGGGTTTACACCAGGAATGCACGGGTAGTTCAACACAAGAAAATCAATCAATGTAATATAGCACAACAACAAATCAAAAGGGAAAAAAAATCACATGATCATCTTGATTGATGCTGAAAAAACATTCAACAAAATTCAAAATCCTTTTCTTATAAAAATACTTCAAAAGGTAGGAATCAAATGTAACTCCCTCAATATAATAAAGGGCCTATATGAAAAATCCATAGCCAGCATTGTACTCAATAGTGAGAGACTGAAAGCCTTCCCCCTAAGATCCAAAATGAGTCAAGATGCCCTCTGCTACCTCTACTATTCAACATCGTACTAGAAGTTTTAACTAGAGCAATAAGCAGGAAAAAGAAATAAAAAGAATCCATATCAGAAGGAAAGAAATAAACCTTTCATTACTTGCAGATGATATGATTATACTTGGAAAATCCTAAGACATCTATGACAAATCTTCTTGAGCTAATACATAAATTCATCAAGGTGGCGGGATATAAGATTACTGTGCAAAAAAATCGGTAATATTTCTATGCACAAGCAATGACCTAAGTAAGGAGTCAATTAAGAAAAAAAAATTCCATTCAAAATAGCAGCTAATAGAATTAAGTTTCTAGGGATAAACTTAACTAGGGATGTAAAGGATCTGTACACAGAAAACTACATAACATTCCTAAAAGAAATCAAAGAAGGTCTAAATAGGTGGAAAGACATTCCTTGCTCACGGATAGGAAGGTTAAATGTAGTTACGATGTCAATTCTACCCAAGTTGATCTAGAGATTCAATGTAAAACCTATCAAAATTCCAAAACCTACGTTGAAGATTTGGAAAAACTAGTTACCAAATTCATTTGGAAAGGAAAAAAACCTCAAATAGTTAAAAGCATCCTTAAAAAAAAGAAGAAGAAGAAGAAGAATGAAGTGGGAGGATTGACACTTTCTGATTTCAAAGCTTATCATGAAGTCACATTGATTAAAACAGCATGGTACTGGCACAAAGATAGAAGTATTGACCTATGGAATCAAATCGAGAGCATGGAAATAGACCACCAATTCTATGGTCAACTGATCTTTGACAAGGCCCCCAAGTCCACTAAACTGGGACAAAATAGTCTTTTCAATAAATGGTTATGGGAAAACTGGATATCAATAGCCAGAAGAATGAAAGAGGATATTTACCTTATACCCAATACAAAAGTTAACTCAAAGTAGATCAAAGACCTAAATATATGAACCAATATCATAAAACTCCTAGAAGAAAATATAAGGAAACATCTTCAAGACCTAGTAATAAGAGGTAGCTTCCTAAACTTTACACCCAAAGCACAAGCAATGAAAGAAAAAAAAAAATTGGAAATTCTCAAAATCAAAAGCTTCTGAGCCTCAAAAGACTTTGTCAAAAATATGAAGAGGCAGCCAACTCAATGGGAGGAAATATTTGGAAATCACACGTTGGATAAAGATTTGATATCCTGCATATATAAAGAAATCATACAACTCAATGACAAAAGAATAAAACACCTGATTTTAAATGGGCTAAAGAAATGAATAAGCATTTTCTGAAGAGCAAATACAGATGGCTAAAAAGCACACGAACAGATGCTCATTTTCAGAAGCTATAAAGGAATTGTGAATCAAGACTATAATGAAATATCACCTCACACCTATAACAATGGGTGCTATTAAACAAACAGAGATGCTTAGAGGATGTGGAGAAATTGGGACACTTTTGAACTGCTGTATAATGGTACATCTGCTATGGAGGACATTTTCGCCATTCCTTAGAAATCTAAATATAGAGTTGCTGTATGACGCAGCAATACCACTACTCAGCATATATGCAGAAAAGCTCAAAGAGGTGATGCAAACAGACATTTGCTCACTGATGTCCGTAGCAGCATTATTCACAATTGGCAAAAGATAAACAATCCAAGGGTCCATCAACAGATGAGTGAATGAACAAAATGTGGTATATACATATGATGATATTATACATCAGTAACATGAAATGATGTCCTGAAGCATATGACAATACAGATGAATCTTGAGGACATAAAGCTGAATGATATTGTGTGATTTTGCTTTTATGACCATGGTAAAGGTAAACTCAGAAGCTTATAATTCAGAATATAGGGGGCCTAGAGACACTTGGAAACTAGAGATGGGTGAAGGTTAGCTAATGAAGTTGAACATAAATGTAAGGGAATGGATAGAAGTGAAGGCAATTTATTTGTGGGGCTATAAGTAAATATTGCCATATTGAAAGTGAACATGATTGAAAGGGGTTGTATAGAGTGATGTATCCACCAATTAACACTACAAATATAAATAAGTTATTGCATGAACTACTTCACAGGAAAGAGTCTTATACAAAAGAAAATCATAATATTGGGGTATAGGGCAATTGCATACTATGGGCTATGTTTAATAAGAAGACATCAATAGTACCATAGCAATACCAGGAGTAAATACTAGGGTGGAGGTGGGGGTTAAGAGTTAAGGGGAAGTATGGATTTCCTATTTGGTGAGGATGGGTTTATCTGTTATTTTTCTCTTGGGAGCAATGAAAATTGTCCAAAATTGAGAGTGTTGATGGACTATTGACTTGGACATTATACATGATGCCCAATGGCTGGAGGTGGCTGAAGGATACATTGGCTGAGAAGTAGAATGGCAAATTGTGGTCTATACACGTGATCAAATATTGTGCTGCTACAGAAAGGAGCAGAGTCATGCAGCATGCAACACTGTGAATGAACCTGCAGGGCATTATGTGATGAAAAATAAGCCTGAAACAAAAGAACAAATATTGTATGATCTTATTTAGAAAATACTTAGAAGAAAATTAGGCCCTAGATTGTAAGCTCTTATAGCAGTCACATTTAGCATTGAGCAGTAATTATTTCTAGATTTTAAGTGGCCATGCTATAATAGTATAACCTGGTATTTCCGTGGAATTTCTGGGTACTTGTGTGACACCTAAGACTCAGAGTAAGAGTTCCACAGTTCTGAAGATGCATTGCCACATACAACAACTTTTAAAGAAGTTGAAAAAGAGACCAGGCTTCAATTAGAGATAATAATGGAGCCGATCAGGTCGGGACTAAAGTAAATCAGAATTTGGAGTTAAGGAAGACATTGTGTATATTTTAGGACTTCACCTCCTCTATGAGACCAAAGGAAGAGAAGCTTATTTTGTCCAGAATCTAAATTTTCTGTAGTACATAATGTAACTCAACCTGTCTGGATAAATCATTTAAACAACCCAAACACAGGGATCCCAGAATGGGAATGAAGGCTTTTAATTTTGTATAGCTTAATGCAATGCCCAGATATTTCCCAAAGTATGCTGAGCAGATAATTAAAAGAGTATTGGCAAAATATTTTGAGTCATGGGAGAAAAAACATAAAACTATTAAATTTTACCACCAGGGAAACTCTGATACTGTCTCAAACATTAGGGACTCCCAAATCAATAGGCCAACCCCCAATCTTGAGGCTTTCTCTTGTGAAGTTTATTTACATAATGGAAAAGCTTAGCCTACCCATAGTTACTTCCAGAGGACCTCTTTTGTTGCTCAGATGTAGCCTCTTTCTCTCTAGCCAAAATCTGCAAGTGAAATTATTACCTTGTCCACTACATGGACTATCACATGCAGGCCTGAAAGTCTCCCTGGCAATGTGGGACATGACTCCCAGGGATGAACCGGGCCCTGGTACTACGGGATCAACGATGCCTTCCTGACCAAAAAGGGGAAAAGAATTGTAACAAAAGGCTACTCTGGAGGCTACTCTAATGCACACTTCAGCTAGACATTACTATTATCATGGTTTGTCAAACCCCAACCAAAAGTATTACTGTCAAGCCTAAAGAAAACTTATGGCTTTACCTGAGATTCTACAAGGGTTCTATGCACTATGATTACCTTCCAGAAGCCTACAACCTCCAGATGGGTTTCTAGGTTGTATAAGTCCTAAAACCCAGAGGGGCCTACCTCTCTAGAACATCAACTAGTTCCATCCCACTACCCCATATTATCAACAGCTGTCTCCAAGATGAAAAATTTAGAATAAGCACAGTTCATATATGACTAAAGATTAGAGGAAAGATCAAAGGTGGAGTCATAACAGAGAAGATAGGATTTAACAAATGAATATGTTTGTTGAATCATTATATTGATATTTCCTTTAGTCTCCAGTGTCTTGGAGCAGTGAGAAGTAAAAACCCAAAAATTGTGGAATTCTAACCCATAACAAACTTTGAAATTTGTTCCACAACTAACTGTTGCAGTGTACCTTGAAATTTATTTTTTTATATTTATGTTATTTTTCACAATTAAAAAACACTAATAAGTTAGCGTGGCAGGTATGTAGGATATAGGTCAATATACTAAATTAATTTTTTTCTATATAAAGTAACTAATAGGCATAAAAATGAAATTTTTAAATGTTAACAGTACTTTACAAAAATGAAATATTTAGGGATACATTTAACTAATTTTCATAACACCTGAACATTGAAACTAGTAACACTGCTGACAGAAATCTTCACAAGATCTAAAGAAATGGAGAGGTATACTATTTTCATAGACCAGAAGACTCAATATTATTTAGATAATAACTTTACTGAAATTGGTATGTGAATTAAATGCAATACCTATCAAAATCCCAAGAGGCTTTTTTTTATTTGTTTACCAGAGATTAATGAACTGAATTTTTCAAATGCATTTTGACATGAAAATAACTTAAAATAGCTAAAAAATTTTTGAAAAAGAGTAACAAAATTGGAGGACTTTTGCTACCTTATTTTAAGACTTGTTTGAAAATTACATTAATTAAGGGCATCACCATATTTGTGTAGAAATAGATAAATAGATCATTGGAAGAGAATAGAGTTGGGATAATTCCACACCTAGATAGTCGAGTGATTATCATCAAAGAGGCCAAAGCAATTTACAGCATACTGGATATCCATATGCAACAAAATAAATTTCAATTCTTAGTTTACGTCTTACACAAAATTTAATTTAAAATGCATCACAGATCCGACATAAATGCTAATACAATAAAACCTCTAGAGGAAAACAAGAAAATTTTAACAATCTTGAGATGGGAGAAATTTCTTATATAGAACATTAAAAGCATAATCATAAGAGAAAAAATAGGGCTCTGTCAAAATAGAAAAAAACTGTTTCTTGAAAGAAACATCAAGAAAATGAAAGAGCAAAAGACAAACTGAAAAAAAATATTCATAATACATGAATTTGACTAAGTATTATATCCAGAGTATCTCACAACTCAAAAACAGGAATGCAAAAATACATTTTTGAAAATGGCCCCCAAACTTAAACCGACACTTTACAAAAGAATTTATGTCAATGGCCAACAAGCATAGGAAAAGAGGCTCAACGGCATTAGTCATCAGAGAAATGCTTATTGTACATAATGACATGTATAATAATATACTACCTCTGGGTATATTTAAAATGACTTCAAATTCTAACTGCTGAAAATATAGAACAATGGAATCCCCATGGATTGCTGGTGAGAATGCAAAATTGTATAACCAACTTGGGAAACAACATGGCAACTCTTATAAAGTTACATATACACTTAGCATGCAAGCCAGCTATTCCGCTCCTAGATATGTACCAGAGAAATGAAAATGTACATCCACACACAGACTTGTTACACGAAGGTACTTACCAACTTTATTCATAATAACCAATATTTGAAAATGACGCAAATATCCTTCCACAGAGGAGGGGGTAATTGTTTGATATTTAGTCAATGATAACCACCTAGAAACAAGAAGGAGGGAAAACTGATATATTCAACATCACGTTATAAACTTAAAAACACGTGTCAGAGAAGGTAGACACGCAATGTACTTAATAGATGATTCCATTTGCAAGTGATTCTCATTATTTGTGGATTCCATGTTTGTCAGTTTGCTCATTCCTTAAAGTTATTTGTAACCCCACCCCAAAAAATACTACTTGAAAGGAGAAGACTATGCAAGGAAAAGAAACATCAAATAATTATTTACATCCTCATATACAGCAGACATGAAATGGCACAAGGTGCTATTAAAAAGACCACAAAAATCCCCAAAATAATAATAATTCATAGAAATTAGAAAGCTGATATAAGAAATGCAAACACAATAGAAGTGTCAGAAAATAGAAGCCTGGTGTTTATCAAAGAATTAATTCATGACAATTTCCCAGAAAATGCCTCCTTAATTATATCGTATAAGCTTCTAGATAGACAGAAAAACACTTTAAAAAGATTGGAATCAGTACAGATTGAGACTTCTCAGTAGTATCACAAATGGAAAAATGTCTGTGGAACTCCGAGCCACACTACCAGTAAGGTGTATGTACAAACCAAGAACTCGTTCAGACTGCACAGTGTCACGCATCTTTACCTTGTCAACTACTGGAGGATAGGCCCCCATAGGAGGGAGCAAACACACAGGAGAAAGCCAGGGAACACAGAAAATAAGAGACCCAACAAGAGGAGAGAGCTAAAGGGTATCACAGGATGGCTGGGAAGGAAGAGCCCTGAACATCAGCTGTGTTCAAGCACAAGTATCATGGGAAATAGTCCACAGTGAGGTATACCAGAAAGCCCTGGAAATATTTTTCTCAGGAAAAAGCTTAGGTAATGAAGTGTATGAATATCTTGAATAGAAACTTAGAGACTGGCAGAGATTAATGATCTGCCCTAGAAAACTATGGAAAAATAAAACAAAACAATTATTAACACCAGGGAATATAAAAATCACACAGCCCTGAATAGGGCTATCTGTTTATCTATTACTGATAATAAACACTGAATATTAATTTAATAACGAGTGCAATATAAATATCTAGAAAATAAGTACAATATAAATATCTAGAAAATATAGTTGGGAAGAAGGATTGTGAATAATCATCGTCTTTGGTGAAAGTCAGCAGGTAAAGCTAAAACTAAAATAACACTTAACACTAAGAAGGAGAAGGAGCAGGAGAAGAAGAGGATGAAGAAGTTATTAAGAAGTAGCTAGCAATCATGCATGTTACTTATACATAAGGAAGTGACTCTGAAATAATATAATAAAATTGCTGGACGTTCTTGCCTTTAGGGAAAGAGAAATGTGCTGAACGACAGGATCAGGGATGGATTTTTTTCTTAACATTTAAACTAAATGTTTGAAATTATAATTTGTATAATTATAGTACATATAATGCATTGTATGTAAATGTACTTTATTTAGGAAAGCAATAGTAAGTTTCCTTCCAAGCTAGCAATACCAACATTTGTGCTGTAGAGAGTTAGCAAAGTTCAAGCTTTTGAATTTTTTGGGATCTGTGCTCGCATTTTATCAAAAATAACACACACTTACTACCAATGATATAACTTCCCCCTCAATTGCTTACTTATAAGGGTAGAAAATCTGTATCTAACACTGTATGCAAGTTTATTCTCATGTGCATATTTTATTTTAATGCTTTTATTGTGAAATATAATGTATATACAAAAGAAAAATAAAAAAACAATTTTCAAAGTACACTTTAATAAGTAGTTACAGAAGAGATTTCAAAGTTTGGCATGGATCACCATTCCACAATTTCAGATTTTTCCTTCTAGCTGCTCCCAAACACTGGAGACCAAAATAAATATCACAGAGTGATCGGCAGTCATACTAATTTGTTAAATTCTTTCTTCCCTGTTATAATGCCTCTTTCTCCTTTGACCCTTCTCCACTCTACAGGGATCTTTGGGCTATTTCCATTATAATTTTTTTCACGTTGAAAAGGGGTATCGACAACGTGGAACAGGAGGATAGAATTAGTTGATATTTTTGGAGGGGCTGTCTCCTCAGGGTTTCAGGACTTATCTGGCCTAGCAACCCTCTGAAGGTTATAGGTTTCAGAAAAGTAAACCCAGTGCATGAAACTCTGGCAGTGTCTCACTTAGACCCTGAGGTGTTCTTCAAGGTGTTCAGGAATGACATTGGTTGGGGCTTGGCAAACCGTGGCAATTAGCAATATCTGGCTGAAGTTAGCATGAGAGTAGCCTCAGGAGAGCCTCTCAACTCTATTTGAACTCTCTTATTTACTGATATCTTGTTTTGTCACATTTCTTTCCCCTTTTTTTGGTTCAGAATACATTGTTAATCCCACAGTGCCAGGGCCAGGCTCATCCCCGGACATCATCCCTCGCATGGGGTGAGGGTAATTATTTCACTTGTAGAGCTGAACTTACAAAGAGAGGACACATCTGAGCAACAAAAGAGGCTTCCTTGAAGCAATTCTTAGGCCTAATTATAGGTAGTCTTAACTTCACTACAAAAAAAAAGTACAGCATCATTTAACATTAACATATAGAAAAATAATGCTATACTTTATTTTTCCTACCAAAACAGTGTCCCCAAGTTAAAATTAGGAAATTGGTCTCATTGATTTCAAAAGCCCCTTTTGTTTAGGTGCAGTTGGTTAAAGTGAGAAAAGAAAGAAAATAGCTCCATTTTCATGAAAAGATGGTTTTCCCTAGTGTTCTCCATACATTTTATTTGGAATCTAAAATTCATTTTCCTCTGGAAATGATATCCAAATGGGGGAAGCTAACATTCTAAGAGTGTGATTGGTGTTCCTGTGAACCAATGGCTTATTTATTTTCTACTGGCAATATTCATCTGTATGTGTTTGCACTTGCAAATGAACTCAAATCTTGTTTTATGTAGTTAAAAAAACCAAACAAAAAATAGTTTAGTCAATTAGTGTAGTTAGCAGTATTTCTTTTCTGTATTTCTTTTGTAAGGCACACATTCATAGTAGCACTAAGAATACACACATGTGCCCAGAGGTTTCCTGGCAGCTTATGTTTCAGCATGAAATTTGATATTTGATGGTATATTACTTTCTCATTTCCATTAACGTTTTTGCATGAACTGCATTATGCATATTCTAGGATTTGGGGACAGGGAGGAGATTTACAAATAAATCTCATTGCTATAAACAATTTGCGTCAAGTAAAATGCCAAGAGCAGACTTTTGCAGTAAAATTGCTTGAATGTGAACTTACTAAAATACAGATCTCTAAAAGTATAAACTTTTGGAAAACATTATTGTGAAACAAACGTAGTATTTTGAAATACACTAATATGGCCAAGCTCTTTCTCAGATATATTATTCCAAATATATGAGTATCTCATTTCACAAAAAAGGGATTCTTTTGAAAATGCCCTTTTCTAAAATGTGGGAGAACAATTTCTGCTCCAAAGTAGGTTCAGCAGAACCTCTGTGATCATACCTAAATTATTCATTTGGTTAATCAGTACATTCCCTTCACAGATATTGTAAAGGGAGACCATTTCATTTCCTTGTCCAAAATTTCACGTAGTGTTAATCAGCAAAAATGTACTGGTAAAGTGAAAACAGAACCCAATCCCAGTCATTGCCCAAACAGCTTATATAAGATAATGCTCTATGATGCAAACTAATAGAATGAAAATTGTATATTTCATTATTGTTTACACAAAGGAATTTGGTTTACAGTTCCACTACATATATAATCTTCATTTTATACCTGAACTAAAACCCTCAACCCCACTATAAATAATTTTCCTTAAGATGTGTAATCAGGACACCTTCCCCAGACCCTTTGAGTAGTATTAGTTCATTTCTTGGGAAGAAGTGTTCTGGATGTTTCTTTTTTAATCAAAGCTACTTTGTTAAATTGCTTTCCAAGTAGACCGCGGAATATTAGCAGTCCAAGTCTGGCTCTGGCCTTGTCGCAATTTGAATATTAACCGTCATAGTTTCACAGGCGCTCCATTTTGAGTAATGCACTGTGACTCCCACAATTCAGCCATCATTTTTTTCCTTCCTCAGCTGGCCCTGGCCCTGCGAATGTTTGCGTGGTGTCACCGTGAATGTGCTCGGAGCAGAGTTATATGGCATCATTTGGAGAAACATTGCGTTAATAACCAGAGTTCAAGGGCAAAGGATATAAACGGAGCAAATTACAAGTCTGAACAGATATATAGCTTTTGCTAAAAGGGACATGGGCTGCTACTTTATTTACTGGGCACGGGTGCACTTGCAGAAGGTACAGGAATGCACGAAGGCATTTTTAAATGACCCCATCACAGCTTAAGAAAACAACACAAATTTTCAACCTTGAAAGAAAGCTACTGCAAGGATCAAAGATTCTGAGTTTCCTAATGAGAGAATATGATTTGCTATAAAGTACCTTACATTTGCGGGGTAATTTCACAGATGATAATACCATTTCATATGCCACAATAGAAGGAAAGCAGAAACTGGCTGGAAACCTAAATTTAGTCGATCATTTTAAACTACAACTTAGCCCAATCTTATCTGGGATTTCTTGCTCTGCTTATTGTAACCATTTTAACTAGGGGTTACCACCCTAGTTTGAAATTTAACACCATGACTGAGTGATTCGTGGAAATGCTCTATTTTATTTTTCACGTGGTGATGTAAGAGCTACCTCAAAGATTAAATAAAAGAGCACCCCAAAATTCCAAAGATAGGAGGCAAAGCCAATAAATAAAAATGGAGCAGAAGGACAATAGAATTAACAATCAAAGAAAATGAAAATCAAAGAAAAAAATACCACTTACTGCGCAACCAAACATTTTTATTAATATTCTCAATAATGTTGAGTATATTATAAATTATGTGTTGTAATATTTTTCCTATTGGCAGGATGGGATGCAGCAACCCTTTATTGTGTAAAGCAACTTGGCAACTACTGTAAAAACTCTCAAAATGTTCATAAAGTATGGCCCATTTGGTCCATTTTTTAAAAAGTGTGTACGACAAATAATTTAAGCCTAGGAAATGTGTCTTAAGATGTTCCTTACTGTGTTATTTACTTTGCTGAAATCTTAGAAGCAATAGAAATATCTAACATTGGAAAATAGTTAAGCAAATTAGAAAACATGCAGTGAAGGAAATATTGCACTGTTAATTTTGATTAACATGGCTATTCCCCAATAATATCAAAATGTGCTTTTGACATAATAGTGTATAAAAAAAAGCACAGATTCCATTCCCTCTTTCAGAAGTGTTTAAGTACACATAAAAACATTCTAGAAAGAAAAGTGCATGGATTTATTTTTTGTATCCTTTTTTATATATGTTGTTGCTGTTAATGTGGTGGGATTATTAGGTTTCTTTTAAATTTTCTCTTTTTTCCCCCTAATGTCACTGTTACACTATTACATTACTTAATTTAAAAATGGCATTAAAAAAGAAAGAAATGCATATAGCTAAGCTGTCTCTCCCACTCACTTTTCAACCCCAGTTAGATAAACTATACCTTTGTGACATATTTCAATCTCACTTATTGCTATTTTAACCATGGCCTTCATTTCCTTAGCGACGGTGGTGGTGGTGGTGACAGAAAGGGGCGGTGGGATATTTTAAAGCTCATTTAGACCGAATAACATTTTCCTCATATGAAGAAAAAAAAATCCAAGTGTTTTCTCTAAGTTATTCTGCTCTCCGAGGTAAATGAGTCAGCGTTCAGGCAGAACCGACTTAACACCTTGACATGAGCTTCTTACCTTCCGCGCTGCAGCTTGCACAAGAGAAAATACTTGCAGTGAACGGACCTGCCCTTCAGCGGCCAAAGAAGAGCCTCGATGATTCAATAGCTTCCAGGGGGACCCCATGCTGGCTCACCACATATTTTCTTCTGCTATCTGTCTGTCTGCTTCAATCCCCATTCTAGACATATGAGTTTCAGAAAGGACACCTCTTAAACTGAATTGTCTGAAACCATGCATTGTCAACTTTTTGCAAGGATAAAACATATTCAAATTGCTCATGACTTTTAGACATAAAAAGCTAGATAAATTATGAAAATTTAACATATTCTAATGTGATATATATATATATATACGACATCCTTATATTTTATTTTACTGCTTTTGAAAATCTAGCATTTAAAATCTAGTTGTCTTATTTTCTTTTCCTGTATAGACCATCTAAAATTTGTTGTCCCCCTTCTCCCCACTTCCTTTTTTTTAAGACTATTTTCAGTAGTTTTAATATTGCCTGAGATAAGGAAATACAACTCTTCAGGTCTGATTTCATATTGTTTCTCGAAGCCTGATAAACATCATTCACATAAATGACAAAGAAGAGTTATTATCTGTTGGCAACCTGGGAGGGGGAGACTTGCGGGTTATTCTGATGGCGAAATGATTTTTGCAAACCTCAGTTCGAAATTATGCAGAGCTCTTTACCCTCCGCTTTCCCATAGTGCGTTTTCCTCCCCGCCCCCCCCCCACACACACACACATACACACACACAGAGATATAACAGAAACCTAATCTTCAAAATCTACACATTCCAGGCCCGGTCCTTTCTAGCAGGCATCTTGCTCTCCCCACCCGGGCCGGGAGGCATTCGGGTTTCCAATTGCTGCACCCCAGCTGCTGGGTCCCGGGCCGGCCGACAGCCCATCCATCACCCGCACTCCTCCCTCCGGGCGCCGCCGCCGCCGCGGCCAATCGGGGGGCAGGTAAGGCTACACCTGCGGGACAGCCCGCAGCGTCGCTCCTTTCCGCTGGCCACGCCGCGCAGGCTGGCGGCACCCTTTCACGCCGCCGAGTGCTTCAAGGCCAGAACCGGCCAGGTACGCTCGGGGCGCGGGGCCGGTGCGTGCACTGCGCAGCCGGGGCGGGGGGTGGGCAGCTGGACTGGGGGCCGTGGGAGGAAACGATCCCCTTGCACGCGCACGCCAGCTGTGACCCGATCTGCAGTCGCACGGGCCCTCCTGGAGTCAGCCCCTGAAAAGCCGAAGAAGGGTGGTGCTTACCTTTGCAAGGGAGGAGCAACCGCGAGTATATTTTAGTGCTAGAACTCGTCGCCTCGGGTCTGGGGCTTAGATTGTAGGAGCTCCTGATGGAGTTTGCAACCAAAGTCGCAATTCCCCTTGACCAAGGATATCCAGGCAGTATTTCTTCCACCCAAGACCCGACAATATTAACAAAACCCTGATCATTAGTATACTGTTTCCACGGGTTAGGAAACCACCCCCAAACCAAAACCGAAGGGGGATCTCAAAGACCATCAAAACAAGTTGTCATAATTTGAAACAAGAACGTGGGGCCTCAGACCACCCGGGGGTGGGAGTGGGGGCTTCATTTTCAAAGGAGGCAATCCATTTGTCGTGCAACTTTGTGGTGGCCTAAGGTGGGTGGCGAGTCCCTTGGCTGTCCTGTGGAGGCTGCAAACATTAGTCCCCTAGCATGTTGTGGATTTGATGCCTGGGCTGGTAACTCCCTCTGGTTTAAAGGATCCCAATTATTTACTTTATCATGTAATTTGAGATCAACTGAGGGCAAGCAGGGCCCATTCTCCACCCCCAACTATGCTCCAAGACTGTATGTAGAAGTTGGTTATTCAGAAAATAACCCTGCTGGTGGCTTGGATGGCTTCAAGCATTATTTCTTTTAAAACAAACAGCAGCAAGTCCAGTAGCAAACATCACCTCCCTGCACACATACACACACACACACGCACACTCAGTGTTTTACTTCTCAATCATAAATCATGAAAAAGGGAGCGGTGACTTCCGTTTTCCTGTCTTTGACAACGGGAACTGATAATGCCCAAAAGGAAGAGAGCCAACCTTGAGAGCCTCGGAGAGGCACCAGGCTGCCTTTTCAGCAAGAACCTGTCATGGCTAAAAAGGGTTTCTCCTTTAAGCCGGTGGTTCTCAGGCGTGGCTTCACAGCAGAATGGCCAGGGAGTGTTTAAGAGGACACTAATGGCAAGAACCAGGTTCCAAATGATAGGTCTGTGCTGGAGTCTGGACAGAAGTGCTTGGAAAAACCTCTCCAGGGACTGGAATGTAAGGCCCTTTAGCTCTTTTATTATTCTCTTCCATTTTCATGGAGTACAATTGTTTTGCTCCTTGGCTCTCTGCACCCCTCTCCACCCCTGCTGACCTCCATCCAACATACATAGGAGAAACAAAGTTGCCCCCCACCTTTGTTTTTTCTCTTCTGTCACTTGCTGCAGTTAGCATTCTGATCTCATTCAGTTCAGGCTCTGAAAGTTTATGACTCTTCCTTTTCACGCCTTGATAGCCAGTTTCATTTTGTTATTGAGACATTTATATTTATTTATGTTATTATTTAAAATACTGATTTTTGGAGAGTTGGCGGGGCCGATGTGCTGGTTTGAAACTATTGTATACCACAGACCAGCCATGTTCTTTAATCCTGATTCAATATCATCGGGTGGGATCTTTCTGATTAAGTTGTTTCCATGAGAATGTGACCCACCCAGTTGTGGGCGGGACCTTTTATTAGGTGGTTTCTGTGAACATGTGTCTCCACCCGTTCAAGGTGTGCTGCTTACTAGGGTTCTTTAAGAGAACCATTTTTGAAAAAGCTTCAGAGCTAACACAGAGACATTCAGAGATGCAGAAAGAAAATAATAGGGAAGCCATTTGAAACGAGACACCAAGAGAGAAAGCTAGCAGACCCCACCATATGCCTTCCCAGCTGGCAGGGTTGTTCCGGACCCATCGGCTTTTTTTGAGAATAGGTGTCTTTCCACGGATGACTTAATTTGGATATTTTTATTGTCTGAGAACTGTAAATTTGTAACTTAATAAATTCCCTTTATAAAAGCCAACCCATTTCTGGCATATTGCATTTCCAGCAGCATTAACAAACTAAAACTGGGGGCCAGTGATAGACCTGCCAAGAGATTTTCTTTTTGTATGCTGTATGACTAGATCACATTTTATTCTTTTTCCATGTGAGTATCCTGTTATTGCAACACCATTTGTTGAATTTTGTTGGTTTCTGTTGGTTTACTTTGTTTGTTTGGGACGTGCATGGGCTAGGAATCAAACCCGGGTCTCCCACATGGTAAGCAAGAATTCTACCACTGAACTACCCTCGCACTCCCCTGCCAAGAGATTTTTGGAGTCTAAAATATCTCTCTGAACTTGGGAGTCCTCATTGAGAAGGCCTCCTTGGTCTGGTGACCTTTGTCCGTCCACCTCCAGCCAAGCCGAGGCATGCCCGATTCCGGCAGAAGTCTGGCCACACGTTTTGTATGAGCAGAGTATTCTTCCTGTGTACCAAAATGGAACTGAAGTTTCTCTTTCCCTTGGTTTTTCTTGCTCCCCGTAGCCAGCAGGGTCTCCTTTCTAGATTATATTGTACACTTTTCTTTGAGAGATAGATGATCTGTGCTTTGATTAGACACCCTGACCTTTTACGGGTGTTGATCATTGATCTTGATCTGAGCTGGATGGAAAGCTCTTGACTCTGCAAAGTTACTCTGCCTCCCAAACCACAGGGAAATTCAATTTCTGCATCCACGGAGCCAGTACGGCAGGACTCCTCCTCAATTAGGATTCCTCTTGTTATTATTCTACTTTTATTAGGCAGCCTCTGCATCCCGGCTCTTAGCTTTTAGTTACAGTAATCAATTTTTCAGTGGAGCTGGCTGTAATCGTTGGGTTGGATATTGAGCCATCATAGGACCTGGACGTAGTGTATTCACATGAAGGGTCTTCTCCATACCTGGCAGACAGATGGGTAATAATGCCATACATTAATACCTCCACACTGGTTTATGTGTGTTTGACCACAGTGCAAGCATAATTATTTTTGCCCAGTAAAAGCTATTAGAGATCTATTTGGTAGGTTTTACGATCAATAGCTCCTGTGATATTTGTGTAGCAGCCGCGGAATAATCAATTGAAGGTCATATAAAGTAAATTACCATCCTTCTATAATGATTCTTTTTTCTAGATGAGAATTGGGTTTTATTATTTCATCAGGAGCCTCTCACAACGCATACGCTGCCTGTTTGAGAGAGAGACAGAGAGATAAAAGTTCGGAGCGTGTTTTGAGTATAGTATTAATATCCATTACTTGAATTTATGTTATTGGATTATTGAATTAGTGGATTCACACTGGAATTCCTTCAAAAACCTTTCTTATGTACTCAGTGACACAGTTAATAACAGTCGGGAGCAAATGGAGGCCTTTGCAGCATGGTGGAGTAAGTCACTTTGCAAAAGTCAATCTTTGTAGCTGTCTCTTTAAAGCAAATTTAGAGTTGGTTAAATGTGTTATATTGACAGTGTGACCGAGCTTCTCTCCTCAAACCCTTTTGGAGAGTGACTGGTGAACTAAGCAGGAGATGGAGGCAGGAATGCTGAATACTAATGCAGGGAACACCACAAGCTCAAGGTGAACCGGGGAAGGGGGCTCAGAGGCTCGCTTTCCAGCGGGGCCTCTCCTCACCCCATAGGCCTAACCTGGATTTCAGACTTACAGCACCAGCCAGAACAATGGCCGTGCCTCTCTTAAAGATTGCAATTTGCCAACTGGAGGCAGGCAATCCCCCAACTGTCTTAAAGGGACCCATTTTCAAAGTTTTAGCCTTTCTTTTTGTGGGTGCAATCAGTTGTGCACTGAAAAACTGCAACCACAGTTGGATAACTGCAGGCACAACAGGCCACGAGAGGCCTCTTTGCTCCAAATTTTGTACCTGCAGCTAATTGCACTTACAGAAAATGGGAGTGTGATAGGAGCTTTTTTAAAAATTGGGGCCAGTAAATTCTCCATGGAGGGAATAGGGAAGCCGAGAGACAATTACTCACTTTCTTAAAGACAAAGGCAAAATGGAGACATCCTTTGCACACACTCAATCCAGTCCATGGAGCAGGGTCTGAGAGCCAAACAACAGGCTTCACAAATCCCCCTATCATTCCAGACATTACCTGGACGCCCGTGACATTTTGCAAATGCACATGAAATAATCTAGTGAAAAGTACTTCAGAGAAGATATTGGTGATTATGAGACTTTATCTTTGCAGATAAATTCCTGAAGTGTTTTCGAATCAATAGCAAAAGGTTTTATTTTTTTCTTTAAAGGAATGGTGATTATCGCTGTTGCTTCTCATTTAGAATGGGAATAATAAATGCAAAGATAAGATAGTGGTGCCTCTAGGTTTTAATGGAAAGGTGTATCAGCAGCCACTTTAAATATTTATGTATAAATAAATTAATATATATACTTTTATTCCCTCCTCTGCTTAGGGAAAGGGTAATCTTGCCTCTGAAGGCATGTACAAATGCTACCTGAGTTACTTCCAAGTCCCAAGTGTGAACACTTCCCTTCCCTTCTCCATCTGTTCTGTACAATGGGGTGGTGAACAAGTTGAGAATGAAGCCAAGCACTTGATTTCCATCTTTTGCAGATGACCATCATTAAGTACATATTCTGGTAATTAGAAATCAGATGCAAAATAATATTGGGAATTTGAGAGAATCTTCTTCTAGAAATAGTTTGACATATAATTGTATGCCAATGACAAATTTAATAACAAAAAAATAAATAAACAATCTTATTATCCCTGTGGTTCCCAGGATATTGGTGAGGAAGTAGCACAGTGTCATTGTTAAAAAATTTAAGAAGCCAAGATGTCATGGCTGTACATTTTTGAAATAAGACAGTGAAGTGTAGGAATCACTCCTTTGGATCCACTGCTGCCTCCAGTTCACAACACAGCTGTGAATCATGTTCTGAAGCCTGGAAACGTTTTTCCATAGAGTGATGCTAAATGAATTGTCAGGTTCTTTTGAAATTTTACTTAAAAAAAAGGTTCTCAAAATAAAGATAACATCCAAGACAGAATTGAATGTTTGAGGATACCAATAATGGCATTTGCTTTCATCTAGGTACACTGCCCGGGGAATCTAGCATTCCTGGGAAAAAATCTAGCATTCTTTAAGAAAAGATGTGCCACAGAAAGTACAGATTAACTTCCAAGCAATGTGTTAAATGGCTACCTGACATACACCAAGATGGGAATGTCTCATAGAGCTGCCTCTTCATCTTTTCCCATCTTTCTTTTCTTAGCCTCTTAGATAAGTGAAACCTATACCATTGCCTTTTGAAGAGTCAAACCTCTGCATTCAGTTTTTCTGTTTTGTTTTTTTGTGTGTGTGTGTTTTTGCAGGGGTAGGCACCAGGAAACAAACCTGGGTCTCTGGCATGGCAGGTGATAACTCTGCCTGCTGAGCCACTGTGGCCCTGCATTCAGTTTTGATCACACAACCAAAACAGATGGAGAAATCGTAGATGGTTCAGAGAAAGGGGAATCTAAATGATATGAGGAATAAGCTGTTGAGACTTGCATGTTTACAAAACTGTTTGCCCTGTGGAGGAGGGAGGTAAAACATGACAAGTGTATGAAAATGATCTATGGGGGAATTGCAGGACCATTTTCCTTCAGAGGTAAACATAATGAAACTGGTAGAAATAGACTTAAATTAGGAAAGGTTTCAGTTGTGTACAAAGCATCTTACTAACCAAGAAAGTTAAAAAGTAGTTCGAAGGTGGGGGGGGGGGGTAAAGGTGGTTCAGTGGTAGAACTCTTGACCTGCCATGCGGGAGACCAGGTTCGATTCCCAACCCATGCACTTCCCGAAAAACAAACAAACAAGCAAACAGAGAAAGGAAAAAACAAACAAAAATTCAACAAATGGTACTTCAATAATGGGATATTCACGTGGAAAAAGAATGAAACATGACCTCCGCCATACAGCATGTAGGAAAAAAAAGTAGTTTAAATGAACTGCAAGGAGATGTTATAAAATATCAATCTTTATAAATAAAAATGCCCTGTGCAAAATAGGCATTCAATAAACAGCTGCTATAACTGCTGTTGAGGATGATAACAATCATTAAAATCACTTACTTGCACATTTCCGTAACAACCCCACACTTTCTGGAATATCTTGGCGCTTGCCTTGCAAAACCCCAACCTTGTGTTAATCCAGCCATTTGCCTCCTCCATATCTGCACCAGCAGTTTCCCTTGGCTCATGTTGGCTGACCCTGGCTCACTTTTTTCTTTTCTTTTCTAACTTTTTTTTGTCGTATAGTATAACATATATACAAAACAAACAAATAAAAAAGCAGTAGTTTTCAAAGCACTCTTCAACAAATGGTTACAGGACAGATCCCAGAGTTTGTCATGGGCTACCATATAATCCTCTTATATTTTTCCTTCTAGCTGCTCCAGAATGTAGGAGGCTAGAGGGCTTGAATATTTTGTTATCATCTCAAACAACTTTTTCCTTCTTTTTTTGTGAAAATAATATATATATATTATATATATATATATATATATATATATATATATATATATATATATAAGCTATAAATTTCAAAGCACAGCACCACAATTAATTGTAGAACATATTTCAGAGTTTGACATGGGTTATAATTCCACAATTCCAGGGCTTCACTTCCAGCTGCTCCAAAATACTGGAGACCAAGAGATATCGATTTAATGATTTAGCATTCATATTCATTTGTTAAATCCTATCCTCTATATACAACTCCACCATCATCTTTGATCTTTCCATACCTCTCCCCAGGGGTGTTTGGGCTATGACAATTCCAAATTTTTCATATTGGAAGGGTCTGTCACTAATATGGGGTAGGGAGATGGAACTGTGTGATGTTCTGGAGAGGCTGGGCTAGGTTTCAGGACTTTTCTGGACCAGGGACCCATCTGGAGGTTGTAGGTTTCTGGAGAGTTACTCTAGTACACGGAACCCTTGTGGAATCTTATATATTGCCCTAGGTATTTTTTAGGATTGGCTGGAATGGTCCTGGTTGGGGGTTGGCAGCTTATAATACGTAGAAAAGTCTAACTGGAGCTGGTGTAATAGCAATCTCCAGAGTAGCCTCTAGGTTCTATTTGAACTCTCTCTGCCACTGATACTTTATTAATTACACTTCTTTTCCCCTTTTTGGTCAGGATGGAATAGTTGATCCCACAGTGCCAGTTCTGGACTTATCCCTGAGAGTCATCTCCCATGTCTCCAGGGAGACTTTCACCCCTGGATGTCAAGTCCCATGTAGGGGGAAGGGCAATGATTTCACTTGCAGAGTTGGGCTTAGAGAGAGTGAGGCCACATCTGAGCAACAACACAGGTCCTCCAAAAGTAATTCTTAGGCATGCCTATAGGTCGTCTAAGCTTCTCCCTATATATATAAACTTCACAAGCATAAGCCTCATGATCGAAGGCATGGCCTATTGATTTGGGTGTCCCTAAAGTTTGACACAGTATCAGGGGATTCCCTGATGGTGTGGTTTAATAGTTCCATATTCTTTCTCCCCTCCCTCAGGGGACTTTGCCAATACTTTTTGATTATCTGCTTAATATACTCTAGGATGTTTCCAGGCATTACAATAATCTATACAGGATTAAAGCAACTCTTTTTCTGTACTCCATGTGTTTCAGTTGTTCAAATGAGCTATACAGATAGGTTGAATTAGATAATGCACTACAGAAAATTTCAGTTCCAGGTTAAATAAACCTTTCTTCCATTGGTCTCAAAGAGTGTGTGTGGTTCTAAGATATAGACACTGTTTTCCTTACCCCTATGTTCTGAATTACTTTAACGCCAACTTGTTCAGCTTGGTTCTTATCTCTTAATATCAGGTAATAAATATATATAAAACAGCCACTCAAAATTCAGAAATCATAATCACCACTCCAGACTTAATGTGTCTGCTTTACAAGCTTACAATCTAGGCCCCTGTTTTCCTATAAGTATTTTCAAAAGGTGATCATACCATTGTTGTTCTTTTGTTTCTGGCTTATTTTGTTTCACCAAATGTCCCACATGTTCGTTCACATCACTGCAAACCTCATGGCTTTGTTCCTTTTTGTACCAGTACAATCTACCTCCATAAGTATACAACATCGTTCACCAATCTACTTCTCCATCAGTGCATCCTTCAGCCACCTGCATTCATCGGGCATCATGTAGAGAGCCCAAAGTCCACAGTCCATCAACATTCTCAATTTTAGATAATTTCATTGTTCCCAAGAGAAAGAAAACCAATAAACAAACTCTTGTCAAATAGGGGAAATCTAAACCTCTTCTTAACTCTTGTTCCTCCCCCATTATTTATCTCTGCTATTGCTGTGGTAGTGCTGATGGTTTCCTTTTGAACATAGCTCAATGCATGCAATAGCAGTTTTCCTCCTGTACCCTGGACTTAAACACTGTTTATACAAGAATCATATCTTTGAAGTAATTCTTACGAGAACTCATTCATATTTCTAGTGTGAATCAGTAGGATACATAAGTCTGTACTTCCCCTTTCAATCTTGTTCATCTTCAATATGGTAATATTACCTATAGATCCACTAGAGAATCACCTTCTCTCCTATCTGTTTCCTTACATTGGAGTTCAACCTCATTAGCTAACAGGTCACCCATATCTAGGTTCTATGTCTAAGTCCCCTACATTCTGTATTATAAGCCTCTGATTGGACCCTTATGCTGGTCACAAAAGTGGAATGATACAGTATCTATCCTTCTGTTTCTGGCCAGTTTCACTCAGCATTATATCCTCAAGGCTCATTCATCTTGTCATGTGCTTCAGGATGTCATTTTGTCTTACTGTGGCATAATATTCAATCATATGTATATAACACATTTTGTTGATCCACTAGTCTATTGATGGGGTTTGTTTCCATCTTTTGGCGATTGTGAATAATGCTGCTATGAATATCGTTGTGAAAATGTCTGTGTCGTTGCTTTCAGCTCCTCTGGGTATATACAAAGTAGTACTATTGCTGGGTCATAGGGCAACTCAATATTTAGTTTCCTAAGGAACCACCAAACAATCTTCCATAGTACTTCACTATACATTCCCACCAGCAGTGCATGTGTGTCCCCATTTCCCCACATCCTCTCCAACATTTATAGTTTCCTGTTTGTTTAATAGCAGCTATTCTTATAGGTGAGAGGTGGTATTCCCTTGTAGTCTTGATCTGCATTTACCTTATAGAGTATGAAACTGAGCATCTCTTCATGTGCTTTTGAGCCATCTGTATTTGGTCTTCAGAAAAATGCCTATTCATATCTTTAGCCCATTTAAAAAATGGGTTGTTTGTTCTTTTGTTGCTGAATTGTATGATTTCTTTGTATATACAAGAAATCAAACCTTTGTCCGATGTGTGATTTCCAAATATTTTCTCCCATTGAGTTGGCTGCCTCTCCACCTTTTTGACAAATTCTTTTGAGGTTGCAGAAGCATTTGGTTTTGAGGAATTCCCATGCATCTGTTTTTTGTTTTGTTGCTTGTCCTTTGAGTGTAAAGCTTAGGAAATTACTTCCTATTACTAGGCCTTGAAAATGTTTCCCTACATTTTCTTCTAGAAGCTTTATTGTACTAGTTCTTGTATTTAGGTGTTTGATCCACTTTGAGTTAATTTTTATGTAGGGTGTAAGATAGGGGTCTTCTTTCATTCTCTTGGCTATTGATATCCAGTTCTTCCATGTCAAATCATTGAAAAGACTATCTTGTTGCAGTTCAGAGGATTTGGGGACCTTGTCAAAAATCAGTTGACCATAGATTTTTTGGTCTATTTCTGCATTCTCAGTTCGATTCCATTGGTCAGTGCTTCTATCTTTGTGCCAGTACCATGCTGTTTTGACCACTGTGGCTTTATAATAAGCTTTAAAGTCAGGGAGTGTTGATCCTCCCACTTTGTTCTTCTTTTTTACGATGCTTTTAGCTATTTGGGATTTCTTTTCTTTCCAGATGAATTTGGTAGTTGGCCTTTCCAAATCTTCAAAATAGGTGTTGGAATTTTGATTGGTACTGTGTTGAATCTGTAGATCAATTTGGGGGCAATTGACGTCTTAAATATGTTTAGCCTTCCTATCCATGAGCAGGGAATGTCTTTCCACCTATTTAGATCTCCTTTGATTTCTTTTAGCAGTGTTATATAGTTTTCTGTGTGCAAGTCCTTTACATCCCTAGTTAAGTTCATTCCTAAGTATTTGATTCTTTTAGTTGCTATTTTGAATGGAATTTTTTCCTTAACTGACTACTCAGTTAGGTCATTGCTTATGTATAGAAATGTTACTGATTTTTGCACATTGATTTTATACCCTGCCACCTTGCTGAATATTTATTAGCTCAAGTAACTTTGCTGTAGATTTCTCGGGATCTTCCAAGTATAGTATCATATCATCTGTAAATAATGAGAGTTTTACTTCTTCCTTTCCAATTTGGATGCCTTTTATTTCTTTGTCATGCCTGATTGCTCGTTAGAACTTCTAGCACAATGTTGAGTAATAATGGTGACAGTGGGCATCCTTGTCTTGTACCTGATCGTAGGGGGAAAGTTTTCTGTCTCTCTCCATTGAGTATGATGCTGGCTATCGGTGTTTCATATATTCCTTTTATCACACTGAGGTAGTTACCTTTGATTCCTATCTTTTGGAGTGTTTTTATCAGAAAAGGATGCTGAATTTTGTCGAACGCTTTTTCAGCATCAGTCTAGATGATCATGTGATTTTTTTCCTTTCGATTTTTTAATGTGCTGTATTACATTAATTGATTTTCTTGTGTTGAACCATCCTTGCATTCCTGGTATAAGCCCCACTTATACCAGATGCACTGTTGGATTCAATTTGCTAATATTTTCTTGAGAATTTTTGCATCTATTTTCATTAGGGAGATTGGCCTTTCTTATAGCATCTTTACCTGGTTTTGGTATTAAAATGATATTAGCTTCATAAAATGAGTTAGGTAGAGTTCCTTTTCCTTCAATTTTTTGGAAAAGTTTGAGCAGGATTCTTTTTGGAATGTTTAATAAAATCCCCCTGTGAAGCCATCTAGCCCTGGGCTTTTTTTTTGTAGGAAGATTTTTGATGACTGATTGAATATCTTTACTTGTAATTGGTTTATTGACATCTTCTGTTTCTTCCTGAATCAGTACAGCTTATTTGAGAGTGGGTCTCCAAGAATTTGTCCATTTCGTCTGAGTTGTCTAGTTTGTTGGTGTATTGCTGTTCATAGTACCCTCTTATGATTTATTTCTTCAGGATCTGTGGTAATGCACCCCTTTTCATTTCTGATTTTCTTTATTTGCATCCTCTCCTTTTTTTTCTTTGTCAGTCTTACAAGTGGCCCATCAATTTCATTGATTTTCTCAAAGAACCAACTTTTGGTTTTATTGATTCTTTCTATTGTTCTTTTGTTCCCCCATTCATTTATCTCTGCTTTTATCTTTGTTATTTCCCTTCTTCTATTTGCTTTGGGGTCAGTTCATTCTAGAGTTCCTCCAGATGTGCTGTTAGTCCTTGATTTTTGCTCTTACTTGTTTTTTATATAAGTATTTAGGCCAATAAATTTCCTTCTCAGCATAGCCTTTGCCACATCCCATAAGTTCTGATAAGTTGTATTCTCATTTTCATTCATCTCCAATAGCTACTGATTCCTCCAGCAATTTTTTCTTTGACCCACTGGTTGTTAAAGAGTGTGTGATTTACTCTCCATACATTTGTGAATGTTCTCATTCTTAGGTGGTTATTGAGATACAGCTTAATTCCATTGTGATCAGAGAAAGTGCTTTGAATAATTTCAGTGTTTTTAAATTTATAAAGACCTGTGTGCTGCCCCAGCATATGATCTATCCTGGAGAATGTTCCATGAGCACTAGAGAAGAATGTCTAACCTTGTACTTTGGGGTGCAATGACCTATATATGTCTGTTAGGTCTAATTCATCTATCAAGTTATTTAACTTCTCTATTTCCTTGTTTATCTTTTGACTGGTTGTTCTATCTATAGAGGAGAGTTGTGTATTGAAGTCTCCTACTGTTATTGTTGAGCCATCTATTGCTCCCTTCAGTTTTGCCAATTTCTGTCTCATGTACTTTGGAGCTCCTTGATTGGGAGCATAAACATTTATAATTGTTATATTTCTTGGTGAATTGACCTTTTAATTGGTATATAGTGTCCTTCTTTGTCTTTTAAGATGTCTTTACATTTAAAGTCTATTTTGTCTGATATTAGTATAGCTACCCCTGCTTTCTTTGGTTGCAACTTGTATAGAAAATCTTTTTCCATCCCTTCACTTTCAATCTATTTGTATCCTTGCATCTAAGATGAGTCTCTTGTAAGCAATATATGGCTGGGTTATGTTTCTTAATGCATTCTGCCAATATGTATATTTTAATTGGCAAATTTAGTCCATTAACATTCAAAGTTATTACTGAAAATGTTTCATGATTCCACCATCTTATCTTTTAAAATTTTATTTGTCAGATCTATATATTCTTTTCCCTCTTTTTCTTTGTAGTCTTCAAATTACTGTTAGTGATACTCTTCAATCCTGAGCCCTCCTCCAGGCCTCCCTCTCCTGTCTTTTTATTGGTCTTCGGCTGGCGGAACTCCTTTTAGTATTTCTTATAGGGCCAATCTCTTGTTGACAAATTCTTTCAGGACTTCTTTGTCTGTGAAAACTTTAATCTCTCCCTCAATTTTGAAAGACAGTTTGGCTGGGTACAAAATTCTTGGCTGGAAGACTTTCTCTTTCAAGACCTTGAATATATCATACCACTGCTTTCTTGCCTCTAGGGTGTTAGTTGAGTAATCTGAACTCAGTCTTATTTGATTTCTGTTGTATGTAGTAGATTGTTTTTCTCTTGCCACTTTCAGAATTTTCTGCTCCTCTTCAACATTTGACAGACTGATTGGTATATGCCTTAGGGAATTCCTATTTGGATTTATTCTGTATGGAGTTCATTGGGCTTCTTTGACTTGTATATTTATGTCCTTTATGAGGGTTGGGATGTTTTCCCTCATTATATCCTCAACTATTCTTCCTAGCCCTTTACTCCTCTCTTCTTCTGGGACACCAATGATTCTTATATTTGTGCACTTTGTTTTGTCTTTCATACCCCTGAGTTCCCATTCAATTTTTTCCATCTTTTTGTGCCATCTGTTGTTTTGAGTATTCAAAGTCAATTATCCTGTCCTCTATATCACTTATTCTTTCTTCTGTCTCTTCACATCTGATATGGTGTGCCTCTAGTATGGCTTTTATTTTGTCAACAGAGCCATTAATCTCTCGTGATATCCACTGTTTTTCTATTTATTCTTTCAGATTCCTCTTTATTCTCTTCTACTGTCTTCTTGATCTCATTTATGTCATTTGCTATCCCACTTATTTTATTAAATAGAGGTGTATGAACATCTTTGATTAGTTGCTCTAATGTCTGTGTCTTTTCTGGTGTTTTAATTTGGTCGTTAGGCAGGACTATATCTGTCTGCATTGTGATATGCTTAGTGATCTTTTGCTGTCTTTGTGGCATGTAAATATCTTAATTGATTTACTTTGGGAGTTGATTTCTTTCAGTAGTCTAAGGACTTGTGTTTGCGAGATGGTTGTACAGCAGGGAGCAAGGCACAGGGTGGGGTGCTCAGTGTGGTGATTTTTGTTTCACGGCAAGTATAGGCAAAGGTTGTGGATGTTACACTGATGCTTGTGAATGTGGGGGGCCAGCAGCCAAGGAGGATGCGGTTGTGTGGGTGCACTGGTGTGGGGGGCATAACCCTGGGGTGTGCTAGTCTAAGGCAGGGAGTCCTTTGTGTGCATGCATACAACTGTGGCTGCAGGGTTGGCGTTGTGCCTTTGTGGATTGGGTGCAGATATGACCCAGCTGCCAAAGTCAGCACTTTCTCAGAGTTGGGAAGTATGGCTGAGGGCCAAGCGCATGCACAGTTCTAGGACTACTGTAAATTGTGGTTCCTAGAGCTCAGTGACGTGTTTGGGGGCTGGTGCATATGAGCGGGCCTGGGAGTGCAGTAAATCGATGCACAGAGCTCAGGCAGGGTGGAGTGAGGTTGTGCGACACCATGTGCAGGGGGGCAGGGGCAGCCCAGACATGGAGGCCAGTGCCCACAGCAGCCTACAGGGAATAGGGAGGGGTAGGCAGTGGTTGGGAAGGGTGCAGGAGAGGTGGGCCGGACCTCACCTGAGGTAGGGGTGTAGAGCAAGCACGAGCACTGGGACTTGATGGGGTGGGGGCACCCAGAGAGCAGGGAATGGGAGTGGGCAGTGGGGCCCAGATGTGTGGAGTTTGGAGTAAGCCACCAACCATGGGGCCACACCAGCAAAGGCAGCACACCCAAGGAATGCAACCTGGCTTACTTACTTGTCCCAGGCTCCCGTCCATGCACTTCTGCGGGCTCCACACCAGGCTCCAGCTTTCTGCCTCTCAGTTCCTCAGCCTCCACAACCAGGGCTGCCCCATGTGGTGCAGAAGGCTCTCCCAGGTCAGCCACCCTCCCGAATCATCACCTCAGTCACCCTCCTGTCCCTTCTCTAACTTTTCCATGGAGCAGGGCTAATCTCAAGCTACTCTATTCCCCTAGCTCACTTTTATTTTCCTTTCAAGAATTAAGTCTCAGGCATCATGACTATTTTCTTAGTAAGTTGAGCATCCAAGACAATAATTCCATGCCTTCTTCTGTTTTTTTAAACCTCCATTTTACTCTAAAATGACCAACTTAAAAAATAGATGTTATCAATTAGGAAATCCCTCATCTTTACATAATTGTAAAATATCAACAATCACCTGTATCTGCACAATTTCACTTTCTTCCTCCAAATTTACAACTGAGGAAAGGGGCCTCCTGCTTTCAAATGCCAGTCCCTTTGCTAAGGTTTGGGATTCTATCCTCCTAGCCCATCTCAAGAATTTGATGGACTTTTGTCTATTGGTGTCCTGCCTTCAACATTTTTTCTTTATTGGATCAGGATACAGACTTTATAGTATGAACAACTAAACACAAAAGGAAACAAAGTCAACCCTATTTTGGCAAATGGTGGTAGTTGACATCCAATATCCATTATCCATTTCTTCCTTCATAAAATAAACTACACTTTTAGTTGGGTCCAGGAACACCCGAAATAGACAATATCCCCCTGTTTCTCTTGCAGCTAGGTGTGGCCATTTGAATGAGTGATCAGACACAGTGTTCCAACCTGTGCGAAGCATCTTCACTGGGAAGAGCTGAACTGTTCTTCACTTTCTCTTGTGCTGTGTTGGCATAGCCTTAAGGTAGAAGAATTTGTTTTACCATAGGACTTATTATCTCTGAACTTAATGGGAAAGAAGAGTAGATATCTATCTAGTTTAATGTATTGCTGTTGGGTTTTCTATTGCTCCTAGCCAAAATTAATATTAACTGATACACTAACATTCCCTTGATCTGTCATTTCTCTAGAATGACTGCCATACCCTTCCAACCAAGTATTTTGTGTCATCTTCATATAGAGTCTCCACATCCATTTTTCCTTCATGTCTCAATCCATACCAGTATGGCTTCTGCCATTACCACTGGAGAAACTGCTTTAGTCAAGCTCACTGACTTCCATTTTGCCAGTGCTCATCTTGCCCAACAACCCAACAGCATTCAACACTATTGCCCACTATCTCTTTCTCCAAATTCTCTCTTTTCTGGGATTCTTTGATATTACACTCCCTTGGATTTTCTTTGACCTCCCTAATTACTACTCCTCAGTCTCCTGGTAAACCCTTATTTCAATTGCCTTTTCAATCATTCCCTCTTTTGGGGGGGCTTTATAGGTATTTTAAAATTAAGATGTCCAAAATGGAACTCTCAATTCTCTTGCCTCCCAAATATATCCCTAGCCTAATCTTTTCTATTTCAGCAAATTCACCAAATTGCACAATCTAGAAAGTAGGAATTATCCTTGATTGTACACTGTACCTCATTCTCCAAATCCCAAATCTCAAAGCAACTATGATTGGGTTTACTTCAAACATAAATATTAAATCTAGCTCTGTTCTTTTTTACTTCTGCCACCCCAGACCAAGCCATTACCATCTCTCTCTGGCCCGTGGAACACCATTTCATCTGAGCTTCCCACTTCCATTTTTGCCCTGTTCAATCCCAGGTTAATATAAAGAAATAAAAATACTGACCTGCTGTTCCAAGTTCTGCAGTGAATTGATAGTTACACTGAAAATAGAATCTAAGATCCTAAAAATGGATTCCATGTCCCCATACTACATCATCCCCCACCCCCACTCACATGGGCTTTCACTCATTTCACTCATTTCAAAAAGGCCAAAGTCTTTCCCATCCCATGACCCTTATGCAAATTAGCCCATCTCCCCAGTCTTTCCTCAGTGGTTCTTATGATTGGCTCTTTCTCACCATTCAAATTTCCCAATAAATGTTATTGCCTCAACAAAGCCTTCAGCGGTTAACTTATAAAAGGAGACACATACATATGCACATTAATCCTTTATCATTCTCCCCTCTTTGATTCATTTAGAGCAGCCATTATTATTTTTCAAGTAATACTTCCTGTGATTTACTAGACTTTTGAAGACTTCTACAACTTTATTGGGATATTAATTACACACCATAAATTTGGCTATTGCATGTGTATATTGTATGTATATATTAAAAAGATAAATTTATAGAGTTGTGAATGATTACCACAATTTAATTTTGTAACATTTCTATCACTCCAAAAGATCCCATTTCTGTCTCTAAACATTTACCTTTTCAAGTAAATGAAATCACACAGATTACTGTCCATTGTGACTGTCTTTCACTTAGCATAATGTTTTCAAAGTTTGTCCATTTTGTAGCATGTTCCAGTTCTCCATCCCTTTTTATTGCAGAATAGTATTCCATTGAATGGATAGACCACATTTCTTTTTCCATTCACCACTTGATGTTCATTTGGATTCATTTCCATTTTAGGCTATTAGTATAATTCTGTATACCATTTATTACTTTTAGTTGTACATTTTTAAACCTCTTACCCAAATTTCTACTTTGTAAAACTGTAAGTATGAAGGTAGAGACTGTGTCTGCTTAAGTATGAAAATAGGGACTGTGCCTGCTTTATGTGTCACTGTGGGCCTTGTACCTAGTAAATGCCTGCTATGTAGTTGATGCTCAATACATATTTGTTAATTGAATGAATGGTGATGATAATTGTTGGAGACTGAATCATGGTTCCCACAAAAGCATTTTCCAGTCCTAACTGCCAGTCCTGTGGGTGTACAGTCATTTGTAAATAGGATTTTCAAAGATCCTATTAATATGAAGCCAAATAGAATCAGGTGGACCTTCAGCCAATATGGCTGGAGTCTTATAAGGAGAGGAAATCTAGATAGAGACACAAATCACTGAACGGAAGGAATAGAAGCCAGAGGAAGTGACTGAAGGAGACACATCCGTATGTGATGGAGGCACAGATTGAGGTACCACCAGGACACTGATGACTTAGGAGATGGTATGACCTGCTGATACTTCAGTTTTGGCATTCTTGCCTCCAAAATTTGCATCCATTATTTTCACTGTACCTATGGAGAAAATATTAATTTGACCTGGGATGAGCCCATGTCTCTCAACAGTAGTTTGCCTTATTGTCCGTCTCTGCTTCTCTGCAAAGTCTTGGAGCTGCACAAGAAGTGTAAAGTTGTTGCACAATTACCTGCAGCTCCAGAAGAGAATCTTTGAAGGCCAGACGGGGAGTGCTTTTCATGCAGTGAAATCAGAGAACATGACCTGTGAACCTGTAAATGGATGGGAAATTAGGAAGCAGTTTCTGGATGGGAGTGTGAATTTTGCTGGACATAAAATCTTCATTAGGATTTAGTCCAAGCAGCTTAATTCAGCATCAAGTGTAGTAGTTATGGTAAACTACATTCCCTAGGCTAGAACTAAGGAGACTCAACATGCAGAAATTGAGTCTTAGAATTCCTTGTGAACAAAAGGACCACATCCCACCTTAGGAAGAATTGGCTAGTGGTTGCCATTATGCAAATAGTATTTATCTGTTTAACTAAAATTGGAAAATTATAAATATGTTGAAAACATGCCCCCGTTATGTCAACTGCTGCAAAGAACTTTAATCCCCATTGTTTCTTTGTGAAACCAGTAAATAAAATTAGAGAATCTGAGAAACTTATTCTTGGAATACACAAGTCAATGGAGAGCCGTGGTTACTTATATTGCTCAGTGGGGAAGAAAAAGTCCAAGATAAAGAGAAGTGGAAGAGAGCAGGCTAAATGCTTGGGGCTTGCAAAAAGCTGAAATTGAGCACTGTGAGAGCAATGTGACCCAAGCTCTGATGGGGCCAAAGCCTCAATAGACAAAAGGTTCCAGAGAGAGTACAGACAGGACTAACTCAGTTTTACTCACTGATTTAAGTACAACTCTAAAAGGAAAGTGGCATGTAAATAAATAACCCTTCCCCAAATCTTTTATATTTCTATCAGGAAAACAAAGCAATGCAACTCCAGATAATGTAAGTGAACTGATTTTTGAAAGGGTAATTGGAAGAGCTGTTTGAGATATAGGTCCTATGGCAAGGTATTGGCTGGAAACCCGTCTGTCCAAACATGGAATGAAGAAGAAAACAGAAACTTTGAATAGAACTATAGGTGACAGCAGAATAATTTTCCATGGACTGCGGGGCTTTCAGAGGCATCTAGGAGAACATTAAGAGTCCAAATATGAACCAGCCAGAAATGAAAGTAGAGAGCACTCACATAGTTCTTATGGATGCATTCAAAAAAGTGGGGGGCCTGATAAAGAGGTCCAGAGATAAATTCAGTAGAAGGAGAAGCTAGAATTACTGAGCATGGGTGAGTTTAGTTGTGGCGAAAAGACTCTGCCTGGAAAAGGAGGGAGCCGATGGCCAGAAAGGACCCAGCAGAGCCAAAGACTGTAACCAAATCAGTGATGTCATGAGACTTTAAAAATACAAATGAGATGTCTGCAGACTCTGAAGGAGCCTGTTTTATTGAGATGTTAAAATAGTTTACATAGTAAGGCTGGGGGTCTACAGCCCATTTCTCAGGGCATTTCTTCCCCCCCAACTGTCTCCCAATTGTACGTTATTTCTTTCTCCATGTGTCCCGTCTGTCTTTTCTCTCCAGTCCTTGCTAGGATTTTCCTTTGAGAAAAGAAATTGCACAAACTGTGGTTTAAATTGTTATCTGAATAGTAGCTGCCTTCGCTTTCCAGGGCTGCCATAACAAAGTAGCAGACGCTTGGTAGCTTAACAGGAGAGGAATGCATCGCCTCACAGTTCTGGAGGCAAGAAGTCCGAAATCAACACATCAGCACAGCAGCGCTGCCTGTCTTGCCTAAAGGGGAGAATCCTTCCTCGCCTCTTCCTAGCTTCTGATGTTTGCTGGCAGTCCTTGGTGTTCCTTGGATTGCAACAGCAGCACATCGGTTTCTGCTTCTGTTGTCACAGAACTGTCTTCTTTCCTTTGTCTGTGTGTCCAATGTTCCCTCTTCTTACAAGGACACCACTCCTATTGGATTAAGACCCACCTTAACCCACTTTAGCCTCATTTAAACGACTCACGTATTTAAAGGCCTTATTTCCAAATAAGGTTGCATTCTCAGGACCAGGTGTTAGGACTTGGACAAGTCTTTTTAGGAGGCCTAATTCAACCCTCAACAGTAGCTTTCACCCTAATGAAGTCATGGGCAGCACTCCTGTCAACAGACAGCCTCTAGTGGAACTGGGAACAGTTGTCACTGACTGCAAGTCTAAAGTCAGTGGCCAGAAAGAGAAATCCACCTGCTGTCAGAAGATAAGTTGAAAGACCCATTCTTTGCATTTCTCCTTAACCCCCTCCTAACATCCCATCCCCAGGGCTTCCCACGAGAATCACCATTCAGACCCTCTTGAAATATCTCTGAAATGTGGCCACAGAGTTTTTGAGGTTCTCAGAATTTGGTTTCTCCCTTTTATTTCTTCATGATCCATACCTAGCTTTTTAATATTGATGAGAAGTATTTATCTCCCTCCCAAAATAAAAGATCAGAAGACAGTTGTGTTGAGTCTGTGTACCGGAACTGGGCGAACTATTGTGGCATATGATGGGGAATGCCCACAGAAAATAGGGAATGTCCACAGAAAATGGGGGGTATCCACAGAAAATGTCATTGTAGGAAATGCAGTGACTACAGGAAGATGGTTTCAGTGGCATAATAAATTCTATGCGCTTGTAGTTTATTATATATATATAGTCACGTACCAGCCACCAGGATTAGGACAAGATCTCATTTTTCCTAGAAGAGACTCTGGTATTAAATATTGGAAACTGAACTAGCGGCGACTGACATGGAGCTGACCCCCGCTGAGGCCCTGAGAAGAGATTTTAGGCAGCACCCACGTACTCCGGGTGGGGTGTTCGAGAGGACTCCTCTTACTACTACTTCTGGGTGGGGGACGTCTTGGTTAAGCATGAGCGTGAGGAGACAGAAGACACCAAGACTGAGGAGAAGGAGAAAATTATACTACCAAGTGCAATAAATGGCAGATAATTTACTGCAGGAACCAGAAAAAACAAATCTGAAGCACCGTTTGCTATAAGTAAAACACAAGACCTGGTATTTGTGAAATTGAAGCAAAATGCCAAGAGAATAGGCTGGTTATAAGGACAAAAAGACATCTCTAAAAGATAACTTGTGAGAAAAGGGAAAGAGAGGGAGATTGATGAAAGGAGAATAGATGGCAGATGTAGCTGGCAAGGGATGGCACTAAGGAATTGGCCCCCTCTCCACTTCCCCAAAGGCTTCTAGTGGACCCTTCTTTTCCTTGGGACACTATGGAAAATAAATTGTGACCTCCAGAGGCAGCCCACTGCTGAATGCAAAGAAGAGACTCGATTAAGTTTTTGTTGTTTTTTTTTTTATCACTCTCAGTATACAGAACTGCTTGCAAGGCAGAATGGACAAACAGCCAGAAAGTGTAATCTTGAAATACCCTGCTGATTTGATCTAGAAGAACATGTATTATAACCCCATCAGCAACAGCCTGCCTTCGCCCTCTATTTTTGGCAACCATCCTCAAGGGTTTACAGCAAACTGGATGGAAAAATAGGAAGAAAAGAGCTAGTGGGCATTTATGAACTGCAAGTATCTGAAATAACAACATATGAATTTATCTTAAAAATTACCATGTAAATAATAATATTATGAGCTTTGGCATCACTAGAAATGAGGGCTGTTGGAAAGACGTTAAATTAACATAAAATAAAGACATTTCCAATGTAAGCCCTTGAGTGTCATATAACATCATAACTGAGATGGACAATATCAGTTACTGAAAGAATCTGAAAATCCAATTGTGGAATTAAAACTTGAATTAATAGCAGCAAAGACTAGATATTACATTGGAAAAAGGAAAACACAAAAATGTCTACTAGTGATATAAAAGACACTGCAGAAAATAAAGCACTGAAAAAGAAAAGAAAAGAAAATTATTTGTAGAAGCTGATAAAATGGGGATAGGATCTAAGAATTTATAAGGGTCTGGAGAAAGAAGATAACTGGAACCAAAACAATAATCAAAGCAAATTAAAGAAAAATCTCTTTCGTTGAAAATGCAATTTGGGACCATAGCATTACAAGCAACATCAGTGAAGAGATAAACAGCTTGACAAGAATATTAATTTATTAAAGTAAATATCAAATAAACTCTCAGAATAAAAAGGAAAAAAAAAGACTATAAAATAACACAAAACAGGCTGACCTCAGAGTTTTCTGCTGAAAGTCCTAAGAGTAATATAAGAGCATCTGCCTGGGTTTGTGGGAAATAGAATGTGACTCATCTATTTTGACACTCATCAAGTTTCCTTTAGTGTATAACTTCATAACAACAGTTCCAAAGAAGCTGAAAATCGATCAGCCATGTATCCTCATTTCTGGAAAGAAGTTCATTCACAGTTACATATTGGCAAACTGAGCGAGAGATCGAAATTAAGAACTTGGGAATAGGAAATTCATGGCATAAAATCACCTCTTTAAAAACTGGATTCTAATATTGGAAATAGGATGAGTAATCCTATTCACAGGATTATTATGGGTTGAGAGGGGAAGCTGACAGAGGGGAAAGGCTGGCCCAGCACTGCCGTGGCTAGCTGCCTTTCCCTAGCATTTTGCACCCAGAGCATGGTGATGAGCTCGAGTGGAGTAACCCCTTGTGTGCTTGGGCGCCCGTTTACAAGGAAAACGGATACTGTTCTGTTTCAGTGCTTGTCACAGATGATGTCACTCTGTATGTATTTACCCACTTATGACACTATCCCAGCCTCCTTGAACAGGAGATACAGAACAGCCAAAAAAGAACCATTCCATTCCCAAAGAACTTGTGGGATAGGTTTTTTACATCTTCAGAATTCGTGTTGAATGACCCGAGTCATCATTTTTGGTATTTGATTTTTGTTTTTAACTGAGCCAACGACTACAATAATCCTAAAAGGGCAGATGATTTTTCTCATGAACCCCCCTCATGGAGGTTTTTAGAGATAAAAATATTATTTTGGATTAATCCTTTTATATAATTTTTTATATGTTTACCTACATGTAGATAAAAGTCATGCAAAAATATGTTTCCTTTTTCGGTGCCATAATTTTTGTTTTTCTTTTCCTTTTCAGTTTGCAAACTCGCTTCCCCTCCTCTCCCTCTACTCATTTAAGCCCAGTTCTACACAAGGAAATACTGTAAACTACCCAGTGATAATCCTTCCATTTATCTCCAAACACATACATTCCTATACAAATATAATCCTATGATCCCCTATGTTCACACCTACAGAATATGTATGTGTGTGTATGTGTGTGTACACATAATTACTTACTTCTCCAAAATGGCAGTACTTCCTACATAAAGACTTTCTTATCCAAATATACTGCATGGAAATTCATGTTTGTCAAATGAAATTGCCCTGATTTGTTATTTTTTAATAGTTGCATACTGTGCTATAATGTACATTTACTATGCTTGATTCACTTTTTTTTTTTGCCACTGTAGTAAACATCCATCTATCTATCTATTTTTCTTCTAAATTCAACCTAAAAGACAGGCTTTTATTCCCAAGGGTAGATTCCTAGGCGTAGGATGGCTGAGTTGAAGGATATATGTATCTCTAATTAAAATGCTATCAGATCGCTTTTCTAAAATACAAAAAAAATCAAGTCTTCACATTTACAAGCTATGCATGAATGCACCCTTTTCTGCACATTCCTACCACTTACTAGGTGATACACATTTTAAAAACTTTGGCAGGTTGATGGATGTAAAGTGATACCTCGCTATTACGTTATTTTCATTTTCCTGACTCCAAGTGCATTTGACCATCTTTTCATTTGTTCAGCGGCCGTCTAGATTGACTCTTCTGCTGTCTGCTGGATCCCATGCCCATTTTTCTATAGAGCTTTTTGTCTCCATCTTGACAGTTTGCAAGAGCTCTTGGTATACATTAGCTATTAGCCCTTTTCTCGATTACCTTTATAATAAGAAAGAAGCTTTGTTTTAGAAGAATGGGAAGCAGGTAAAGGGATTTGAAATTCATTCAAAGACAAAAATAGTTAAAACATCCTCTCTCAGGAAGATTTGCATTTTAATTGGTATTAAGCCTGAAAAGGAAAGAATGAAGATCCAGAGATACTTCTAATCACCAAGAAAACGTATAAATCAAACCACTCCAATGACCCGATTTGCACCTTCTCTGCAGATATTTCATCTATATACACTATAGTGTTTGGATACACAACAGTGCTGAAAAGCTGAGCATGTGCTGTGCTCAAACTCATCATGGAAAAGGGATGCAGCAAGAGGCTAGGGCTATAGTTTGTGGAGGCTGAAACTTCCAGGGCTTAGGTGACAGTACTGGACCTTTTGTTTTGGGGTTGCCAGAGCCTTGCTCCCACAAAGGGAGCTTTTGCTCAGTCATGCTGGGCCCATAGAAAACGCATTCTCCAGTAACCCCAGAGCACTCTGAAAATGCATTCTCCAGTATCACTAGGGCATTCTGTGCTATTTGGAGGCAATTGAGACAGCCTGTTACAGTGCAATACTCCCTCCACTCTTCTTTCCACTCCTCAGTGAAAAAGAACAACCTCAGCAGAGGTTTGTGGGCAAAGATCCTTTCAAGCTCTGCTTGCCACACTGCGTTTGGTCAAAGTATGGGCTCCACCACTCACTGCCTGCATAAATTTGGACGTCTCACACATAGTGTTCACCTTATAGGCTTGAACTTGACCTGCTTAGAGTAATACGACCAGAAGCTGTTCGTTGGATCAAGTGTTGAATGTGGGTGAAGTTGCTTTGACAGGCAGTTAAAACATGATGTAAATTTTACGCTTTTGGCAACTTATCAGAGAAGGCCTAATTTCATTCTGTGAGCTGAGCTGCACTGAAATCTTTAAAACCTTTTTTTCTTTTTAGTGAGAATAAGATGGTGATATAAATCCAGTTCCTCAGATATGTTTATATATCATTAAAACCTTTACTTCAGTAAAAATGTCACAGGGGAGAGACCTAACCACGCTGGAAGTCCCTCCTCCCTCCATCCAGATTTCAGAAAGTGCCAATGAGCTACTGGCCAATGGATGCACACCTACGTACCTGAAGGTCAGCCCTTCGTAGGTAAGAATTGAGGTCCTTCGTGAGTGTAGATGTACAGTCTGAGCCCGTGCCGGATGTACCAAGCAAGGCCCACATCATCTGCCTCCTCTTCTCGCAGATGAGATGCTTTGTGAATCTGGAAAGATTATTTTTGCTATTTCTATCACATTAAAAACAAAATTTGGGAATATCAGAAATAGATATTAAATATGTTGGTAGGCATAGTGTACTCTGAATTATGGCAGTTTTCTGAAGAATTTGAGCCAAAAGGCTACTCTGGCTTGAAAAAGTAATATAGTTCAGGCCAAAATGGCTTTCAGATTTGGGCTTCCAAAGAATGGTGATAGTTCATTGCTTCACTCAGCTGACGTGGATACCCGACAAATCCCAACTCCTAGCATGAGATGACTTTCTAGGAAAAATCAAAATTGGCCTGTGCATTTTACCTCGGGGACATGGGAGGAAAAGAGACAAATTAGGGATGATTTCTATGTTGTGATCTGTTGGTCATCTGAAGTCCTTTCCCTGTGCTCTATCCCAGCAGCATGAGCTGTACTAGAGCTGAAGGCAGACTCCGTGAGAACAAGCAGAAGAGAGCTGGGGACCACTTTAACTGGGGCCGTAAACCGGTGTGCTGGAATGTCATCAATATGACATCACTCCCAATGTGACATGGGCGAGCCCACCCTTCATTCCCCCGGCCTCTATCCCTCACATACGCCCCTTTTCCTCTTAAAGAGATGATGAAGCTGCCTGTGCCTCCCAGAAGGATAATAAAAACCCTGTATCCCTTAAGCTGAATTCAGCCCAATGAACTGCACAAACAGCAATAATCAAAACAAAGCTAGCAGGAAACGTTTGCACACAGCATCTGTTATGATCACATAACCACGAGACAGCTGTTTAATCCCAACTGTTAACATAAGATCATTTGTGTGTTTGAAGAGCGATCCCATTTGGATTTCCCCCTTTATTTATTTATTTTCTAGCTTCTCCAAGAACGAGGCTTTCCCAGCCGTAGGATGCAATTTACGTTTCTGGTTTTTTTCCACTTTCACCCTCAGCTTCCGAAGAAAAGGGTGGTGTGGTTTTCGAACTATAAATACTCAGAGGGGAGAAAGAATGGCTGTGTGGTCTCCTAGCTGAGCCCTTGCTCAGCCTTGGGACCTGCTTTCTGCTCCCCAAAACATTCATAAACCATTCTGGTCTGATGATGGGAAAAGGCCCTCACATGAAACATGTCTGGTGGTCTCAGCCAAATTCTGGGGAGGCTGAGTTTTCTCGACACCACCCAGGATTAGGTCCAATCCCTGTAAAGTTCAGTTCCAAAACCTGAAAACAAAAGTAACTCATCTCTCAATGGTTCTGAGAGGGTCAGTGAAGGATGTCAGCAGTTTGGGTGGCCTGCCTGAGTGCCCTCCCTGGAAGTCTTAGCAGGACACCTAGGAAGCTTATGCCTGGTGAGTTTTACGGACAAACGTTTTCTTTTCTTTCTTACTTTTTTATTTATACCGTACCTCACTGCCTGCAGGCTTCCCAAATGCTCAGTAGAGAAAATGCACACTTCACTGTTGAAATGCAGCCAACACATCACAGAAGCCACTAATGCCAGAGAGCAGACCACGGGGCCCTCGGGTGAGGGGAGTTAGCCATGCAAATTTGGACAGGCATTAACCTTGAAAACTGCCTGAAATTAGCATGACATAAATCTTTCTTCACCTCCTTCCATCTCTTTCAATATTTCAGCCCAGTGAATCCTCCATCTTGATCTCATTATGATAGATGATGACGTGCAATATTAAGTCTATCTTTCTGGGGAAATTAAGCGTTGAAGTCCTGCTAAAACATGCAAGTAAATATCTTAAACTTGATTCTTAGGGCAAATTCATTTCTAGGTCACAGGACCCTTGGGAATGCAAGGGACTTTTTACTCCTCACTCATTTTAAATTTTATAAAAATATCATTTGCTCAAGAGCAATTTAAATTCCCTTGAGATTGAAAATATCACAATAACAAGTTATGAATGATCTCTGACTGCCTCTTGAATAACGCAGCCTCCCCTATTCTCTTATGTGGTTCCACCTTCTCTCAATTATTCTTATCCCTCATGGCCACTCCTGTTCTAAGAAAAGTTTTAGGAGACCTTTCTGAGTGTCCATTTCCTGAGATTTACTAAGGAAAATGAAAGGAGTCCGGTGTGGCAGCAGTCAAAAGATATTGACTATCCATGTTGGAAAAATTAAATATTGAGGTCAGTCTATGCATGATTTCTTATCATACTTAGCTAAAATACTTCTACCTTGAGCTTGACATTCTTTATCACACACACACAAAGTTTGCATCCCACAGCTTTGGTCTCTGCAGATTGTGAACATCCATCTTAATGTTCAACTTCCCCTCCTGGGGACAGAATCACCAACATCTTTAATGGGAGAAAATCCTTTATCGACTGATTCATTTCCATGTTTTGTTTCTGCAACTAGACGGGATGTCCTGTAAGGTGGTGAAAAGGGAGGGAAATTGAGTACTATCCGTTTGTGATTTGCCATCATTATTAGTATTGTTATTTCTACTCTTAAATTAATATTGCTATCTAATACCTATTTTGGGGTGAAGTTTTTTTTTTTTTGGTCTTCTCTCCCTCCCATTTCTATCCTAGCTAGAAAATTACTCTTGGCAGGATTCGGCAGAGTTTATATTAGCTACGTAAAGAAGTCCCTATCATTTAATATTTGCTTCTTTACTTAAAATTAAATAACAAAATAGTTATTATGTGCCCTAATATACCAGATCTAGAGGTGCTTTCTTTCTTTCCTTTTTTCTTTCTTTCCTCCTTTCCTCCTTCTTTTCTTTCTTTCCTCCTTCCCTCCTTCTTTTCTTTCTTTTATCTACCTATTTATTTATTTAATTTTCTTTTTCAGTACAGGATCAGTTGGGAAAATAGTTTCAATTGATTTTAGAAGAAGAGGCTCTGAGGAATTACCCAAGCTAAGAAGAGAAATTCCACAGCCCGAGCCAGCATGCAGGGGTTAGAGGCATCTCTTAGATACTGTTGATTCATTAGTCAGTGAAAATCAGGAGATAGATGTCTTGTGATCACCTCTGGTTGTTGCTGCAGCAGGAAACATAAATGAGGAAAAGATGACCTGAGTTGAGCAGGAGTCCACCTGTACATGGACTTATTCACTTACCATCTCACCATGACACTTACCCATGAAGAAAACCACCAGATTAGTCTGCCACTGCCCCCATAACCTTGTGAGACCCTACCACAGTTATCTTTGGAACTTCAATCTAAGACCAAAGTTTCCAAAGGATATTTATCTGGATCATTAGGTTCTATTGCCTTTTTGTCAAATACAAAATGCTACATTTCATGGCAGCATATATCTTTGAAACAAAGCTTGAAGATTTTTCCATTCAATACATGTTAATGCTTTATACAACATAAGGCAAACAGCTTGTCATTGACCAGTCATGATTTTAAGTGCGTTGGAAATTAGGGCAAATTGAAAGAAAATAACTCATGGAAATGGTAGCCCGTACTCAAGCTGGTCACCTTGAACGGAAGAAACAAGCAAACAGAGAAAACTTTGTAAACAGATGATGGAAGTATAGGCTTAGGGATGAGGATACTGCATCAGTAGGAAGCTGTGAGTGCTGCTAATTTTGCAGCTCTGGTGAAAGCCTCCACATCCCTTGACAGGTCAGTCCATCCATTCCTGGCACAAATCTTCCTCTCCCTCCTTCCCCCATCTCCTGCCCCATTCACATTTCCCCTGGTCCCACCTACCCTCTGTCCCATAGCCTGAATGACTGTGTCAATCTGGGGTCCAGCTTTGTTTTTTTCTAGTCTGCATTTCCCTTCAAGTTTCGATCAGAAGTAAAGGGGTGTTTTGCTATTTCCCTGATTATTTCAATTTTTTTTCACGCATCTTATCAATGAGCTGTAGCTGATAATTTATTCAACATCCTTTTATATAAGACAGCAGGTAAATTTAGCAACACCTCAAAATTTACCCTCCATATACCTTGTGAAAGGCTTGCATCTGCTTTGGGTACAAAAAAAGTGTGCAATCTCTTCTAAATTGCTGACCCTCTTGGCTCTCTCCATGCCATCTTCAAGACACTGCTTCACCCTCCACTCAACATCAGGCACATATTTTGAAGGTAAATGAACAACTGAGGTTCTGATGAAGTGAGAACATGTCTACAACTCTAAGTCCTATTGGGAATGACTCAGCACAACATGAAGAGTGAATTTGATTTATTTTGCTCATTAAAAATAGTCCAAAGAGCATTCTATGCATTGAGATATCTATATTGAATTGTTCAACTGGCTTGGTTATTTTATGGTTCTCTCTCTCTCTTAAATTTCTGGGATTGATTGGTTATTTTGACTTTTAAAGCATCTCTAGGAAGATTTTTTTTTTTTTTTTTTTGCAATTGAGTTATAGTATGCTTAAATTTTAAAAAGGTTTTCATTGAGTGAAAAAAAAAAAACACTAGGAGGAAAGAATATCTGATTAAACATTCTACAAGATCAGAAAAGAAAACTTATGTCCATCAGATCCTGATACCGCAGTCCGTCATACAACTGAAATGGCAAATTGAGGCAATTATCCTAAACACCTTTCCTTAATTATAGGGATTATCTAGGTAAGCAGGTTATGGGTCTAATTTTTTTTTTCAATAATTGTCTTAGTTTGCACTGTGTTTTGCATGTGAAGACTCAGCCCTGGTATCATGGCCACTTACAATTCTGTAGCAGAACTATGTAGCTAAACTCATTAGAAAAAAAGATCTTCCTGAAGGTATATTAATACCATTGCAAACAATTTTTTTCTTCTTACTTCTTTTTCATATTTGCCAAATTTCCTATAGCAAGCATGCATAACATTTTTAACTGGAAACAAATGAGTATACCGAAAGTCACATTAAAATAAAACATCCTAAAGTAATTAACAGAGTTTCTCAACGTGTGGTCTGGGATGGGAGATATTGTTGCAGCCAGGTTTGGAAAATAGAGACCGTGACAGAGATCTTCTAGAATATGTGGTACCTGTCTACTTCCTCTTTTCAGAAACCACACACAGAATATTAGAAACCTTTTGTAGTTCAATATCTCAGAAGATATTGTGTAGTGTTAACTTATAGGAAAAGGATACTTACTTAAAAGTCCTCCCTCTCCCAGGAGGACATCCTCGTTGGCTTCCCTTTGGCCTGTCTCCCATTCTTTTAACTGAAGCAAGAAGAATAGTTACCCTGGTTCTGTATATTTACAGCGGTTCCTCTTTCCCATCTAGCTTTGATGTTAGGCATGGCTTTATATGTATTATTGATAATCCAAAAACAAATCTGAAGAGTGAAGATCATGATTCCTGTTTGACTAATGAGTACAATTGAGGTTCAGATATGGTACCATGTGTCCAAAGCCAAGGAGTGCAGAAGTGAAATATAAATCCAAGTCTGATTTCCAAACGTGTCCTTTTTCTGCTTACATCATACAAAATCTTTGATTGAAACCACTATAAAAGAGATCCAAATGAGCATTCAGAACTTTTCTGCAGTCACTCACATCTATAAAACTAGTTCAGTTCAGTTCAGTTCAGCAAACTCTGCCTGGCACTTATTATTAAAGCAAGCAAACAAAAAACCCTTGAGGTATTCATAGACCCCTGACAAATATAAACATTTCTAAATTCTTTTCTTCCAGAGCTCATGTTGAGGTGGAGTCTCATATTACACCATGTTGTTAGGGAAAATATAATTATAGAACTTAGTTTTGGCCAGATAGTTTACATGCACCATTTCATATATCTCTCACACCAAATCTGTGAGATCAGTTTCTACTTCATAGATAAGGATCAGGGATGTTAAATAACTTGCCCAAGGTCACATCGCAAAGTAACTGCATACCTGAGATTCCAACTTCCTTCCTTCTGACTCCATATTCCGTGTTGCATTCATTTTTGCCTGAACTGTTCTTCTAACACAGTTTCCCAACCACAAGACTATTAACATGTTTAGTCACATTTTTTTGTTTGTCGAAGGGGAGGTCCCTGCAAAGGCCCTGTATGCATTGCAGGATGTTGAGCAGCGTCCCCGTCCTTTACTCAGATGTCAGCAGCAACAACCCCTTCCCCAGTTGCGACAACTAAAACTAACTGAAAATGTCTCTTGACGCTGCTACATGTCTCCTAGAGGGCTAAATCATGCTCCTCATCGTTGGAGAACCACTGTTCTAGCACTACATATACACCGATTGATCCACGAAAATAAGTTTAAGTGGGGTGGCCCTTGAAACTGATTCTACTGGGGTCCATGTTTCGGAGTTGTTCTTGT